>NC_073402.1:8842022-9202022 GCF_028641065.1 Leucoraja erinaceus | reverse complement strand
CTGGGAGAAATCAACGGGTCAGGCAACGTCTCAAGAGTCAAGATTCAAGAGTGTATAACTGTCACATGCACAGGAACGAGAACAGTGACAATCTTATTTGCTGCTGTTGAATAGACACATGAAACACAGCAAAACAGCAAATGAATAACATTAGATTAACAGTTATTCTTGATAAACCAGATCATGTTTGTACAAAGTAAGTGGTGGAAACTTATTAATGCAGAGTAGATCATTGTTGAGATTGAGTTGTGGTCAGGGTGGTTTTGTTGAGTACTGCAGCAGAGTATTGATGGTTGATGTCAAAGAAGCAGTTCTTGAACCTGGAGGTCATGGTTTTCTGGTCCATGCATCTTCTTCCCGATGGTAGCAGCAATATGAGAGTGTGGACAGGGTAGTGCGGGTCTTTGATGATAAAAATACCAGACTGAAATAAAAACATACAGACTGAAGCTATTGTCAGATGGAATGGAATATGAGATGGAGAGCCAATAATGTAACACTGTCCCTGCCCTCCTATAAGAGACCAATAAACCCCCTCCAGTAAACACCGCGGTTTGACTGTTGCGATTCATTCCATCTGAGGTTCCTCCCACTGCAATTGTTCAGATGCCCCACTGTGTGAAAATACATATTTTCCTCTCTCAAACACATCAACCAGCGACATGTTGGGCTTTGGGGACCTCACTCCATGTCAGGAACCCCAATCCTCTGCTGCAGTACTCAAGAGAAGAGAAACATAAAATACTGGAGGAACTCAGCGGGTCAGGCAGCATCTCTGGAGAAAATGGACAGGTGACGTTGAAGAAGGGTCCCAACCCGAAATGTTACCTATACATTTTCTCCAGAGATGCTGCCTGACACGTTGAGTTACTCCAGCATTTTGTCTCTATCTTTGGCATAAACCAGCATCTGCAGTTCATATTTATTACATTTATATTCTTCCTTTTTAGTTTAGTTTAGAGACACAGCATGAAAACAGGCCCATCAGTCCACCGAGTCCATGCCGTACGTCAGTCCTATGTTATCCCACTTTCTCATCCAGTCCAAATACCAATAGTTGCAATTTACAGGGGCCAATTAACCTACAAACCCGCACGTTTTTGAGAGGTGGGAGGAAATTGGAATACCCAGAAGAACGTGCAAGCTCCACTCAGACAGCACCCGAGGTCAGGATCGAACACAGGTCTCTGGCACTTTGGCAGTGACTCTAGAAGCTGTGCCACTGGGCTGTGTTTTCCTGAGGCAACTTCCAGAGTCATTTGAAGGTCCATCCCCTTTAACAACTTGAAGAAGCTTCACGTTCTCTGGCTGACTGCAGCTGATCCCAAGGTTGAGGACGGCTGAGGGGCACCACTGCCAGCAGGAGTATCCCTGGCTGGTGTCAATGCAAACATGGAGGTCTATGGCACCAGCCTCCAGGGTCCACTCCGCCAACTCTACCGCACAAGCGCTTGGAAAGCTAACAGAATCAAGGGATATGGGGTAAAAGCAGGAACAGAGTAGGGATTCTGGATGATCAGCCATGATCATATTGAATGGTGGTGCTGAATGGCGTACTCCTGCACCTGAACTCACACCCATTTCTCCCCTTTCCCATTCCCTTCCACCTATATTCCTTTGTTTGGCTTCAAAGTTCTCACCACTTTTATCCTTGTCTCACACTGCTTGTCTTTTCATCTCTGGCCTTTGTCCAACCATCTGCCTATCACCCCCACCCCCCCCCCCCCCACCTGTATCCACCTATCACTTGCTGGGCTTTATCCTGCCCTTCCACTTTTTCAGCATCCTCCCCCCCCCCCCCCCCCCCCCCCCCCCCCCCCCCACCCCCCCCCCCCCCCCCCCCCCCCCCCCCCCCCCCCCCCCCCCCCCCCCCCCCCCCAGAACAATCAGTCTGAAGAAACATCGCCCATCCACAGATGCTGCCTGACTCGCTGAGTTACTCCAGCACTTTGTGTCTTGTTTCATAGAAAGGCGGTCATGTTTTGACACAAAGCGATGGACGTCAGGAGTCTCCTTTCCAGCAGATTGTTCTCATCCACAACATCCGACTGTTGGGGCACAGGATGGCTGTAAAAGAACATCCACAGAAACAGAAGTCAGCCCCGCCCAGCAACAGATGAAGGTTTATGCATAAAAAGGTTTATAAAGACTACAAACCTTGCCAGCTTCAGCTGGTAATTATGCGGTATTAATATCCAGCCCTCGATGACACTCTTTCATTAAAAGCATCTTGCATCATGGAAGACTGTAATTTGCTGTGTGCTGAGCGTTGCTTGTGTGTCGAGGCATGAAAGGTTCGCACCATGAGGTGGTGACAAACCTGCCACCTCTGGGCGAAGCTTTGTTCTTCCTGCCCCATCGGTGATCCCATTAACCCCTCCATCTGGGCACCGTGTTTGGGGCCGCACAAGAATAATTACACCCTGCACTGCTTGAGCAAAGGTGAATTCTAGGCCTGAGAGCAGGTCACCAAGATTTCATTCTGCTCCCTGCTTTCAAAAGGTGGAGCTACTTACTCTGAGACCAAAGTTTTTTTAAAACGTGAAAGAATTTCACATAGCTAACTTTTCTCATTACGTGTGCAATCACCAATAAATACATCAAGGAATCCAGGAGAAACTTTGTTTTCAAATCAAGTCAAGTCACATTTTTTTATATAGCACATTTAAAAAACAACTCTAGTTGGCCAAAGTGCTTTAAGAATAGTATAAACAAACAAACTACATACATATATACATATAGTCCTCGCTCAGAGGGCTATATGTAAATATGTCAAAGATGTGAGAATTTGGAACTTCAACAATGAGGAGAAGTTGAGGTGAATAGCACGGAGCAATTGAGGGGAATTAAATGGCATTCCCCTTAATAGTAAACTAGATAAGGACAGGATAAGATGACATGAAGCAAGATGGAAAGAATTCAAACGAGCAGCTTCGATACAAATAGAGGCTTGTCGGGTCAATTGAATATTTTGTTCTGCTGTACGATAGCAGTTGTACGGCACAGTGGTGCAGCGGGTAAAACTGCTGCCTCATAGCGCCAAAGACCCCGGGTTTGATCCTGACTTTGGGTGCTGTCTGTGTGGAGTTTGCTCGTTCTCCCTGTGACCACATGGGTTTCCTCTGGGTGCTCTGGTTTCTTCCCAAAACCCATAGATGTACAGGTTTATAGGTCACGGCCTCTACATTGCCCCTAATGTTACCGTGGATGAAAAAGTGGTCTAACATAGAACTAGTGTGAACAGATGATCGATGGTCAGGGACTGTTTCCTTGCTGTATCCTTAAAACCCAACATCTGAGCACACAACAGCCAATTCCACACAACCATATGTCGTCATGCAAGGCAGTATATGTTCTTAATGCCACTCAATCTTCCTAGTGAAAACAATAGGTCATTTAGAACGTAGAACAGTACAACACAGGAACAGGCCCTTCAGCCCACAATGTCCATACCGAACATGATTCCAATTTAAATTTTTCTCATCTGCCTGCATGTGATCCATATCCCTCCATTCCATTAGAACAAAAACTTCCCTTTCACTATCCTAACCAATTGATTTTGTTTTTGCCACTTGAGAAGCATCTTTATTTTTGTAAATTATTGCCCTATTTCCAAACCCTCATTCCTACCTAAAGCCCCTAAACAGTTTAAAAATCCCAGAACCATACCGTTCCTTCCTACAGCTATGTTTGAAACTCTCCGATCAGGTTTCTACCCCTGACATAGCACTGAAACTCTGCTACAGATCTGAGGCAGAGCAATAATCACCCTACTGGATAGCAGATCCACAACTACAGCTGCTCCCCAACTTGTGTGAGGGTTATGTCCCCTAGACTCATGTGAAAGTCAGATGTTATGTAAGTCGGACAGGGAAGTCCTACGGTCCACATGTAAATTTACTATTCGTACTGTGTAGTACCTATGGGAGACCACGTAGGAGCTCTGAGGCAGAGGCCACCTGGGGCTCTGAGGCGGAGACCACATAGGAGCTCCGAAACAGAGACCACAGGCGACCTCTGAGGCGGAGACCATGGGAAAGCTCCCATACTCCACTTGAGAGCTCCGACGCGGAGACTATATGGGAGCTTCAATCTGGAGACCACGCGGGAGCTCTGATGTGGGGACCACTGGGGTGTTCCGACGTGAAGGACATGGGGGAGCTCCGAGGCTGAGACCACGGGTGGAGCATCCATGAGAACAGCTAACGCTGAAATGGCTGTAGGCCACGGCAGCAATACACTGCTACTGAGACTCACAACTTGCAAATAAAGCAGTGGGCTTAAAGAGTTATTTATGTAAGTGCGGGTCTACATAAGTAACGTATTACGTAGGTCGGGGAGTGCCTGTATTCCTGGAGTGATATTTCCCAACCTGTGGAATCGCGGCATGGAGGCTATTGATTGCTAATCCCTCCTTGCTGCTCAGAAGCCAAGGCTTCCTCTGATCCTGTGGAGGAGTCAGGGAGCCATCCTGACCGACACTCCCAGGTGATCACCCCATTAACCAACTCTTACCCAATCTGCTCCCGGTACAGCCAGCGCCAGCTGTCTAGTAGTTCACTGCTCTCCTTCACATCCTCTCCCTCACTCCACATGGGGTTCTCCCTCCACAGGCACTCCTGGTCTCTGCAAAAGACCAACAATCCTGATTCCAAACTATCTAAATGGTGACAATTAATCTGATTGAGTGATGCCCAATTCCTCCCCCACATACAGTTATTTTATTTATTAATACTCCCTGTTCCATTTTCAGAAGATCCTTTTCCGTGGTCCAAGCTTTTAGATTTTGCAGATCATTGCTTCTCAATTGGTTTGGAGTCTCCCAGTTATTTCATGACACCTACAACAGTTTCACAAAGGTTTGTTCACAACTACTTCCTGTTGGACAAGAACACACAGTAAACTATCACCGCCCTGGGCCTTCCATGCTGATGTGAGACCTGACCGGGGTGGCATGGTGGCGCAGCGGTCCCTAGTGTGGGTAGGATAGTGTCAGTGTACGGGGATCGCTGGCCGGTGACAGACTCGTTGGGCAGAAGGGCCTGTTTCCGCAGCGTATCTCTGAAACTAAAGGGCCTGTCCCACGAGCACGCGACTGCATGCGGCAAGCGTGACCTAACGTGGTCGCTTGAGCCCTACGGCCTCGCGGGGCCGGTCCCACTTCGATCACCGGAGCCGTATGGAGTTGTGCGGAACTGGTCCCGACTTCGTGCTGGGCTCCGAAAAACTGACACTGTCCAAAAATTCCGCGCGGCAATGGCCTGCCGGCCCGCAGCCACATTGAGGCCGTGCGCACCGTCTCAACGCCGTACACAGCGTCTTGACAGCGTACGCCTTCGCTCAAACTTCACGTCAACTCGTACGGGATCACTCGACCTCCGCGCGGCCCCCACTTCCGGTTTGGTCGCGCTTGCCGCATGCAATCGCATGCTCGTGGGACAGGCACTTAATACTACAACGAGACCCAGAGAGTAGGTTATATCTCATTGCACTTTTCATCGCTGTGCAACTGAGCTTTGGTGCTTTGAGAGGATGATCAGTAAAGTGCAGTAAAGCTGCAAAGATCACACAGCTCACAAGGTCCGCTAGATACCTCTGCTTGTTAGGATGTTCTCCAGCAGCACTGGAGCATCTGCACTGTATACAATCACCTGTGTGCATGGCCCCCCTGCTAGAAACAGTAGTTGCTCACATGCAGTCTGGATCAGGCCTAATCGTCTGTTGCCTTCTTAAAGGAACTAAGACTATTAAGGGATAACTGTAAATTCACAGATTAGTTGTGGAATCAAGTTGTCCAGCAGAATGTAGAATAGGGTGGACAGTCAGAACCCTTTCCCCAGGGTGGAAATGCCCAATATTAGAGGGCATAGCTTTAAGGTGAGTGGGACCAAGTTTAATGGAGGTGTGTGGGGCAAGTTTTTCTACACAGAGAGTACAGGTGCCTGCAACGTGCTGTCAGGGGTGGTGGTGGAAACATATACGATGTTGACGCTTAAGAGGCTTTTAGATAGGCACATGGAAGTGCAGGGAATAGAGGGATATGGATGGTGTGCAGGCAGATGAGCACAGTTTAACTTGGCATCATGTTCGGCACAAACGTGGATCGAAGGGCCTGTGTGCTGTAATGTTCTATGTTCTAAATAACATGTTCAGCTGATGATGACAGGGCTAGTGTTAATTGCATGGTACAGGTTTAGCGCTTATACATAGGACATAACTTTAATTTAGTCTATTTCTTCCATTCACAGACAAAGCCACTGATGTAATTCGCTTACATTCCCTGTTTCCTATTCAGACAGCCAGACATTATGCATTGCTATATTTACCCTATGTTTATTTTCCACGCTATTTGAACAATTTGTGTATGAAATATGTGACACTTGTCAAATCGTTCTGGATCTTTATTCAGTTTCTTTTCTTTGCGATTTCTTCTAACTCTCTGATGGACAGGTTATCAATTAAATTGTCACATCAATAATAGGATGATGAAGGCTATCAAGTAATGATCAGAGCTTTTTGTTCACTAATGTCATAAAACTCACGGGAAGACTTGACAATGGAGAAAAGGTGCAACTCCCACAGATTTCAGCTTCTTTTTGAATGCAATGGAATAAATAACATGGTATAAATAATATGTTTTGGTTTGAAAACTGTGAGAAATGGGAGTCGGTCACACAACCTCTTAGTCTGCTCTGCTAGTCAATGTGGTCCTGGGGGACTTCTGCACCAACTCCACTTTCCTGCCTGCTCTCCACCCCGTTGTGACACCTGGCGACCAAGAATATGTTAGTAATATAGATTCAATGATCAAGTCAAGTCAAGTGAGTTTATTGTCAAGTGTCCCTGCATAGGACAATGAAATTCTTGCTTTGCTTCAGCACACAGAACATAGTAGGCATTTACTACAAAACAGATCAGTGTGTCCATATACCATAATATAAATATATACACACATTAATAAATAAACTGATAAAGTGCAAATAACAGATAATAGGTTATTAATAATCAGTTTTGTCCGAGCCAGGTTTAATAGCCTGATGGCTGTGGGGAAGTAGCTATTCCTGAACCTGGTTGTTACAGTCTTCAGGCTCCTGTACCTTCTACCTGAAGGTAGCAGGGAGATGAGTGTGTGGCCAGGATGGTGTGGGTCTTTGATGATACTGCCAGCCTTTTTGAGGCAGCGACTGCGATAAATCCCCTCGATGGAAGGAAGGTCAAAGCCGATGATGGACTGGGCAGTGTTTACTACTTTTTGTAGTCTTTTCCTCTCCAGGGCGCTCAAATTGTCGAACCAAGCCACGATGCAACCGGTCAGCATGCTCTCTACTGTGCACCTGTAGATGTTAGAGAGAGTCCTCCTTGACAAATCGACTCTCCGTAATCTTCTCAGGAAGTAGAGGCGCTGATGAGTTTTCTTGATAATTGCATTAGTGTTCTCGGACCTGGAAAGATCTTCAAAGATGTGCACGCCCAGGAATTTGAAGCTCTTGACCCTTTCAACCGTTGATATAAATGGGGCTGTGAGTCCCCCTCCTACTCCTTCCAAAGTCCACAATCAGTTCCTTGGTGGATCAGATGCAAGATCCACAGCTCTCTGTGCTAGGCGTGAGTGAAGAAATCCCTATTCATCTCTACCATAAATTGAACTGTTCGATAGACTCTGATTCAGCCTGAGGCCTAGTGAATCTCAACATCAACTTTGTGAAGCCACATCAGGATCAATATGCTCATCTCCTCGTCAAGATCATCTTTGGTTCTTCTACATTCTGTTGAGCTCAACCTGTTCATGATCATTCATTCTATTGAAATATCTTGGTGAACCTTCGCCAAGTGTTGGTCTATCCTTTAAACACGGAGAGGAAAATGAAGTTCAGTGCCCTCCAGGTGACCCCTTTGGGATACTGCCCAAGGTTTTCCTAACAATTACGACACAAGGAACGGCAGATGCTGAACCCTGGGGAACTCAATGGCTCAGGCAGCATCTGTGGAGGGAATTGGCAGGCAACATCTTGAGTCGGTATCCTTCTTCAGTCTGAAGAAGGATCCTAACCTGAAACATCGCCTGGCTATTCCCTCCACAGATGCTGCCTGACCTGTTGAGTTCTTCCAGCACTTTCAGTTCTGCTGACGTGACGCTCAATTCCTTTAGTAACGAAAGTCAACGTTTCATTTGTCTACCTAGTTATTTATCTTTCTTCAATGCGACTCTCAGAATTCTCTAATAGGCAGCATTCTGTAGTCTTTTTCCATTAAAATCATTACATTTCCCCATGTTTAGCTCCTTTACTGCACATTTACTTTATGCATACACATCCTCTTTCCAGACTCCTCTTTGTTCTCCTTGAAAGTTAAAGGGCGCCACAGTTGAGCAGCTGGTAGAGCTACGGTCTCACAGCACCAGAGACTTGGGTTTGATTCTGACCACAGGTACTATCTGTGTGGAGTTTGCATGTTCTTGCTGTGACTGCGAGGATTTCCTCTGGGTGCTCCAGTTTCTTCCCACATCCCAAAGATATACATGTTTGTAGGTTAATTGGCCTCCGTAAATTGCCCCAAATGTGTACAGAGTGGATGAGAAAGTGGGATAAAATAGAACTAGTGTGACCAGATGATCGATGGTCGGTTCCCTTGGTGGGCCGAGGACTTGTTTCTATGCTGTAACTCTAAACTGTACTTTCTGAACTAATGCTCTCCTACCCAACTCTATTTAATGGGTAAATTCGGCACCGATACACTTTGTCCCTTTATCTAAACCATTAATATAGACTGATGCCCATCACTCATCCCAATACAATCCATTAGCTATGACTTGCCAAGCTGGAAGTAATCCATTTATCCCAACTTGTTGATCACTTCATCAGAGAACTCAAGATATTCTCTAGATATTTAAAAATTACGTGAGAATGTTTGGAATTCACTGTGAGTGTTTATGTGTCCGTCTGTGGGCTTGTGTGAGTGTGTGTTTGTCTGTCTGGGTATTAGTTGGTGTGTGCATGTATGTGGGTGTGGGTGCATGCCTATGTGCATATGTGTGTGTGCGTTTGAGTGTGTATCTGTGTGTGTGTGTATGTGTGTATGTCTTTATGTGTGTGTGAGTGTGTGTGAGTGTGTGTGTAAATATGTGTGTGTGCATGCGTGTGTTTGAGTATGTGTGTGTATGTGTGTATGTCTTTATGTGTGTGCGCATGTGTGAATGTGTGTGTGTGTGAGTGTGTGCATGTAAATATGTGTGTGTGCATGCGTGTGTGTATGTGAGTGAGTGTTTGTGTGTGTGTGTGTGCGTGCGTGCGTGAGCATATGAGCGAGAGAGTGTGTGAGTGTGTCTGTGAGTGTGGGTGTGTCTGTGTGTGCGCGAGTGGGTGTCTGAGTGTGTGTGCATGCACACGTGTTTGTGTCAGTGTGTGTATGCATGTGTGTGCGTGTGACTGCGTGAGTGCGTGTGTGTGCAAGCGTGTGCTTTCAGTCTGTAAATCCTATTGCTCTTGAGATTCGAGGACTGAAAACAAGTAAAAACGATTGCAAGCAGCCAATGTTGTCCATGCATAAAACCACATGTCACAGCTCCTGCAGCTTAAACAGGAGACTATTATTGGTTTCTTGTTTCTTGGTAGAATATGAAGCGAAGTATTTGTGTCTTCATATTTGTGCTCAGAAATACTTGGTAAATGAAGGTAGCGAGGGCTGGCGTTACATCATGGGCTGTACCAGGACTCTGACAGAGGTGACCGCAAAATGGTAGAAAGGTTATTGACCTGAAACATTAACTCTTTCAACATAGATGCTGCCTGACCTGCCGAGTGTTTCTTGCAGGTTCTGTTTTTATTTCCAATATGCAGTTTTTGCAGAGATCATTAGATGCATTAATATTAATTAATCATCAGATGCATTGATCGTGAATATTCAAAATTAGCAGATTCTAGAAATGGCCCCACCAGACTGAAACAAAAACATGAAGCATTGGTTTACAAGTAAACTGGGAGAGAGAAACGGAGCGAGTCAGCCTAGCGTCAGTCTTTGGGAAATAAGTTAGAATAAATATTAAGAAAATGATACAACACTTCTAAAGTATCGTAGATAGACACAAAAAGCTGGAGTAATTCAGCTGGTAGACAGCATCTCTGGAAAAAAGCAATAGGTGACTTTTTGGGTCGAGACCCTTCTTCAGTCTGAAGTACGGTCTCAACACAGAACGTCACCTATTCCTTTTCTCCAGTGATGCTGTCCGATCCACTGAGTTACTCCAGCTTTTTGTGTCGATCTGTGGTTTAAACCAGCATCTGCAGTTCCTTCTTACACACTTCTAAAGCATCACATGATTAAACATAGTTAACAGGATTTTAGGAAAGGTAAATCATTTAAAATAAATGTATTAACTTTCTTTCATAATGTAACATAATGTAGTCTAGGGTAGAATGCCATTGAATGTCACTGCATTAGATCAAAGCTCTTGGGTTTGGAGGTGGTAATATTAATGAAAGATTGGCATCTGATTGTAAACAGATAAATGGGTAATGTTTAGCTTGGCAAGCTGTAACTAGTGCGGTGTCAATGAGATTCAGCTTTGAAGCCTCCATTGTTTTTAGTCAATGTTGATGGTTGAAGGGACTGAGTGTAATATAACACCAAAACACATGGGAAGGTGAGTTGCAAAGATTTCAGTTGTTCTGCAAGGGTATACGGATGTTAAATGATTGTGCAAAAGTGCTGCAGATAGAATATAATGTGGGGAAAGGTGACGCAAACCACTTTGCTGGGAAGATCAGCAAAACTGACTGTTATTTAAATAGTCCAAGGCTATTAACCATGGGTGTTCTGAGGAATATAAAATTATGATAGGGAAGACAGTCACATCCTTCTTCCCACAGTGGAAATGCCAAAGACTAGAGAGCATAGATTTATGATGAGAGAGGCAAGGTTTAAAGGAGCTTTGCGGGGCAAGTTTTTTACACAGAGTTTGATGGGTACCTGAAATGCACTGCCAGGGGTGGTGGTGGTGGAGGCAGATATGATAGTAATGTATAAGAGGCTTTAGAATAGGCACATGGATTTACAGTGAATGGAGGGATCTGGATCAAGTACACAATGAGGAGATCAGTTAAACTTGGCATCATGTTCGGCACAGACATCGTGGGGTGAAGGGGTTGTCCCTGTGCTGTGCTGCTCTATGTATGTTTTCTGATCTATTGAACACAGAGAGTTAGCACATACTGTAGGTATAGCAAGTAATTAGGATTGCAAATGTCTTTAATTGCAAGGGAGCCGGGATGAAAGTAGAAGATGTTGAAGATATGAGGTTGTTTATATTGGGAGGAAGATTGTATCTTCAATCACTTTCTGTCAGTAACGTTAACCCAGTTTCCCCTCTCTGAGGGCCCTGGCCTGAGCTGTTGGATATTCCCCACGCCAGCACTTCACAGCTTTCACACTACTTTGTTCACATCCTCGCTCACTAACACTCTCATTCATCGATCAATCAGACAACTTCGTCAACAGTTTGTCACCATGGCAACCCTGGCGTCACCCTATTCCCTTTGGCCCATCCACCTCTCCCTGAATCTCTCTGCAATTTAAAACTATCTTGCCTTTTCCCTGTCCCATTTCTGAAGCAAAATTGTTAACTCTGTTTCTCTTTCCGCAGATGCTGCCTGGCCTGTTGGGAGTTTATCTACAGCATTTTCTGTTTTTGTTTCAGATTTCCACCATCTGTAATATGTTATATGCATTTCCCTTTCAAGTGATGTTCCTTCCCAAACCTTTGACCTCTGATGAAAGTTCCATTTTCAAAACATTAACTACACTCTACACATATCAACCAATGCATCCAGTGTTACAACTACTGGAGTTCCCAGGGATCCGTACTTGACCCACAGTGTGTCACTCTGTACATTACCGACCGGAGGAAGGAATGGTGGACACATTTTCCGAGTTTTTCGATGGTACAACAGTAGGTGGAAGGCCATGTTGCTTAGACAACACACTTCTTCTTCCTTCGTGTGGCGTGCACAACCTAAAGTTGTTGGACAACTTGTTCTATTTGATCTTCCGTTTGTGCACGTCGAGTTGATTGCATTAATCGAAACAGGGCGGACCATGTGAAGGTTGCAATCTTCCATCCCAGACAACACACTGATTCTGCAGATAGACACAAAAAGCTGGAGTAACTCAGCGGGACAGGCAGCAACGCTGGAGAGAAGGAATGGGTGACGTTTTGGGTCGAGTCCCTTCTTCAGTGTCTATCTTCAGCTTAAACCAGCATCTGCAGTTCCTGCTTACTGATTCTGCATCCGGACCAGGTACCGAGGAGATGCAAAGCTTGTTTGTTGTGTGCTGACCAGTCAGCGAAAGACTATATATGATTACAATCAAGTCAACCACAGTGCACAGATACAGGATACAGGGAATAACATTTAATGCTAAAGTCCGATTAAAGATAGTCCGAGATTCTCCAATGAAGTAGATGGAAGCTCAGGACTGCTCTCCAGTTGTTGGTAGGATGGTTCTGTTGCCTGATAACAGCTGGGAAGAACAGTTTCAGTTGATTGGTGGTTGAAATGAACAGCGCCAGCAGAATTTACAGACCATTTACTGTTATATCGCCATAGCTTACACTGAGCAGAGTTCGTAAACCCACTGTTAACGCTGCAAACACTCCTGACCTAGATACGGAGCAGAGATCAAGCTGTTGAACCCACGTTTGGGTGGAGGAGGGAGGTATCGGTGTCAGTAATGCAACGGTACAGGGTGCTACTTAACGAGCTTTCAAAGGGAGATAATGCTAACCTAGCGGACAACAAGGGCAGACACGTTAATTCTCAGCTCTCAGCGGGGGACTGAAGCAGCAGCCTGGTTATTCATGAGCTTGGTGCGATGCTCATTCTGCCTGGTTTGCAGCTGGCTTAGCTCTGTCTGTAAGGAGTCTGGGGAAACATTGAATGGCCCTGGGTTGTGTGTGCTGACCGCCAGTTGTTCCCCATTGAAAAGGCTCATAATCAATGAGTAAAGGTTGAGAAATTGTTTGTGTGTGTGGGCTGTTTTTGAGGGAAACTGCAGGAGGCAAATATGTGCATTCCCACTGATGCTATTTGTTGTCAGATGTTTACTGTGCACATGTGTACAGTTGGAGACATGTATTTAATGAAACAGCCTTCACTGAGATGCTCATGTCTCACATGAATCAATCTGTGCCCTGGCCTGTGATACACCCTCTCTTGAGTTACAAACCCCTTTAGAACACGTACCGTTCAGAAACAACCGCTGAAACTAAAATAAAACCCAAGACGATAGGAGCAGGAGTAGGTCCTTGGGCCCCTCCAGCCTGTCCCACCATTCAAGGTACACAAAAATGCTGGAGAAGCTCAGCAGGTGCAGCAGCATCTATGGAGCGAAGGAAATAGGCAACGTTTCGGGCCAAAACCCTTCTTCAGACTGTCCCACCATTCAATACGATTATGGCTGATCCATGCTGACCTCGTCCCCCTCTGTGCCAGGTCCCGACTGCCCTGAATTCCTCGACCTTTCAAATATTTATCTATCTCCACCTTAAATATGATCCGGCCTCCTCCACCCTTGGGAGCAGAGAATTGCAGAGATTCTCGAGCCTCTGACAGAAGAACACTTGTTGTGACTTGCCCACTTGTGAAAACATTTTCAACATAAACTAAACCAAACAGTACCTCCTCAGAGAGGGGAGAGAGTTGCTTGGGGCTGAGGTCACCCTTTCCACTTCTAGACTTTTGACACTTACTCCACCCATCTGACAATCAAACCCCCCTCACCTGTATCCACCTATCACTCGCCAAGCTGTGTCCTACCCCCACTCTCTTTCCCAGCTTTCTCGCCCAACTACCATCAGTCTGAGGATCCCAACATCTGCAGTTCCTTGTGAACCCAAGTTAGGAAAGTCTAGTTACAATGGTGCAGTGCCTTAAGGAGCACATGGACCTAACAACAGACACAAGAAATTGTATTTGTTGGAATATTATTCACAAAAACAAAGAGCTGGAGTAACTCAGAGAGTCAGGCAGCATCTGTGGACGGAGTGGACATTCTATGGATATCAGTGGAGTGGACATTCCCTCCACAGTCTGAAGAAAGGTCTCAACCCGAAACGTTCTCTCCAGAGATGCTGCCTGTCCTGCTGAGTTACTCCAACTTTTTGCCTCTTTCTTTGGTTTAAACCAGCATAGAAACATAGAAAATAGGTGCAGGAGTGGGCCATTCGGCCCTTCGAGCCTGCACCGCCATTCAATATGATCATGGCTTCTGCAGTTCCATCTGACACATTCCCTCAACAGATGCTGCCCGACTCACCGAGTTACTCCAGCGCTTTGAGATTTGCTCAACTTTTGTGATTGCTTGTCTAGTCCTCACTTTGTAGGTTATTCCCCCCCAATGAAGAAGGGTCCCGAATCCAAAACGTCACCTGTTCCTTTTCTCCAGGGATGCCGCCTGACCCACTGAGTTACTCCAGCACTTTGTGTCTGTCTTCGGTTTACACCAGCATCTGCAGTTTCATCTTACACATTCCCTGCACGGATGCTGCCTGACCCACTGAGTTACTCCAGCACTTTGTGTCTATCTTCGGTGTAAACCAGCATCTGTAGTTCCCTCCTACACATTGCCTTCCCTTTGTTCATCGGCTCATTACCCACTGAGGTTGCAACCTGCTTCAGCTGCCTCCGCACCTCTGCCTCAGAGAGGGACCCGTCTCGGACTCAACCGGGACATCTCTCCCGAGCACTGCAACGCTTCGTATGTCAATACACTACACGGATTCAGTCTTTAAGAAGGAACTGCAGATGATGGAAAATCGAAGGTAGACAAAAATGCTGGATAAACTCAGCGGGTGCAGCAGCATCTATGGAGCGAAGGAAATAGGCAACATTTCGGCCCGAAACCCTGAAGGGTTTCGGCCCGAAATGTTGCCTATTTCCCTCGCTCCATAGATGCTGCTGCACCCGCTGAGTTTCTCCAGCATTTTTGTCTACCATGGATTCAGTCTTGCCGGATATCAGAAATGCTCTCCCTGCAAAATATGTAACACCACATTCTGCAGTTCAGCAATAATATCTTGCTTTCTGGTTCGGGCAGTGTTGCATTGCCTTTAAAATGTAAACACTTATCTCCATAGTTCCCGTCCCTGCCGCGCTGCTGTAATGCCCTTTGTGACCAGACGGACTGGCCACAACGAGATGCAGTCTGCGGTCGAAAATGTATTGAAGCCATGGTGTTGCCATGGCAGCATACCCTGCAAGACATTGTACTGAGGAGCAGCGATCGTTGCAAATGCAATCAGACCGTTTACTACTGGCATTCCTTCGGCAGTGGTCAGTCAGTAACAGCGGCATTGGTAAACCAACGGCCACACCATTCACCAGCGGTCGGTCATTAAGCACTTATGGTGAACCAATAGCTACACTATTCACCAATGATCAGTCAATAACAGCAGTCTTTAGGGAAGGGGGTGAGAAAGTGGGATAACGTCGAACTATTGTGAACGGGTGATCGATGGTTGGCCTGGACTTGGTGAGTCGACGAGCCTGTTCCCATTCTGAATCTTTCAATCAATCAATTCAATCGGTCAAGTAACCATCTACAATAATCTCATTTATCAACCTTCTATGAGTTGGTGATTCAAATGCTCCTTTAGATACATCTTAGCTCAAGATTAGATTAGATTCCCTTATTTGTCATTCAGACCTTTCGGTCTGAACGAAATTTCATTGCCTGCAGTCATACATATAATAATAAATAACAAAACACACAATCAACACAAATTAACATCCACCACAGTGAGTTCACCAGGCACGTCCTCACTGTGATGGAGGCAAAAGTCTTAAAGTCGCTGTCCCTTCTCTCCTTATTCTCCCTCTGCGCTGAGGCGATCCAGGCCTCCAATGTTGTTACCCCACCGGGCGATGGTAATTCAGTCCCGCGGCTCAACCGAGCTCCGCAAACGGGCCGGTTCAAGCTCCGCGGAAAGTTTATTGTTATTTGCGGGTGTCAGAGGTTATGGGGAGAAGGGAGGAGAATGGGGTTAGGTGGGAGAGTTAGATCAGCCATGATTGAATGACGGAGTAGACTTGATTGGCCGAATGGCCTAATTCTACTCCTATTCCTTATGACCTTATGCATGAGTATGGTGAACTATAGGTACAATGACAATCTCACCTGCAACAGATTCACAGGTACATTGATTCAGACAACATACAAATAATGATGATACATCAATTGTGCGTAGATTACAAATAAGATTCTTAAAGAAAGAAGATTGTTGAAAAAAGCAAGGCATTAGTGCAAATACATAATTAGAAAAGAGAAAGAGTTCTGCTGTCGAGGTGGGATTAGGTTTGTGTGGATCGGTTCAAGAATTTGATAATTGTGGAAGAGCAGACACAAGGAGCTGCAGATTCTGGTTTACAAAAAAAGACACAAAGTGCTGGAGTAACTCAACGGGTCTGGCAGCATCTCTGGAGAACATGGATTGGTGATGTTTTGGGTCGGGACCGTTCCTCAAACATTGTGGGGCAGGGTGGGGGGGGGGGGGGGGGGTAAAGCTGGGAGGTGTGGGAGAGTGATAGGTGAAATACAGGTTTTTTGATGGTTGGTCAAAGCCCAGAGATGAAAAGACAAGTGGGAGAAAAGGATAGGAGATGCACAATATGTGAAGCTAGAGGAAGGAATATTGGTGGAAGGGGACAGGGGGGGAGGAGAAAGAGAGAAATGGGTGCACATCCAGATGGAGCACAAGAAGAGTGTGGGGTGTGGGGGGGGGGGGGGGGGGGGGGGGGGGGAAAGAGAAGGGTTTTTGTTGGTTAACTACCTAAAATTAAAGAATTCAACATTCATACTATTGGGATGTGAGGTACGCAAGTGGAATATGAGGTTTGTTCCTCTAATTTACAGGTGGCCTCACTCTGACAATGGGGGAGGCCCAGGTCAGGTCAGTATGGGAATGGGAAAGGGAGTTAAAATGGTTGACAACCAGGAGGTCCAGCAGGCCTTGGTGCACCAATCGTTTGGTGAAAGTTGTTGAGTCTACACTTGATCTTGCTGCCTTAACCTGCATCGGTGTTGATGGTCAGTGTGGAGGAGATATTGTTACTGATCTGCACTGACCCCCCAGGTCTGTCATTGATGAAGGATCCAGTTGCAAAAGCCCAGGACTTGGAGCATGGCGATGAGTTTGGAGGAGATGATAGTGTTGAATGCTGAGCTGTAGTTAATAAACAGTGGCCTGACGTGTGTGTTCCTGTTACCCACGTGGTCGAGAGCAGGGTGGAGAGCCAGTGAGACCACATCTGCTGCTGACCTGTTGCGGCAATGGACAAAGTGAGGCGGGTGCAGTCATTTCTGAAGCAGGAGTTGACTCGTGCTATAATCTCGAAGTACTTAATTATGGTGGAAGCGAACTGTGCCACAATACTGCAGCAACCATGCAGCAAAACTGAAGCAACTGCGCTGCAGTATTGCAAAAAGTGTAACATACCCCAGGTGCTCTGATGCACATCACTGTGGACTGTATCAATTATATGGAACCGTCATACGGCAGCGTGGGAACTGTAACGCCTCGTAACGGAACAAAATCATATCCCCACAGCACCGGCAACACAGTTCTATAGGAGCCACAAGCCTCGGACAACTGCAGTTCATCAATGGAGGAACTGTACAATTCTCAACAACTCTAGAACATAAGGAGACATCTAACAAAATAAGGGCAAAGCGATAATAAGTGAATTGAAATAGCACGGGTAGAATTGTGCTGCAGTGTGCAGGATACCACAGCATTGTAAAGGAGCCGTAAATAATTCAAAAGAAGCAGTCCAGCATTGTAAGGAAACGTTGTGTTATTTGTTGCTCCTTGACCACTGTGTTATCATTCCCTCAGCGATGTATGACAGAATATGGTCAGACATGATGCATCCCCACCAATGTAATGAGTATCCTGTTTAGTTAGTAGACTAGCCACCAATGTTGACATTCATAGTACAAAGAATAAAGAACAAAGAATAGTGCAGCACAGGAACAGGCCCTTCAGCCCACAATGTCTGTGCCGCACATTGTGCTTGGCCAAAGTAATCTCTTCTGCTTCCACATGACCCATATACCACTATTCCCTGCATATCCACGTGCTTCTTAACTGCCACTATCATATCTGCCTCCATCATCACTCCTGGCAATGTGTTCCAGACACCCACCGCCTTCTGTGTAAAAACAAAATTTGCCCTGCACACTTCCTTTAAATGTTGGCCCACTCACCTTAAAGCAATGTCTTCTAGTCTTTGAGGTTTCCACCCTGGGAAATAATGGAGACGAAAGAGACTGCAGATGCTGGAATATGGAACGAAAAGCAAACTGCTGAAGGAACTCAGCGGATCAGGCAGCATTCATGGAGGGAAATAGACAGATGATCTTTCATCTCGACTGATGGATGATCGCAACCTGAAACATCATCTTCCCATTTCCCTCCATGGGTAGTCCTGGCCCGCTGAGTTCCCCCAGCACTTTGATTGATGCAACAGAGATGTGTTATCAGAATTGCTCTCTTTTAAATGGAGCAATGTAGTTTCCTTTCGGTTAGAGATACACAGTGGAAACAGGCCCTTCAGCCAACCAAGTGTACGCTGACCAATGATCACCCATACACCAGTTCTATCCTACACACACTAGGAACAATTTATAGAAGTCAATTAACCTACAAACCAACACGTCTTTGGAGTGTTGGCGGAAGCTGGAGCACACGGAGGAAAGCCACGCGGTCACAGCGAGAACTTACAAACTCTGTACAGGCAGCACCCATGTCAGGATTGAACTCATATCTCTGGCGCTGTGAGGCAGCAACTCTACTGCTGCACCACCATGCCGCCCTTAAATCTACTCTCTCAAGAAGACCATTTTGAAGCAAAGAAGGTCCGGTGTACCAACTAGTCCTGGCCAATACCTACTCACTAATATTATTTTGTTATAATCACGCTGTTTCCAGGCTTGCTCTTATCGAGCTGATTGCAATATTTCCTACAACAGCAGCAACACATTAATGAAAAAAGTGCTTTAGGACATTGTAGACATTGGAATATACTGTAGATGCAAATATCTTTTACTTTCATTGTAACTCACTGCTCCCTGAGTAATAACAGATAGACAAATTTATGTGGTGAGTTTATGTTTGGAGGATGAGTTTATTGAAACTTCATCATGGCGCAAATCAGTAGCTGGATGTGCTCGACAGTGTGGTTCAGGTTATTAAATAATCCTTAGAAAGCATTGTTTCAAATCCAAGTCACTAATTGATCAGACGTAAGGTCCTGAGTATTTCTGGTGAATTATATGTTCATTTCAAAGGTTCAAAGGTTTCAAAGATCTTTAATTGTCACATGTACCAGTTAAGGTGCAGTGATATGCGAATTACCATAGAGACGTACAAAAGAAAACAAAAAGCAGCAAGTCACACAAATGCATAAAAATCAACATAAACTTCAACCACAGGGAATTCCCCACATTCCTCACTGTGATAGAAGGCAAAAAAGTCCAATCCTCTTCCTCTTTATTTCTCCCGCGTCGGGGCGGTCGAAGCTCCCGCAGCTTGGAGTTCCCGATGTCGGTCTCTGACCATAGACCGCGGGCTCCGTGACGCAAGCACCCACGGTTGGAGCTCCGAGGTTGATCCCTGGCAAAGGGATCGCGGGCTACGCGATGTTAAAGTCCCGTAGGCACCCGCAGTGAACTCTCAAAAGTCGGTCTCCAGCAGAGGCCGCCAACTCCTCGATGTTAGGCCGCAGTGCGGACGGAGATACGATACGGAAAACAAATCGCAGCTCCGTCGAGGTGAGAGATTATAAAAAGTTTTCCCCAACTCCCTCCCCCCACGCTAAAGAACACTAAAAACATGCATTTAGCACATACTATTTAAACACAAAGAAGGAAAGGACAGACAGGCTGTTGGCAAAGCAGCCATTGCTGGTGCCACCTGGTGGTTTTAAGATGTCCTCGTACATTTACCACTGACCCTTTTTATATCACAAAGTAAAACTCAGGTGAGCATTGATTCACTGTCTTCGAACATTCACTTTCAAGCGAAATTTCTTACAGTATGTCACTTCATAGAGCTGGACAGTTTCTGGAACATTCCGCATGGTACCAGATTGGACAGGTTTCACAATCCTTAAATAAGTCCCCATCAATATTACATATAGAACAGAAGCTTAGAGTGTTGGAAGGAACTGGTTTAAACCGAAGATAGACACAATGCTGGGGTAACTCAGCGGGACAGGCAACATCTCTGGAGAGAAGGAATGGGTGATGTTTCGGGTTGAGACCCTTTTTCAGACTGATTAGAGCACAGGAACCGGCATAACATAATGCCAGTGTGCAGGGAGAGGAATCAAACGTTGGATGACAGAGGCTGTTGTCATTGTGGAGTTTGCACGTTCGCCCTGTAACTGCATTGGTTTCCTCCGGGTGCCCCGGTTTCCTCCCACATCCCAAAGTTGTTTGGGCTTGTAGGTAAATATCCTTTGTAAATTGCCCCTAGTGTGTGGGGTGTGGTGAGATAATAAAGCACTCATGTGAACGGGTGATCGATGGTTGACGTGGGCTCGATGGGTCAAAGAGCTTGTTTCTTTGCTGTATCTTTCATCATCTCAATGATTTAATGACACTACTGTTCCTAGATTAAGTTTGCGTCTAGCACTCCAGGCAAGGGCCCCATAGCAGAAGCATCCACGTGGCAGGGCTGGAAACTGGAAGTATCCTGAGCTAATTCTGCTACCACCGTCATCTATTGCGACGTGATGGCTTCCACAGATTGTCACCGGATGCTTGCGTCCTTTTCAGGACGGACGATGACAGCGAGGTCAACATTTGTAACAAGATGGACACGAAGAGAAGAAGATTCCAGGCAGGACAGAATGAAGATTGCACCAACCCAGACTAGATTGGATATCAATCATTATAGAATACTGTTCCAACTCCCAGTCACCGTACATTTATTCACATCAATTTATCTATATATTTATTTTATGTATTTGAAACAGACCATTCAGCCCACCAAGTCCACAATGGCCAATGATCACCAGTTCTATGTTGTCCACTTTCTCATCCACAGCCTACACACTAGGGGTAATTCACAGAGGGCAATTAACCTACAAACCCACACATCTTTGGGATGTGGGAGGAAACTGGAGCACCCGGAGAAAACCCACGTGGCCACAGGGAGAACGTGCAAACTCCACACAGACAGCAGCCGAGGTGAGGATTGAACCTGGGTCTCTGACAGCTGCGACACTGCAACTGATCTTCCCATCTCACAAGCTTCCCATCCATCCGTTTGGATGTTGCAGGCAGAGCTGGCCCCATGGAGGCTGAGCTTCGAGCCGGCCAGGGTGGGGAGGCTGTGCCTCTGATCTGATCCACCGCTGAGCCAGGCTGGCATCAGCCTGCTGGGCACCGTCTCCTCCCCAGCCCAGTAGCGGTGCCCGTCCTCAGCCTGGCAGCAACTGCTGCAGTGGAGAGTACCGAGTTATTTAGGGCCACCACTGACCTGGAAACATAACGTCTGATGAGGTAACATACCCTCGTCTGGTAGTATGCGAGTGGTGGTTGCAGCATAGCAACCAGACACATACATGCACATGCTCCGACGGCTTATTAGTATTCAAGATAGAGCTTTGCACAAGCTGCTGGATGACAGCTACAGCAGAGAGGAGAGGAGCGAGAGGGAGGGAGTAATGACTAACAGAGGATGCTCTGCAGCTGGTTGTGACAGGACCCAACACAGATAGGAAAGACTGATAGGGCTGGCAATGCAACGACAGGCTGGCTCTCCATCGCTGAAGCTGCTTTGAGACCCGTCGGAGTTGCTGTTTGTTCATGCATCCGGCAATGGCCAACTGATTCTAGCGAGAGAGGGAATGAAAATACAGGCAGCCTGGAGGAGAGTCAGCTCGAGGTTCTGCGCTTAGCAATGGAGTGAACGGCAAGTTTGCAGTTGGATCTTTGGGGTTGGCTCTGCATTCAACAGGAGATTTGGCGGCGTGCATTGCACGGCTCCCACAGCTGTCCATCGACCTCATCACCCGAACTACCAACCAACACTGTCCTGTGAGTATCCATTCCTTCAGCAGACCTCTTTACTTGTCTGTATGGGGTTGCAGAGCTTGTATGCGTGAGGGCATCATCTGCTCGCTCTCAGTGTGTATGTCTGTGTCTGTTTACGTGCATCTATGTATTACCAACTGTGTGCTCGATGTGTGTGTGTGTGTGTGTGTGTGTGTGTGTCTGTGTGTGTGTGTGTGTGTGTGTAAATGTGCGTGCGTGTATCTATCTACTCCTGCCCCTGTAATTGTGAATATACACGTCTTTAGGTCCAGGTGCAATTCTGTTTGTATTTATGCGGTGATAAGATCTTTAAACTATCAGGAGAGTGGGATAAGAGGTCTAAAGCCGGGATACCTGTAAACGCTGTGGACAGGGAAACAGTTGCTGGCAGGGAGTGAGTTGGATGAAAATTAATAATCAGAAAGCTTTAAAAAAAAAAATGTTTCAGTGAATGAGGCGACATCAGGATAAAGGAAAATAAAGGAAAACGGCTCCTTATCTAAATGCATAAACCATTTATATTAAGGTAAAGGGATTAACAGCATGTTTGCCGTTCCAAAGACTTAATTGCAAAATAAGCATGATTGAGAAGGGAAGTATTCGGGATATCAGGCTCTAAAGGGGCAGGCAGAATAAAGGAGAGAAGGTGAGAAAAGATGGGAGAAAGAGGGCAGATAAAAAAAGATCTTAGCTCAGAAAATCCAGATGCAGACTGAGTTTGGCTGTCACCGAGAAACTGAGAGTTAGGAAATATTGACAGTTTAAAGGACTCCGTGCTAAAGCAGGAGAGGATAACATTGGAAAGTGCAGCTACATGTAATAATAAATTAATCACGGAGACCTCAATTTTCATGCGGATTAAATAAGATAAACAAGCAGTGATGTGTAGACATGAAGCAGCGCATCCAAGATCGTTCCTGAAACCAGTGTTTCAATCACATGTCTCGGACGTCGATTATTTCTTGAATCTCTTGAATCTTGAATCAGATCCAGTATTTGCACAGGGATTTGGGCGTTATTTTTGGTTTATTATTGTCACGTGTGCTGAGACAGAGTGAAAAACATTTGCGGGCTATCCAGTCAAATCATACTATAGAGATCGATATAGGAAACTGCAGATGCTGGTTTACAAATATAGACACAAAGTGCTGGAGTAACTCAGCGGGTGAAGGAGCATCTCTGGAGAACATGGAGCGGTGAAGTTTAGGGTCAGGACCCTTCTTCAGACATTATATGGGTGTGGGGAAGAACGGTGGACGAGAGGAATGGCAGGGCAAAGCCTGTCAGATAATATATAGGAAGGAACTGCCGATGGCAGTTTAAACCGAAGATAGACATAAAGAGCTGGAGTATCTCAGTGGGACAGGCAGCATCTCTGGAGAGAACTAGTCGGTGACGTTTGGGGTCCGAGGAAGGGTCTCGACCCGAAGCGTCTTCCATTCTTTCTCTCCGGAGATGCTGCCTGTCCTGCTGAGTTACTCCAGCATGATGTGCCTATCTCGTCAGGTCAGGTAATAGGTTGGTACAGGGGGAAACAAGCCCCTCAGCCCATCGAGTCCTTCCGACCAGCGACCACCGCCATACACTAGTTATATCCTACACACTAGGTACAGCATCCGTTAACTTACAAACCTGCATGTCTTTGGAATGTGGGAGGAAACCTGAGCACCCGGGAAAAACCCGCGGGGTCACAGGGAGGACGTGAAAATTCCGCTTAGACAGCACTCAGTCAGGATCGAACCCAGGTCTCTGGCACTATAAGGCACCAGCTCTACTGCTGAGCCACTGTGCTGCCCTAAAGAGTATTGACAATTGTGAAGCTAGGGAAACATAGGCAAGTCCACGTTGGGCACTGGAGACGGGAGACGGGTGGGGGGGGGGGGGGGGGGGGGGGGGGGGGAGAAGGGAGGGGGGAGGGTTTTGTGGTTACCTAAAAATGTTGATATCATGGGGTTGTAAGCTACCCAAGGCTAATATGAGGTGCTGCTAATATGAGAGTTTGTGTGTGGCCTCACACTGGCAATGTAAGAGGCTCAGGCCAAAAAAGCCTGAATGGGAATGGGCAAGGGTGTTAAATTGGTTAGCAACCGGGAGATCCAGTAGTCCTTGGAGGACGAAGCATGTGTTCAGTGAAATGGTCGCCAACCCTGCGCTTGGCCTCGCCATTTACACGAGGCTACATCGGGAACACTAGACAAGGTTAGATGAGGTGTACGTGAACATCTGTCTCGCCTGGAAGGAATGCTGGGGGCCCTGATGGAGGTGGTATAGGGACAGGACGATTGCAGGGGAAAGTACCTGGGGAGCAGGTTGTTTGGGCAGGAATGGATGAGTGAACCAAGGAGTTGTGGAGGGGGCGGTCTCAGTAAAAGATGGATAGGGGTGGGGATGGGAAGATGTGACTGGTAGTGGGATCTTGTTAAGGGGTGATGGAAATGTCGGAGGATGATGTGTTGGAAGTGGAGGCTGGTTGGGTGAAAGGTGAGGTACAGGGGGACTCTATCCTTGGAAGGGGACATGGGAGCAGAACTACGGAACACAAAGGAGACGCGATTGAGGGGTGTCCCACCACGCAAAGCAGCAGAGACGGACATTTGAGAGCAGGGGATAACAATAGACAATAGACAATAGGTGCAGGAGCAGGCCATTTGGTCCTTTGAGCTAGCACCGCCATTCAATGTGATCATGGCTGATCATCCCCAACCAGTACCCTATTCCTGCCTTCTCCCCATATCCCCTGACTCCGCTATTTTTAAGAGCCCTATCTAGCACTCTCTTGAAAGCATCCAGAGAACCGACCTCCACCGCCCTCTGAGGCAGAGAACTCCACAGAATTCTTTGCAAAAGGCAGGGTGGGAAAAGGTTTAGTCCAAATCATTGTGGGAGTGTATACGTTTGTAGTATACATGAGTCGATAGTCTGTCCCCTGTGATGGAGACAGTGAGATCAAGAAAGGGGTGAGAGGTGTCAGAGATAGTGCAATTGTATATGGGGGCAGCGTGGGTTTGTGGTAAAATTAATAAAGTCACTGAGTTCTGCACGGGTGCAGGAGGCAGCTCCAATGCCGTCATCAATGTGGTGGAGAAATAGTTGGGGGGATTGGTGGGGAGTGTTAGTAGAGGGAAATTGGTTGGATCTCTGTTCAGGGAACAACCATAGGGCCTTGACACCTTCCTGGTGGGGTTTTGATGCTACATATATTCAAGCTTTTGTGTCTTCTGCCGGATGGGAGAGGGGAGAAGAGGGAATGACTATAGTGTGAGTGATCTTCGATTATGTTTGGCTGCTTTCCTGAGGCAGTGTGAGGTGTAGATGGTGTCAATGGTGGGGAGACTATTCTTTGTGATGGACTGGGCTACATGCATAACTCTCCGCAATTTCTGGCGGGCTTTGGTTGAGCTGTTGCCAAACCAAGCCGTGATGCAATCCAATAGTATGCTTTCTATGGTGATCCGTCAGAAGAAGTTGGTAAGTGTTATTGGAGATATGCCCAACTAATGTCCTTAGTCTTCTGAGATTCTGAAAGTAGATTTTAAAAACGTACTAAATGATAAAGACTGGCAAATGGTTAAAGTTATAACATCATTCACAGTTAATATCCATTTTTGAGAAGGAAAATTGAAATATAGGTCATTTACGGCTAGCAAGAGAAATTTAAGCTATCTTAATATTGTGGCCAAAATGATGTCCAAAAAAGAGATCAGCCTGAACATTATTAAGAGGTTGGCTCCGCAAAAGGCAGCCAAAAATGGTATTGAGAGATTGTAATACATTATCAAGAGACTTGAAAAAATGGAAAAAAATTCTTACATTTGGACCTGAGGAGAAACAGACGGGCAAAGTCAACCCGGAATGAAAGAAAAGGCAGAGATATTAAAGATGTTGCTTCTCTGCCCATGCTGGACTGTTCCAGAGTTGATGGGCACCGGACTACACGGTGCCAGTATCCTGTTCCGTTAGCTAGAAATTCCTCACTCCTTGGGGTGGCACACAGCAGCAGAGACCCGATCGAATCCAGACCTTAGGGTGCTGACTGTGAGGAGTTTGCACGTTCTCCCTGTGACCATATTGGTTTCCTCCGTTTCTCCAGTTTCCCATCTCAAAGATGTGCGGGCTTGTTGGGTAAGTGGCCTCTGTGAACAGTCTGGGAGTGGTTGCGAAAGTGCCCCTGGTGTGCCAAAACTGGATACAGAAGTGGGATAGACCTAAGTGAAGTGGCCTGAAGCAAACACCATGCAGTTTGCTGGAGAACTTCTCACTTCCGTTACACCACGAGTTGTTATGTCCTTTCCACAGTAGGACACAGTGGGAGCGCTGAGTTCTGGGCTGGAGCTTAGAATTCCACCACTCATGTAGCAAAGTTCGAGGAGAACCGATGAGGAGCAGAGGGGGCAAGCACGAGAGCAGCAGGTGCCTGAGGAATGAACTGTGGGATTGGGCGCACCTTTTAGATTCAATATTTAAAGTTTCATTTTGTCAGATTTGTTGGTGACCAGGATCAAACCCGTGTCTCTGCCGCTGTAAGGCAACAACTATACCGCTGAGCTACTGTGCCACCCCAAAGTAGCAGATCTACACCTCGCTTTATGTTACAGTGAATTTAACTTGCTATAAGTTAGATTGAGGGGGGATAAGAAGATTGAGGGGGGATCTTATAGAAACTTACAAAATTCTTAAGGGGTTGGACAGGCTAGATGCAGGAAGATTATTCCCGATGTTGGGGAAGTCCAGAACAAGGGATCACAGTTTAAGGATAAGGGGGAAGTCTTTTTGGACCGAGATGAGAAAATCATTTTTTACACAGAGAGTGGTGAATCTGTGGAATTCTCTGCCACAGAAGGTAGTTGAGGCCAGTTCATTGGCTATATTTAAGAGGGAGTTAGATGTGGCCCTTGTGGCTAAAAGGATCAGGAGGTATGGAGAGAAGGCAGGTACAGGATGCTGAGTTGGATGATTAGCCATGATCATATTGAATGGCGGTGCAGGCTCGAAGGGACGAATGGCCTACTCCTGCACCTATTTTCTATGTTTCTATAGCGTCTTACCTCTGAGGGTTGTCTTTATTTTGTAGCATCTGGGCATGGACATCCATGGGCATAACGATTCTCTTCACCAAACACGCAAGAGCTTTGGCTCTGTTACCACAGTGTGTCTGTCTGTGTCTTTCTGTGATTGTGTATCTGTCCATGACGTTTGGTCTACACGTGGTCTATGTGCTGATGTCTCTATGTGGCCATGTCTCAGTGACTCGGTATGTAACTCCGATTCTATTTTGCTTCAAAACATTACTCACCGTTTTATTTTGTTTGGTAAAATGTAATGCATTTCATTTTGATAATATATGCATTGGAGAATATAAGCGCTTTAAGTGAAACGTAATCCCTTCTGATGTGCCTGTAGTAGAGCTGCCTCTGTGGACGGTTACTTTGATCAATCAACATAACTTTGATTCAATTTTTAGCAACTGATTCTAAGACAAATGTTTAATAGTGATGCATGGCAGTAAAGTGTGCAAATGTCTGCAGCAGTCACAAATAGCAGGAATATGAGGCTGATTGATAGCAGTCGCTTGTGAAGCTACATATGACAAAAGTGTACAGCAATGTAGAACAGTAACTTGACAATAATATGAAAGAATCATCACCTTGTCCCTTGTTTGTACCTTAATCATCATCAGCACACATTTAAAGTCGCGAATGATTGTGGTTCTGGTGGGTCCTGCCTGTGGGTCTGGTATGTCCCCTCATGTGTGTGACATCTTCTAACATGGGGAGACGGGTGAATGGACATCCACCACACGGTCCCTGATAGAGACAGAGTCTCCATCAGTCTGAAGAAGGGTTTCGGCCCAAAACGTTTCCTATTTCCTACGCTCCATAGATGCTGCTGCACCCGCTAAGTTTCTCCAGCACTTTTGTCTACCCTGGTAGAGACAGACTCAGGTCCAGCGGCATGGACTCCACCACAGTTGGGAGTTTGTCCCTGCTACAGCCTTCTTCCACCTTCTCAGCCGTTGTGGTGCTCCACCCGCCGGCCAGACACCATCCTCCACCTGTTCCACCGCTGATGGGTCACCCTTTGATGGGGACCTCCCCCTCGACCTGCCCGCCATGGGTGACCCTGCCATGAGCACAGCTCCAAAAACCATCCGAGTGTTTCCCAATCAGAAACCTTGGATGAACTTTGAGATCCGCACTCTCCTGAAGTCCAGACACAGGGCATTCACCTCCAATGATACAGTGGCCTACATGAAGACCAGATACGACCTTGGTAAGGCCATCAAAAAGGCCAAAAGGGACTTCTGCTCCAAACTGGAGGACGAGACAGATGTTCGGCAGCTGTGGCAGGGCCTGAATGCAATCACCTCCTACAAGGCGAAACCAGGAGGCAGCTCGAATGTCGGTATAACATCACTCCCTGACGAGCTCAATGCGTTTTACGCACGCTTTGACAGGGAGAATACTGATGTGCCTTCCCGATCCCCCATTCGCTGTGATGGCATTTCAGTCTCAGTCACAGAGGCCGATGTCAGGAAATCCTTCAGAGGGGTGAACCCCCGAAAAGCACCTGGTCCTGATGGTATACCCGGTCGTGTTCTAAAAACCTGTGCGGACCAACTGGCGGGAGTTTTTACGGACATTTTCAACCTCTCACTTCTGAGGTCTGAGGCCCCCACCTGCTTTAAAAGGGCATCAATCATACCGGTGCCCAAGAAGAGTAAGGTGACGTGCCTCAATGACTATCGACCAGTGGCACTAACGCCGGTGGTGATGAAGTGCTTTGAGAGGTTGATCATGGAGCAAATCAACTCCTACCTCGACAAAAACCTGGACCCACTGCAGTTCGCGTACCGCCACAACAGATCAACGGTGGATGCGATCTCGCTGGCCCTCCACTCCGCACTGGACCACTTGGACAACAAAAACTCATATATCAGGCTGTTATTCATTGATTACAGCTCAGCATTTAACACAATCATTTCCTCCAAACTGGTTACCAAACTCGCAGAACTGGGTCCCTGCGCATCCCTCTGCAACTGGATCCTTGACTTCCTCATCCACAGACCACAGTCTGTTCGTATTGGTGGAAATGTGTCAGCCTCGATAACAATCAGCACGGGAGCACCTCAAGGCTGCGTGCTCAGCCCCCTGCTGTACTCACTCTATACCCATGACTGCGTAGCGAACCACAGTGCGAACTCCATCATCAAGTTCGCTGACGACACCACTATTGTGGGGCGTATCACTGATGGGGATGAGTCAGAGTACAGAAGAGAGATCGAGCTACTGTCCATATGGTGCCAGCGCAATAACCTGGCCCTCAACCCCAGCAAAACCAAGAAACTGATTGTGAACTTTGGAAGGAGTAGGAGGGGGACCCACAGCCCCATTTATATGGTTGAAAGGGTCAAGAACTTCAAATTCCTGGGCGTGCTGAAGATCTTTCCTGGTCCGAGAACACTAACGCAATTATCAAAAAAGCTCATCAGCGCCTCTACTTCCTGAGAAGATTACGGAGAGTCGGATTGTCAAGGAAGACTCTCTCTAACTTCTACAGGTGCACAGTCGAGAGCATGCTGACCGGTTGCATCGTGGCTTGGTTCGGCAATTTGAGCGCCCTGGAGAGGAAAAGACTACAAAAAGTAGTAAACACTGCCCAGTCCATCATCGGCTCTGACCTTCCTTCCATCGAGGGGATTTATCGATGCCTCAGTCGCTGCCTCAAAAAGGCTGGCAGTATCATCAAAGACCCACACCATCCTGGCCACACACTCATCCCCCTGCTACCTTCAGGTAGAAGGTACAGGAGCCTGAAGACTGCAACAACCAGGTTCAGGAATAGCTACTTCCCCACAGCCATCAGGCTATTAAATCTGGCTCGGACAAAACTCTGATTATTAATAACCACTTTCTGTTATTTGCACTTTACCAGTTTATTTATTCATGTGTGTGTATATTTATATCATGGTATATGGACACATTTATCTGTTTTGTAGTAAATGCCTACTATTTTCTGTGTGCTGAAGCAAAGCAAGAATGTCATTGTCCTATACAGGGACACATGACAATAAACTCACTTGAACTTGAACTTGAAATGGCTTCATCTCAGGGTCTTAGTTTCATGCAAGCTTCTCCACCAAGGCACGGCGTTGACCGTCGGAGAGTCTATGATTACAACACGTGATAATATGTGGTTAGAATATACAATAATCTTGGACAATAATTTGTGACAATAGGTTAGTTTAGAGATACAGCGTGGAAACAGGCCCTTCGGCCCACCGAGTCCACACCCACCAGCAAACCCCGTACATTAACACTATCCTACACCACATGACTGACTGAACTTTATTGCCTTCCATCACAGTGAAGAATGCTGTGGTGGATGTTTATGTTAAATTCTATTGTGTATTGTGTTCTTTTTAATTGTATGGCTGCACAGCAACTCATCTCACTGTAACTTCAGTGGTGCTTGTGACAAATAAATGTGAACCTTGAACACGAGGGACAATTTGCACATTCACTAAGCCAATCAACATACACATCAGTACGTCTTTGGAGTGGGAGGAAACCGAAGATCTCGGAGAAAACCCACACGGTCACAGGGAGAACGTACAAACTCCGTACAGACAGCACCCGTAGTCGGGATTGAACACAGGTCTCCGGTGCTGCAAGCACTGTAAGGCAGCAACTCTACCGCTGCGCCACCGTGGCGCGCCATCGTATAATATGATTAAAAATAGGCAGTGATCTGTTCGTAATGATACGCAATGGAAATACAGTGTAACCTGTAACAATATTTTCTGATGGAAATATGCGAGAGGGAATTTACTATAATCTGTGACAATAACATGTCACAGAAAAACGCAGTAATCTGCAGTGACTGGATTCAAGGGTGATAGGCAGCAGAGACGCAGAGTAATCTGTGCCGGTAAAGTGTGGCAGTAATATCATGTCGTTACGTGTGATCATAGGATCTTTGTGCGGTGACAGTAATTGATGACATCTGTCCACGAATATAATATGCAGCCTGATAGTTTTACAGCAATTTGGGATGTAACAAGTGACAAAAACAGATTGCTGTAAAATACTGTCATCCTCCTAGTTAGTAAATGGGCTCCTCTGGGAGACTGGTGGATGAGATTGAGTCAGCGTTTAGCACTCACCTGACTGAGAACACTTTCCCATCTGACAGTGAATGAACATACGCTGTGTAATCTAGTTAATTGCTAAATTATAAGATTCATTATAACTGGTTAAAGTTTGGATATGTAGTTCCAGTATTCTTTTTAGTCTTTGTTAATCCTCCGAGAGACTCGTCATTTTTTTCGAAAGGGTTGATACAATAGAGATGTGGATTAAATGAAGACAACTTTGGAAGAGATAAGGGTGATATGGTACAGATATTATTCTAGGCACGTACGGTTACATTTCAGAATGTCCCACAGTATGAACGGCGTTTTACTAAACCTACAGATGAACTGCATCTAGCATGCTGAGGACAGGCGCCAGTTCTTGGACACCTCCTCATACCTACCGCTTGAGCATGGCCCCGCAGACTAGCAGCATCTTACGAAATTCCTTGTGTCTAAACTAAGATTGTTACAGTCATAGAGTCAAAGAGTTACACAGTACAGAAAGAGGCCCTTCCTTCGACCCACAGAGATGGTGCAAGCATCCACCACCTGTTTACACTGAGTTTTTAAGAAGGAACTGCAGATGCTGGAAAATCGAAGGTAGACAAAAGTGCTGGATAAACTCAGCGGGTGCAGCAGCATCTATGGAGCGAAGGAAATAGGCAACATTTCGGCCCGAAACCCTGAAGGGTTTCGGCCCGAAATGTTGCCTATTTCCCTCGCCCCATAGATGCTGCTGCACACCCTGAGTTTCTCCAGCATTTTTGTCTACTTGTTTACGCTGATCCTACTCTGATCCCATTTTGTTCTCCCTGCATTTCCATCAGAGTCATTCCATTCTCGAGCCAGGTCTTAGTGCGTCCATCGGCAGGGACCAAGCATGGTGGCTTCCCTCGACCAGAACGCGGCCCGCCAGGAGCTATCCTGAATATTACCTTGGAGGGATGTAGTTTTATTACAGAACTTGTAGTCAACCTTCCTATTGGAAAGTTTACTCCAATTTAGAGCAGCAGGATCTTCATGGCCGCTTCTAAAGAGAGAGGTAAATCTGAATAAGGAAGGTGGAATCGTTAGGAACTGACGACACAAGGAACTGCTGATGCCGGAATCTTGCATAGAACACTAAATGCTGGAGTAATTCAATGGGTCAGGCAGCATTTCTGGACTACATGGATAGGGAAGATTCTGGGTCAGAACTCTTTTGTGTCTGATGAAGGGCCCCCATCCGAAACATCGCCCATCCATTTCGCCCAAAGATGCTTCCTGACCCGCTGAGTTACTCCAACACTGTGTTCAGTTTAGGAACCGAGTTTGGACAGCAATTGAAAGGAAGTTTTGTGGAAAAGGAACAAAGATGTCTGGCCGGGCTTAACAATTGACGTCGCGTGCATCGGGCTTGGAAATGGGTGAGAAACCGAAAGTACAGAAAGATGTGAACAAGTCACACCACACTCACACCTAAAGGGTGTTTCAGAGAATTTTGGATGCAGCAATCAGAATCCATTTAGATTGTCAGCAAAGTAATGGAAGGAAGCAAAGATGGGCCAGATGTGGAAATTCTAAAAGGGGAAAAAGACAATATAAATAGCCTGAGAAGTGACTTAGTAATGCCCCTGTCCCACTTAGGAAACCTGAACGGAAACCTCTGGAGACTTTGCGCCCCACCCAAGGTTTCCGTGCAGTTCCCAGAGGTTTTTGTCAGTCTCTCTACCTGCTTCCACTACCTGCAACCTCCGGCAACCACCTGCAACCTCCGGGAACCGCACGAAAACCTTGGGTGGGGCGCAAAGTCTCCAGAGGTTTCCGTTCCGGTTTCCTAAGTGGGACAGGGGCATAAGTGTAGACTGGAAACAGCTGTTTTAATGTAATCCAATCTCACAACAGCGAAGGCATTCTGGAAGAGGTAAAAGTAGAAGCCCGGAGATGTTCGTCAGGCCAGGCAGCATCTGTAGAGAGAGAATCAGGGAAGATTCTGTCAGAAGTAGAGAGGTTACAAAATTAACACCTTTTCAGCGGCAAGTGTAGGAGGGAGCGATTGAACAAACTAAAGGGCAGGTCTGTGTCTAAGCGGAGACCAGGAGAAGTTGGTAGTGGTGGTGACTGGTTGAAGATGGGAGGTGAAGGCATGTCTGGAGATGGCAGAACTTGAAGAAAATGAATGCATCTGAAATTACCTGGAGAGGAATAAAACACTGAAAAGGAAATCAATATATGGGGCCATTCACATGAAAGGTTTTCAAGTCAAAAGTGTTTAATTGCCATATGTACCGACAACAATGAAATTCTTACTTGCAGCTGCTCAACAGGCCCGTAAACACAATACATACAGATGATATGTAATAATATTTTAAAAAATCAATGAAATAAGACGATACTAATGTAAAGCCAGTCCTTAATGCAACCAAAGACAGTCCATAGAAGTTCATAGTTGAGGTTAGTGTTGGTTAATGTTCAAGAGCCTGATGGTTGTTGGAAAGAAGCAGTTCTTGAACGTGGTGGTCACAGTTTTCAGATTCCTATATATTCTCCCTGATGATAGGAGGGAAATGAGAGCATGGCCAGGTTGGTGGACGTCTTTGATGATATTTTTTGGAGGCAGCCCCTCCCATCGATTCCTTCAATGGTGGGGAGGTCAGTACCTGTGATAGACCAGGCAGTGTTCACCATTCTCTGTCATCCTCTTTGTTCCTGGGCTTTTAAGTTGCCAAACCAATTTGAGTGGATTATTGAGTGGCTTACAGCAAGGAAACAGGCCCTTTGGCCCACCAAGTCCCATGCACTAACTGACACTATCCTATACACTAGGAACAATTTACAATCTTTCCTAAACCAATTAACCTACAAACCTGTATGGAACCGGAGCACCCAGAAAAACCCACGCGGTCACAGGGAGAATGCACAAACCCAGTACAGACAGCACCCATAGTCAGGATTGAACCCGGGTCTCGGGCGCTGTAAGGCACAGCTACAGCACTGTGCCACCCCACTGGGAGGGGCAGGACAAAGCTTAGCAGGTAATCAGTTAGTACAGGTGAGATGAATTTTGATAGGCAAGTGGTGACCAAAAGTTTGGGATGTAAAACAAATGTGTGAGACAAATGGATTGAAGAGTTGTGAATTGTGAAGCTAGAGGAAGGAATGTAGGTGGTCGAGTAGTTTAGGGGAGAAATAGGTGCGAGCCCAGGTGGGGCACAGGGGGCAGTGAGGGTGGGAAAGGGGTGGGGGGGGGGGGGGTGGGAAAGGGGGAGGGGAGGATATGGGGGCAGAAGGGAGAGGGAGACGGTCACGTAGTTACCTAAAATTGTAGATTTCAATGATCATTCCGTTAGGCTGGAAGCTATAAACAGGGGTCAAACATCTCAAAGCAGGAAACCTTACCCTCCAGAGATGCTGCCTGACCCACTGAGATCCTTCAGCACTTTGTGTTTGGCTCAAGGTTCCAGCTTCTGTAGTTCCCTGTGGTTCCGAGATTAAACTCGAACTGTGAACCCTGACAGCTGGGAGAGAGGGTGAGTAAGTGTTGTTGCAGGCGAGGGTGAGGACATGCCTGTACTGTCACGTGGCAGTGAGCTGGGATCTCAGAGACCGGTGTGAACACTGCCTTGAGAAACGCTGAACACTGTGAGAATCCCTGTGATTCAGTGGGGGAGCTGAACTGTGAAGTTGGGACTGGCGATGGTTGCTAAGGAAAGAGGTGTGGAAGCAAGTTTTTGGTCAACTCTTTATCAAAGCATGAAAGGAAAGAGAAAGCAGTGAGAACAAGCAAACAAGGACACGGGAGAGGCAGAAACCCCGTGTTACTGCAACGGAGGGAGGAGAGGATCGGTGCGGTGAGCGGGCTGGGGACTCACCGCCCGTCCTGGGGGTTCAAAGGTCGACTGCAGGACCTACCCTGGGGCATGGAGGCTGAGGGAGGAGAGGGGTGAGCCGTGTTCGAGGATCGAGGTGTCGGCGCAGTGGGCCGCTGGTGTCCAGCAGCAGCCGGGCGATCACGTCGATTGGGCGCTGCTGGTCGGACGAGCACGTGGACAACACGTGGCCTGCAGTGGCAGAGCAGCAATGGAGGACACCGACAATATCGCCAGGCCGACCCCTGCAACTCCAGCCCAGTGCCGCCAACAGGCCAATGGGCCTTTAAAGCCAAGATAAGACTCAGTATTTTTAAGAACTTAATACTTGAATAGTATAAGATGGTGCTGAAAATGTTTCTTGTACTGCCTCAGGACAGATCTACCATTTTTACATAGATACAATTGCGCTTATGTTTGGTAAGATTTCACTGAATTGTAAGCAAAATAAATAATTTCATTGTTTAAGAAGGAACTGCAGATGCTGGAAAATCGAAGATAGACAAAAATGCTGGAAAAACTCAGCAGCTGAGGCAGCCTCTATGGAGCGAAGGAAATAGGCAACGTTTAGGCCCGAAACGTTGCCTATTCACTTCGCTCCATAGATGCTGCCTCACCCAAATAATTTCATTGTACCCAGATATATTGGACAATAAACAACTATTAACTAGAAGTTGAAGGTTGGAGCTCCTGGAGGAGAAGGCGCAGTGACCTCAGCAGCAGGAAGTGTGAAGCAAAAGCTGCAGATGCCGAAAATCTGAAACAAAAGCAGAATATCTTCAAAACACTCAGTGGGTTCGGCAGTATGTGTGGAGAGAGAAACAAAGTTATTGTTTCATTAAAGACTCTTCATCAGAACTGCGGAAGAGAGAAAACAAGGTTGTTGCTATAGGTGAAAGATGATCGACGTGGACTCGGTGGGCCAAAGGGAGTCTGAGGAAGGATCTTGGCCTTTACTCCATATTAGTTACTTCAGAGATGCTGTCTGACCCGCTGAGTTACTCCAGCTTCTTAGTGCCTATCATCGGTTTAAACGTGCATCAGCTGTTCCTTCCGACACATTTCGTCCTGTTTCCATTCTGCATCTGTCAACCAATTATGACCTTGGGTAGATGAAGAAATGACCATACATCTCCAAATCCAAGGATTGTTTGTGGCTGGGAAGGAAAGCAACCAGCTTTGATGCTCCCATGGGCCTGCTGCCTTCAGCTGTCTAAGCAGCAGAGTCTGTGGACTGTCAAGAGTTCAGACAGACACGTTTGGCCAGTCGGGCTGTGGTGTATGTAACTGATGGTGTATCTCGGAGATGGTGGAGACACCGGATGTTTAAGATGATGAACGAGGTGACATTAAAGTGGGTTGTTTTGTCCTTTTTTGTGCAAAATTGGAGCTGCAGTAATCTAGGACAATGAGGCCTATTCTATCACTCTCCCAACTTTTATCTTGTTGATGATAGAATGTTTTGGGGAATCAAATGGTGATTCACAGGATGCCCAACCCAGACATGCATTCATAGTAGAAATATTTAAGTGACTGGGTTGGTTCATTTCTCTTCAAAAGCTAAATAAAATGATTAATCAATTGATCGTGAAAATAAACAGGGAAACTGGGCCTTCAATCCACCGAGTCCACGCCAACCATCCATCACCCATTCACACTATGTTACCCCACTTTCACATCCACCCCCTAAATGCTCGGGGTAATTTACAGAGGCCAATTAACCCGCAAACTCGCATGTCTTTCAAATGTGGGAGGAAACCAGAGCACCAAGAGGAAGCCCACATGGTCACAGAAAGGACGCACAAACTCCACACAAACAGCACCGGAGGTCGGAATCAAACCCGGCTCTCTGGTGCGGCGAGGCAGCAGCTCTACCTGCTGCACCACCCGTGCCACCCCTAATTGTTGGTCACCAAGATACTGTGATGAGTATAACCCAAGTTTGGGGGAAGACACAAAATGCTGGAGTAACTCAGCGGGTCAGGCAGCATCCCTGGAGAACATGGAAAAGTGACGGGACCGGAGAACATGGAAAGGGTCGGGACCCTTCTTCAGACTGATTGCAGAGGAGGGGTGGGTTTGGGGGGGAGAGGGGGGGGGGGACGGGACGTTAGAAGAGGTGTATATTTCCCCAAGTTTAAGGGACTTTTTCCAGTAATACTTCAACCTGCAACTCACATAAATCCTGCCCATTATTCAATGTGGGAAATAACCCAGACCACATGATTGGATTTCAGTCTGTAACTCACTTCATGATGTCTGATATTCTATGTACAACCACTTGAATCTTTGACTAGAGTTCCCTCCTGGGTAGCTACTCTACCAATAACTCACTTTCATCCACCAATTAAATTGCAAGCCATTAGTCAACAATACAACACCCCAAGATCCCATCCAATAATTGAGTTGCAAAGATAGGTTATTCATACATAAACCAAACGATCCTGTCAATGCGGCACAAAGCTATAATTCATTTCAGTTATTCTACATTTAAAGCACTTAAAAACCTCAATTAGATTTATGTCTGTACTTACATCACGGTTCTGTGGTTCTATTCATAAACCTTCCAATCTTTTTGTTCAGTGCCACCCACTGTGAGATATCCAATATTCTCTTTGTACAGATGAAAATCAATTCCTGAGATGTGCCGGACTCGGTGACATTTACTGAAACATTCTCCAAACCCTAAAGGAAGATGAAGCTTGCCAAACTGACCTCCAGCATCCTTGACAACAGAATCATTCCTGAAGGCTGGTGCCACTCCAAAACAAAGTGCTCTCCAGGCCACTCAATGATCTTATCAAACGTTACTGTCCAATGGATCTTTTGACCGCAGCTTCAATGCGTTGAAAGAGCTCATGCAGTGTTGGAAGCTTCCCTCACAGATGAAAAGGGTGACTAGCGAGGGATGGATCAGTTTAGTTTAGTTTATTGTCGCGTGTACTGAGGTACGGTAAAAAGCTTTAGTTGCTTGCTATCCAGTCAGCGGAAAGACTCCATCTGATTACAATCAAACCGTCCACAGTGAACAGATACAGCATACATTGAATAACGTTTAGAGCAAGATAAAGAATAATGAAGTCTGTTTAAAGATAGTCCGAGGGATAGTCTCCAATGAGGTAGATGGTAGTTCTGGACAACTCTCTACTTGATGAAAGGATTGTTCAGTTGCCTGATAACAACTGGGAAGAAACTGTCCCTGAATCTGGTGGCATGTATTTTCACACCTGTACCTCTTGCCTGATGGAAGAGGGAGTGACTGGGGTGAGACTCGTCCTTGATTATGCTGCTGGCCTTGCTGAGGCAGCGTGAAGTATAGATGGCATCAATGGAAGGGAAGTTGGCTTGTATAATGGTCTGGGCTGCGTCCACAATTGTCTGCAATTTCTTGCGGGCTTGGATGGAGCTGTTCCCAAACCATAATCAGTGAGGGACCAGGTCCACCCACTCGCTCCTGACTCATGGGTCCAGAGGCAGATGTGACCCGTCTTGCCCTCAGAGTTTTATGTAAGTTTATAGCACGTGTGTGGATGGATGGTTTGTCTCCTGAGATGGCAAGAGATAGAGACTTCCAGAAATGGGACTGAAGTGTCAGAAATGGTCTGTGAATGTGAGAGTGGGGTGCTAAGGTGATAACATTGATGCGCTCAGCACATGTGCACCAATGTAGTGCCAATGCAGCAGTGAAAGAGGTGGCAAGGAGTGCCAGAGCTGGCTTGGAACACAGTGTGCCACATAACCAGCACAAAGACCAGTGTAGTTGAGCCTCATGCGAGCGACCACTGGCTACAACTTTGATTTATAGAAAGGAGGGACTGAGAGTATTGCGGAACAGAGGGAACTCAGTGGACGTCCAAAGATCTTAGGAGGTGCCAGTGCAAGTGGTCAGTTTTAACAAGGGATGTCACAATCAGTGGGGCCCAAGATGGCCGCGGGACCTCGTGACCAGCCACAAAAGCGAAACCCCACAGCCCAGTCTCTGGGTTTCTGCAGTCACGGCCTGAACAATAGATGGATATTGGCCGTGCAGAAACCCCCGAAACCAGGTCGAAGTCCAGACACTGGGGCGCTGACATCAGCAGGCATCACAATGCCCCAAGCCGACCTACATAGTTAATCTCGTTAAGGGAGCACAATAGCCCATAGAAACCTACCTGGCCGGTGATGGGAAAACCAGTTAAACCCATCACCTCTTATCGAGAAACAAATGAACAGACCGTCTAGGCATCACCGGTACTCCCGGACATAACGCAGAACAAAGGAGCTTGAAAAACCATCTTGTAACTTCCTTTTGTCTTATAAGATTTGAGAAGTTTTCCCTTATGCTACAATCAACAAAACCAAAGAGCAAAGAGATCCCGAGATCTGGCGGGAGATCAGGACCCCAAGATCAGGATTAGACATAACTGGCCACTTTTTGCGTTTTCTGAAAAGAAAAAATAGGAGGGAGGCCATGGAAGGAGAAACTGAACGAATCTGGAGACTGATATCAGCGGAGAGAGAGAGAGGACACAGGACAGCGCTTAAAAAGTACACGGTGTCTAGTGTGACACACTCGAGAAACGGCTGGTAGTCCCCGCCCGGACGTGGAACGAAAAGAGAAAACAGTAGGACCCCAAGATGGCGGGAGATAGGACGGGTCAGGGTGAACCCCTGGCCACCAAGAAAAGAAAAAAGGAGGGAGACATGGACACTGAACGAATCTGGAGACTTGACCGCTGACGACCCACTCCGGCTGGAGTCCCCGCCAGCCACCTAAGCAGTAGGACCCCTGGGCGAGGGGAACCCCCGGGACCACCCGAAAGACCGAGACGACCGCTGACGACCCTTCCACAGCCACCTAATCGGAGGAAGCAGCACGACCAGCCAGTAACCTCAGTAATCGCCCCATGGTGAGCATGTACCCCGATCCTGCACATCCTGGACATAGTTTAGTGTAGAGGGGAGGGGGAGGGGGTTATATTAACGTGGGTGTAAAGTGTAAATGTGCGGGCAAATGTTACGATGTGCCGTACGTTCCCCATCCCGCACTCGAGTATTGTATCGTAGTTATTGCGTCTATGATCCCGAAACAGGAACTGTAATTATGCATATGCCTTATAGAACTGTGTCAAAGTATTCATATATTCATATTCAAAGTATTCATATATTCATATACCGTAGTCCCAACCGCTAAATAAACGTTTTTTTCCCTGTTTAAACCCTGGTCTTCAAATCTGGTCTGGCTGAATTTTCTGCACTATCAACAATCCTGCAACTAAGTCCAGTGTCTAGAACCGTAGGGGGTGAGTGGGTCGAGCCACTCACGGGGAACCAGTGTGCGTGGCCTGGTCGAGGGACTAGAGCAAACCACAGGGACCTCAGGTCGGGCGAAAGCTCGACGCAGAAAACCCTTACAGTCTACAGGAGCAGGGACGTGATGCTTCAGATTTATAAAACATTATTTAGACCTCAGCTGGAGTACTGCATGCGGTCCTGAATCACCACGCTGTAGGACTGGAGATGGTACAAAATAAACTCCAGGATGTAACTTGAGATGGAGCATCTCATGTTTGAGGAGAGATGGGAGAAGCTAGGTCTATTTGTTCAGGGATGGAGAAGGTGATGAGGGAACATGATTGAGGTATAGATAAAATAGATGGCAGGAAACTATTCCCCATATCCAGAGGATAAAACAAGAGAACAACGGTTTAGGGGTAAGAGATTTAGAAGGGATCTGAGGAGTACATATTTTCACTGGGAGAGTGGAGAATGATTGGAACACACTTGGAAGCAGAGATACTGGCGGCATTTAAGAGTCTAGATGAACATTTGAATCATCTTGGTAAAGAAAGCTATGGGCCAAGTGCTGGAAAATGGGATTAATATAGGTCTGTGTCCACTAGTCAGCATGGATATGGTGGGCCGAATGGCCTGATTCCATGCTGTATGACACTATGACTAATCTAATCATAACTAACAGTTATTGGCCTGGTACAGGGAATAATTAGAAAGGCCCAGAAACTGTTGACCTTTATCTCCAGGAGGCTGGAACCAAACAGGTTGGAAATATTTTTGCCCAGCACAGCGCCCTGGTTAGAATCCATCAGTGGGCCTCATTCAGTAGAGCTGAAAATTCACTGGGCTACGTCAAATGTGTTAAGTAATGAATCATTGTTCCATAAACTGCCTTAGGTGTTGAATAGAGAAGTTTGACAGAGACCCAATCATGGTGGTTAAGATGTTTGAAGGATTCCGTGGGTAGATGGAGAGAATATTTATCCTGTGTTTCAAGCATTCTAATTTCTCCTTGACCCTTGGTGCATTTCGATGTAACTACAGACCCTTATATTCCAATAATTTTCTGACAATATAGTACTTTGTATTAAATGACATTTGAACAACTTCAATCGCACTAATCTCAGCAGCGCCTCCACTATTTCATCAAAGGTCTCAATAATTTAGTCAGACATGACCTGCTCTAACAAATACACGCGTGCTTTCATTCAGCAATGTTTTTCCAAGTGCTCCCAGCTTAGTGGCTCTCATTATCCTCCTACCAGTGTTACTCCAACTGGTTGGCAGAGTAATCGACTTAATCAGGAAGGATTTAGGCTTAGGTTTATCATTGAAACCTGTAACAACATACAGTGAAAAGCTTTGTTTTGCATGCTATCCATTCAAATGAGAACATTCAACTTCAAGTTCAAGTGAGTTTATTGTCATGTGCCCCTGATAGGGCAATGAAATTCTTGCTTTGCTTCAGCACACAGAACATAGTAGAGTACAAAACAGATCAATGTGTCCATATACTATAATATAAATATATACCCACATGAATAAATAAAATGATCGTGCAAATAACAGATAATTGGTTATTAATAATCAAAGTTTTGTCCGAGCCAGGTTTAATAGCCTGATGGCTGTGGGGAAGTAGCTATTCCTGAACCTGGTTGTTGCAGTCTTCAAGCTCCTGTACCTTCTACCTGAAGGTAGCAGGGAGATTAGTGTGTGGCCAGGATGTTGTGGGTCTTTGATGATACTGCCAGCCTTTTTGAAGCCAAATTCATGTTGAATAGGTGGAGCGAATGAGAGATACAGAGTGCAGAATATAATTTCTCATCAATGTAGCGTAACAGTTCCAGAGAAAAAGTTCAAAGCCCGCGATGAGGTAGGTTGGAGAACCAGGGCTGTACCCTAGCTTATGGAAGGACCGTTCTGAAGTCTGATAACATAAGGGAAGAAGCTGTTCCTGATTCTGGTGATGCGTGCTTTCAGGATTTTGTATCTTCAGCTCAACAGGAGCGTGAGGGAGAAGAAATTACCAGGGTGGGACAAGCCTTTGATCATGTTGGCTACTTTTCGAAGGCAACGGGAAGTGTAGATGGAATCAATGGTGTGGAGTTTGGTTTGTGTGATGGACCAGGCCACATGCGCAACTCTCGATAATTTCTTGCGGTCGTGGGTATAGCGTTTGCAACCCCACTGTTCCCTCAAAACACTGTATCGAGGGTTGGATGGGTCTTTAGACTTTAGAGATATAGTGTGGAAACAGGCCCTTCAGCCCAACAAGTCCGTGCTACCAGGAGTCCCCGGAGAAAACATATCCGGTCACAGGGAGAAGGTACAAACTCCGTACAGACAGCATCCATGGTCAGGATGGTACCCATGTCTCTGGCACTGTAAGTCGGCAACTCTACCACTGTACCAACAAAGTGGATGTGGCCAGAGTGTCCAGAGCTTCCATCCCCAGCATCCCATCCAGTTCAAAACTCAGGAGTGTTTGATTATTTTATGTACCGACAATGGAACAATGAAACCCTTCCTTGCAACAGAATAACAGGCCTGTACACACAATAAACACAGAAAATATATAAGAAATAAAAATTCAATAAATTATTAAACACAATGCTTGTGCAAAAATATGACTTCATAGTTGTGATTTATTTTCAAGAGCCTGACAGTTGGGAAGAAGCTGTTCTTGAACCTGGTGGTCACGGTTTTCAAGCTCCTGTACTTTCTTCCCGATGGTAGGAGCGAAATGAGAGCGTTGCTGCTGCTTTAAACCAGCACAAACCTCTCAGCTGCCTGCTCCTTATTTATTTTTGTCCAATCCAATATCTGAACAACCTGCTCATTTACTGTGATATTGACAGCAACCTCTTCCTCTGTGAAAACAGTAATTTACAAAGCCTCCGTCTTCACACGGCTGCTTATATTTTGCTTGCTCATCACCATTTAATCCCCTTATATTATTGATAAAATATGTTTTGGGTTGTTTTTCATGTGAGCTGCCAGCCTGCCTCCTCTCCCTCCCTCTGAGCCTCTTCATTCTTTCTTCAACTCATTCCTGCATTTTCTATGTTTAGCCGTGGGTCTGTGACTGAATTACAATGTTTATCATAAGCCTCCAGTTACAGCTTCATATTAATGGTTCTATCTTTCCTCAACGTCCTATTCCCCATTCCTCCTTTGGAAATAAATCTGCTTTGTTCACCAACCATCCATAGTAGTCTCTTATTGCTCATTTACTGGTCTACCAGGGCAGACTCATTTTCAAACCACTAAAATTAACCCTTCCCCATTTTACTTGTTCCTAGTCCTTTTGCATTGGCAATTCTGCTCTCTCGTTACCTTTTAGACTCATTTTTCCCAGTGTACAATAAATTGATTAAAAACTGCCATTTTAATTTCAGTCCAGTTACCAGCCAAACATGGGCAGGTGGGACTAGTGTAGCATCTTGGTCAGCATGGGCAAGTTGGGCCGAAGGGCCCTTTTCCATGCTGCATGACCCTGTGACTCGATGAAATTCTTCCTTTGAATTAGTTGTCCAACAGTCAACATTGCAACATTGAATGGTTCCTTAATTCCAACCAAATATATTTTGTTCCTCGAGTCTATTATTCCTTTCTAGTCCTGTAATGGTAAATGTGATAAAGTTATCCGACTAACAGCATTTTCTTCATCCCAATTTTTCCTGAATAACCTGCAAGCAGGAATTGTAAATTTGTAGTCATCCCGCCCTATGTCCCACCATTGAAAGTTCACCAATGTTTTGCCCAACCACTGCACACACTCCCTATCCTGTGTGTTAACACTCCCTGGCTGCAGCAGACCTTTGCACACATTCCCTTGCACTGTGTATTTACACTGTGTAATGAACCTTTGACACATATGTCCTGTATCATGAATTCTGAAGAAAAGTCTCGACCTGAAACGTCGCCCATTCCCTCTCTCCAGTTACTCCAGCATTTTGTGTCTATCGGTGTAAACTAGCATCTGCAGTTCCTTCCTACACATTGATGCATGTCACCCTCAGTCTTCCCATGACCAATCCCTTCTACTCCTTATCTACACATTAATGCTGTTAGTCACCCACACCCTCTGTGCACACACTTTCCTCTTGCATATTTCATTCTCCCCTTCTAACAAATTATTTCATTCAATTCCCAGCGCCCATACTTGGGCTCTGAGTGAAGAAATTCATCTCCTCCTCGCTGAACATCAACACAGGTGCTCCTCAAGGCTGTGTGTTTAGTCCCCTGCTCTACTCACTCTCCACCACCACTGTGTGGATGAGCACGGCTCCAATGCCTGGTTCAATGGTTACACCTGGTTCAGTGGTGCCGCAACAACAACCTCTCGCTCAACGTCAGCGAGACCAAGGAACTAGCTGTCAACTCGAGAAAGGGCACGATTTGCCTGGTACATCTATTTCAAGCACAGGAATGCAAGGGACAATGCACAGAGGGTGGGGTACGAGAGGGGCCCAGTCCATCATGGACACATCCTTCCTCACCATTGAAAGGATGCACATGAGGGCACTGCCTCAAAATGGCAGCATCTATCATCAAGGACCCTCACCTTCCAGGCATTCCCTCTGCTCATTGCCACCATTGGGCAGGAGGTAGAGATAGCTTGGTCCCACACCACCAGGTTCAGGAGCAATTACAGCCAGACACGGAGGGAACCGTTGAGCACTTTGTGTCGATCTACAGTCAGACACGGAGGGATCTCGGGTACAAAGTGCGGCACTGCACATTTCCATGGCATTCTTGATATCGGCAGAATATTGCATCACCCAGGCCTAATGAGTGTAGCTCAGAGATTTCCACTACGAAATAATGTTTGTGTTTTTGCAGCTTATGACTAATGTCATAGCTACATGATACATCCATAAAACAGTGTGTCCTTAAGTGATAATTGTTCAAGTAAATTAAATGCGTTTACTGCTTTGATTCTCGTAAACTCCCTGATGGACCTTCTCACAGGAAAAGCAAGATTTACTGAAATGTAAATTAATTTTACAAAATGCAGATGAAGACTGGAAGGTGCGGTCATCCCACGGACCAGAAGGCCTTTTCCCTCTCATTTCCGATGCAGTACAGTAATGTGTCTAGGTTTTCCAGTGAATTATCACCAATTTCCCAGCTGACTGTTGCCACAGCTCTGTGTGATGCAGCTAACTGTGAATTCCATGTAAAGTCACAAGCCCAGATGTGCCATCTTTGTCACTGCTCTCCAAACTGCTGCCGTGAATGTAATACACTGCACTGGTTATTTGCAGTGGAGATGGGCTGTTGCAAGGAACTTTAAGGGTTTCTGCATTGCTTTGGCACATCACCTGGTTTAACTGTTGCCAGCATTGTTATAGGGCGGGTGGCTTTTGAACCCTCTCCTCGTATTACCTTGGGAAGGGGATTAGCCAAAGGCAGGGTTTCCCCACAAGGGACCTGGTCAGCACTCTTGTCCAGATTGTTCCAGTGAGTTCAGGCTTTGTTCAGAAGTCAGAAACAAGCATGGATGTTGACCCCAAGATTTGGCACCTGGAAGGAGGCCAATCAGCCCTAGTTGTCTTTGCTAGCTCTCTGGTTGGCTATCAATGCAGTCAGAGGGAGAACATGCAAACTCCACAGAGACAGCAACCAAGGTTATGTGCGAACCCAGGTCTCTGGCGCTGTGAGGCAGCAGTTCTACCAGTGACTGTGGGTTTCTTCCAGCCGCTCAGGATTCATCCCACTTTCCAAAGGCGTGCGGGTTTATAGGTTAATTGACCTCTGTAAATTCCCCCTTGTGTGTAGGAGGTGAATACAAAAATGGGATAACATAGAACTAGTGTGAACGGGTGATTGGTGGTTTGCATGGACTCGGTGGGCCAAAGGGCCTGTTTCCATGCTGTTACATTCCCTTTCGAAAGTGGCTTCTGCGCCAATGCAAAGTGGGCAGACTATCCAAATGATTAGATTGTGCTGTTTGACTCCAAGCTGAAATGAGCATCAAGAGATACATAACCAGCCTTCATGTGTCCATGCCTGACACAGCCATAAGTGTGGCTGATGTGTTTTTGCTGCCCAATTGAGAATTGCAGCCCAAGAATTTCAGGCAAACCACTGTATCTTCTGCTCTCTGTACATGGAGCACAGGAACAGGCCCTTCGGCCCCAATGTCTGTGCCAAGCATGATGGCGTAAACTAATCACCTCTCCATGCACATGATCCATATCCCTCCATTCCCTGCACATCCATGTGCGTATCGTATATACTTCCACCTCCACCCCTGGTAGTACGTTCACCACCCTGTATAAAAAAGGTGCTCACACATCACCATTACATTTTGACCCTCTCATATTAAAGCTGTGCTTACTTGCCTTTGACATTTGGTTAATGAAAATGGTTGTCTGTCTACTCTATCTATGTCTTTCTTCTATATGATCTCCCCTCAACCTCCAATGGTCCAAAGAAAACAATCCAAGTTTGTCCAACCTCTCCAAGGAGCTAATCCCCTTTATTCCAGACCACATCCTGGTAAACCTTTTCTGTACCCTCACCAAAGCCTCCACATCCTATGTGCTTGAATTGCCATGTGTAAACCTACGGGATTGGGTTTTTTCAGAATTACTGATCTGAATTATTTGGTCAGCAAACTTATCTAATAGAGTGGCAGCCCCGCCAACAGTCTGTTTGTTTTTTCGTCTTTTTTTCAATTTTTAGTGTGTGTTAACAGTTCCTGTAAATGTTTTCAAGTCAAGTCAAGTCAAGTCAAGTTTATTTGTCACATACACATACGAGATGTGCAGTGAAATGAAAGTGGCAATGCTCGCGGAACAACAAACCAACCAAACAAATTATAAACACAATCATAACACACATATTATTTTACATAATAAATAATAGAAGGAAAAACATTCTGTACAGTTAGTCCCTGGTGAGAAAGGCGTTTACAGTCCGAATTGCCTCTGGGAAGAAACTCCTTCTCAACCTCTCCGTTCTCACTGCATGGCAACGGAGGCGTTTGCCTGACCGTAGCGGCTGGAACAGTCCATTGCAGGGGTGGAAGAGGTCTCTCATGATTTTGTTTGCTCTGGAGTTGCACCTCCTGTTGTATAGTTCCTGCAGGGGGGTGAGTGAAGTTCCCATAGTGCGTTCGGCCGAACGCACTACTCTCTGCAGAGCCTTCTTGTCCTTGGCAGAGCAATTCCCGAACCAGATGGTAATGTTCCCGGACAAGATGCTTTCCACCGCCGCTGCGTAGAAGCACTGGAGGATCCTCGGAGACACTCTGAATTTCCTCAATTGCCTGAGGTGGTAAAGGCGCTGCCTTGCCTTACTCACGAGTGCTGAGGCGTGTGATGACCATGTCATATCCTCAGAGATGTGGACTCCCAGATATTTAAAACAGTTCACCCTATCCACAGGATCCCCATTTATACTCAATGGAGTGTACGTCCTCGGATGATGTGTCCTCCTAAAGTCCATGATCAGCTCCTTCGTTTTTTTGATGTTCAAGAGGAGGCTGTTCTCCTGGCACCAGAGTGCTAGATCAGCCACCTCCTCCCGGTAGGCCCTCTCATCATTGTCTGAGATCAGGCCCACCACCACAGTGTCATCAGCAAACTTAATTATTGAATTGGAGCTGAACCTAGCCACACAGTCATGTGTGTACAGGGAGTACAATAGGGGGCTGAGGCCGCAACCCTGGGGCGATCCTGTGCTCAGGGTGAGGGACTTCGATGTATTCCCTCCCATCTTGACTACCTGGGGCCTGGCGGTGAGAAAGTCCAGGACCCAGGCACACAGGGAGGTGTTGAGCCCCAATTCCAGTAGCTTCCCGGCCAGTCTGGTGGGGACTATCGTGTTGAAGGCTGAACTGTAGTCTATGAACAGCATCCTCACGTAGCCCCCCTTCTGGCTGTCCAGATGGGAGAGAGCGGTGTGCAAGACCTGGGAGACCGCATCGTCCGTGGACCTGTTCGGACGGTATGCAAACTGCAACGGGTCCATGTTCCGAGGGAGGAAGGCGCAGATGTGATTCTTCACCAGCCTCTCAAAGCATTTCATGACTACCGAGGTAAGGGCCACTGGACGGTAGTCATTCAGACAGGCTGGGGAGGCATTTTTTGGTACCGGTACAATGATGGATTTTTTGAAGCAGGCAGGGACCACGGACTTGTCCAGGTTTTCCGGTTTGTGTTATGTGGGGGAGGGGTCGGGGTCGGGGGAAACATTTTTTTCAGGTTCTTACCTTGCCAGAGATGAGATTAATTTTCAGATCGCATTCACCGGTCGCTCTGCGGCCTATCATCGATGGAGCTGGAGGCCTCCTCGGACTGACCTTGGGCCCCACCGCGGGTTGTGGACTTGCATCAGAGTCGATCCCTTGCCTGGGATCGCTCCAACCGGGGCCTGTGGTCTTTACATTGGGAGTTCGCAGTCTCGGGAGAGGCCGTGGATGTCGGGAGCTCCAATGTAGCGGAAGGTTCGACCAGCCCCGAGGCGAGGTTAAATCGCCCGGCGCGGGGGAGCCGACATCCCTCTGATGCAGGAGCAGATCGCCTCGACGCAGAGTGCCCGCCGCCGGCTAGGGGAGACAAGATCATCCCGTCAACACAGGGCTCGATGCCCCCGACCGCAGGAGAGCAAAGGGAAGAGATTGAACTTTTTTTCGTCTTCCATCACAGTGAGGAATGTGGAGTCTGTGATGGAAGGCGACAACTGTGGAATCTGTGATGGATGTTTATGTTAACATGTGTTTTGTATGTTCCGTTGATTTTTATTTGTATGACCAACGTAGCAAATTGAATTCCTCATATGTTGCAAAACATACTTGGCTAATAAAGTATTATAGTGATTGTGATTGTGAACCAGCTTGGCCATGATGAAGGATCCTGATCTCAAACGTCACCTCTCCATGTTCTCCAGTGATGCTATCTGACATGCTGAGTTACACCAACACTCTGTGTCTTATTTGATAAAGCAGCATCTACAGTTCCTTGTGTCTACAGCTTGATCCATTGCGCCTTCTATCCGATTGGTATTCTCACATGACCCATGTTAGATGTGTCCACTTTAGAAACCACTGTCCTATTTAGGAATTTCAAACTGGAATCACCTGAATTTTGTAATTGCTCGAGAAGGATTTGAATCTAAGTCTGACTAGAATCTTGTCCGTGTGGCACAGTGTGTTGATGGATTTGGGTCAAGGTAAATGGAAGTGGGTCCAGGCTGTTGCTCTGTGGGCTGATGAGGTTTGTGTAGTGAGACTTTGCACCCCAATCATCATTGGCACCAACCCAATGCACCCGCGCTGCTCATCACCGCTCATGTACCACAGGATATGACCAATGTCGATAGCTCTCTGCACACCCATTCATCTTCCCTCTGCTTTTGTCTTCCTCACTGAGAGAGAGAATGCAAAAAATAGACATCTCGAGTTGTGGAAATATTAAGCAGTAAAGGGATCAGAATTAAACATATGAATGTAACAGCAGCATTTGATCTGCATGGAATGCTCCTGGCAGCTATTTCAATACAGATTTTTCCCTCTGAATTGTGTACCTTGGCAGCAGCATCACCATCACAAAGTCCCACATCAGCATCCTGGCTGTTGCTTTAGCTACATCATTAACCTGATGGCGGGAGGTATCAGAGGCTGGATATTCAATGGTTCCCTAAAGCCATTCCATCATCGGCAAGGATTAAATCAGCAAAATGATGAGACACTCGGCATCTCCCTGGACTAGGGCAGCTCCAGCAGCTCTCAACACCGGGATTATTTGAGATTTCCAGATTCTGCAGGTTTTTGTTACTGACTTTATTTTCTTGATTTCCATAAACCACATTTGTGTTGCTAATCTCTGCGAAGAGTAGAAGGAATAGCACTGAACACAGTACGATACGATACGATACGATACGATACAACTTTATTTATCCCAGGAGGGAAATTAATCTGCCAACAATCATAAAAACACAAATACACACAAAATACATGATTTACTTAATTAACACTTAATTAACAGCATGCAATGAAATACTGCATGTTCTTCCACCTGGCATCCACAGGCAATAATAATAATAATAATACATTTTATTTAAGGGTGCCTTTCAAAAGTCTCAAGGACACCTTACAGAATTTAACAAGAGTAAAAAACATATAATCGGAGTAAAATAAATAATAAAGACATCACCAATACACAAATTAAAGACAGAATTCGATCCAAAGACAAAAAAAAATCAAAAACACAATGTGAAGAGAGAGCAGCGGCAGCTAAACCGCGCCAGCGTACACTCTCCCTTCCGACAGGTACACTCTGAGTTGTCTACACTACACTGCCTCCAGTGACAGACCAATGTCAACCACTAATTACATAAATTAGATTATATCAGCGGTTAAATATTTACATTTGCAATACTTTATAGCTTAAACAACAAAATATTTACAAGATGATATGTATGAAAAAGTTGCAGGAGCTCATCAAATATAAATCTTATTTATCTGCATTTCTCAATGATAACTCGACTGCATTATATAAATGGAACATCTCTAATATATCCATGCCAGGTACAGATAATTCATATCAAGAGGTGTAAAAGATCATGAGAGGAATAAGTAGGGTGAATGCACAGTCTTTTTTTTACCCCGGGTAAGGGGAATGAAGAACCAGATGACTTATATCTGAAGAAGGATCTCGACACGAAATGTCACCCATTCCTTTTCTCCAGAGATGCTGCCTGTCCCGCTGAGTTACTCCAGCATTTTGTGTATCTTATATAGTGCTAACTGCAGCACTAATTTAACACAACCTACTATTACTTGTACTTCTTCTTATCGAGTCCACATCACAAGATTACAAATTGTTCAGCCAGAGCTCTGTCTCTGAAAGCTCTTTCCTTGACCCCATTACTTGTACTAATACTGTGGCAGGTACCATTATGAATGTTTTCACCATGACACCACATACCATAAACACACCCACAACTTTGATTCATTCCTCATCTTCCCACCTCAGCTCCTATGCAGTGTTCCTTCGCACCTTCCCATGGATGCTGGGCACTTTGTCTCGTTCTTCCAGTCCCAATGGAGTTTGAGAATCATCATTTCTGACCTGCTCTCATTGATGCTTTCCATCTCTTGCAATATGGCCTGGATGGGTCTCAGTCTTGTTCTGGCCACACTTTGTAGATCCAAAAGCAGAATGTTTGTTGCTTCCCTCTTTATACAGCCCATCTCCCCTGTACTCTTTCAGAGCAGATGAAGGGTCCCGACATAAAACGTTGATTGTCCATTTCCCTCCACAGGTGTCGCTTGACCCCTTGAGTTCCTCCAGCAGATTATTCAGCTATGTGGAGTGTTCTTTGTTCCAAGCCCGCCCTGGCACCAACCTACGGCTCGGTCTCCGCTGCATCGATGGCTGCATTGGTGCTGCACCACACGGAACTCATCAATGTCATCACCTTCACCATTATCCGTAGATTCACTTCGACAACTCTCTCCCCTTTTCTCATCTCTCTGTCTCCATCTCAGGACACAAACTACTTGATACTGCTAATCCACACTACAAACCCGCTGATTCCCACAGATACCTGGGCCACACCTCATCCAACCCTATGTATTGTAAGGACACCGCCCCTATCTCTCAGTTTCTCTGTCTCCACCCCATCTGTTCTTGAGACGAGGCTTTCCACTGCAGGACACCTAAATTGTTTCCATTTCCATTTATTTTATGGAGTGTATTGCCATTCATCAAAGACTGGCTGAAACAGTATTTGATAAATGTTCATCATGACTTCCCTGTTCTTGTATCTCATGTCTTTATTTATGAAGCTGAGGATCCCAAATGTCTTTTTTAACAGCCTGCTCTACCACATCCTATCAACTAAGCACATCTCTGTTCTTGTCTCCCTCTACGAATGATCTCCCCTCATTGACTCCTCTCTTTTTTCCCTCTGAATACATTTCTCAGTATTAAGTTTCATCAGCTATTCTTCCAGTGGCTACATGTCCTTGAAGTCAACTAATGTTTGTTCAAAACAGTTTGCTGTGCTTCCAAGTTTGTGTCAGCTTAAAGTTTTGAATTAGTGCCCTCTACAGCCATCCAAAACATTGCTTGGCACGGTGGTCAGTGGCTAGCTTGATCCTGACCTTGTGTGTTGACTCTGTCCTCCCACTGACGCCTGGAGGCCTGGCTCTCCTCTGGGAACTCCGATGGCCAAACACATGCTGGTCGGTTTATTGCCTGTTGTAATTTGCCCTGCAGTGTAGGGTTGATGGCAAAAAATAATCAAATGAGCTGTGGTCATTTGTGAAGGAGCTTAAGTTGGAAGGGTCACAGAGAGTCTCTCTCCCTCTCCTCAGTCAGATTTTGATCTGTGCCACTCCAGACCCTTTTATCCCACTCACGATGACAAGGCTATACTGCGCCACCTCATCAGACAACTCATACAAGTCCACATTTAGCTCATCAACTATATTTTCCCAATCTCTCTCATGTCAAGTTGGCTGGAAATGACTTGCTTTGAACAATTAAATCTGTGTTAGATTCACCCAGTCAAACTACTCTTGTCTAAAGTGAATGCCAATTCTGTTTGTGATTGTTGTTGCTTGAATGTTCCCTACTTGTGGAGGTTAACATGACCTGGAAAGCGGGAGATAATAGTAGGGACTTTGAAAATACCCAAAGAAAAAGTATTTTATTGGGGATATTGAAAGGTAACTGAACCATCCTACCAATGACTAGTGAGCAGCCCAGAGCTAATATTTACTTCATTTGCAACCCTCAGACTATTGGATTTTACTTGACTTCATCTTGAACTAAACGTCATTCACATTATTTTCCTTTATCATGTATCTGTACACTGAGGATGGCTCGATTGTAATCATTTATTGTCTTTCCACTGACTGGTTAGCACACAACAAAAGCTTTTCACTGTACCTCGGATCACGTGACAATAAACAAAACTCAAATTAAAGAGATTCCCCACTTCTTCCAAGGGATCTCTTGGGATGGACGATGACTTGTTTCCATTCCAGTTCTGCAGGTTCTGAGGTGACTAACGAGACACCTCTATAAAACTTTGGTTGTGGCTGCATTTGGAGTATTGTGTGCACTTCTGGTCACCCCGTTATAGAAAGGACGTGGAGGCCTTGGAAAGGGTGCAGAGGAGGTTTATCAAAATACTACCTGGATTAGAGTGTATTGGCTATAGGGAGAAGCATGGACCCAAACGTCACCTATTCCATCTTCTCTCCTGAGATGCTGCCTGTCCCACTGAGTTATTCCAGCAGTTTGTGCTATCTTCAGCTACAGGGAGAGGTTGGGCAGACTTGGATTATTTTCTCTGGAGCGCCGGAAGCCGTGGGGAGACTTGTTGGTGATTATAAAATGATGAGAGCCGTAGATGGGGCGTAGAACCTTTTTGGTGCCACCCGTGGGACTGGTCCAGCGGGAGGTTCGGCAAGTGGACAGGGCAGGCAGCAAGCTGTGTCCAGCTGTAGTGATGGAGGTGACGGGGCAAGCACGGCACTGCCAGCTGTGAGTGGGTGAGTGTGGATGGTGGGGAGAATCAATGGGGCAGGGGGTACTACACTCCAGCTGTGGCTGTGCAGAGGGCACAGGGTGGGACATGGTGGTGCAGGGGGTTACAGGAGTATAGCGGCATACAGGGGGTACAGGTCATACACGTGTATGGGGTGTACAGATAGTGCAGGGGGTACAGATAGTGCAGGGGGTACAGTTAGTGCAAGGGTGTAGGGGTACACAAATGGATACAGCGGTGTGAGGGGCACCATTACACATCAGATTGCCCGCCTGCCAAAGCACCAAGCCACCTCCTCGGGCAATGCCACCGCCGGGCTGGGAACGACCAACATTTAACTTCATTGAATTGCTCCGGCTTTAGAATTATTCCGTATTTACACAGTCTTGGACCAATCGGAGTAACACAGCCTCGCGGGCCGGGGGTAATGTATTCCTTCTCTGGGTCCAGGGGGGATTAGACAGGCATTTTGTGGAGGGACGGTGTGGATGACAAGGGGTGCCGGCTACTCTCTCCCTGCCCTCCCGCCCGGGGCTCTGGGTCACAGCGCGATGTTGTGTAGCGCCGGGGGGCCGGGCTGGACCAGAGGGTTCACTAGCCCCACCAGCCGCTCCCGGACACAACCCCGGGCGCTGTGAGGGGAGGGAGCGCCGGGCGCTGGCCCCGGGAGAGGAGGGAGCGCCTCGCCCCCATGCCCCGGGCGGCGGGGCTTCGAGCCCCGATGGCTGATCCGTCTCTCCGGGTCACCGTCCAGCCGCTTGTGGCCCGCTGGTATTTTCATCTAAAATAGCAACAGGGGTTAGTTAACCCTCGCTGGGCGCTGGTGAACCTGCTGAAGATGGGCACCTTGCCTCTACTCCGCCCCTCTCCCCCCTCCGTTTCTCCCTCCTTCCCTCCTCTCCCCTTCCTTCTTCCCACTCTCCCTCTCTATATCCTCTCCCCACTCCCTCTCCTCTCCTCTCCCTTGCTTTCCCCCTTCATATCTTTTATTCTTCCCCTCGCCATCTCCTCAGTCCTTCTCTTTCCCTCTCCCCCCTTTCCCAATCCTCTCCTCCTCATTCCCTCTTTCCTCCTTTCCCCCTCTTTCTGCTTCACCCCTCTAATCTAATTTTCAATTCCTCTCGCATCTCATCCTTCCTCCCTCTGTTCCCACCCTCTCCCCTCTCCTCCCCTTCCTCCCTCCTCCCTCCCCCCCCCCCCCCCCCCCCCCCCCCCCCCCCCTGCACAACCTGTTGTGTGAGCCTTCTCTCTATCATCACTGTTCTCCAAATGACATGCCTCAAAACCGCGGATTTTGCCCAATTTTGGGCGCCTTGCAACCTTTGGGGTGGGTGGGTGTGGGTGGGTGTGTGTGGCCCTGGGTGCTGGCAGCTCAAGAACAGGGTGGCAACTATTCTTTTCTGGGACTGGCATATCACCCATCCTTTTCTCCAGAGATGCTGCCTGATCCGCTGAGTTACTCCAGTACTTTGCGTCTATCAAAGTACAGCGTGAGGCAGGTGGTGTAGACAGGAGAGAGGATAAACCTCTTTTCCTTCTCTGGTCAGAAACCATCAGCACCCAGAGGAGACAAGGTGATCAGAACACAACTCTGGTGGTACCGAGAAAACAAGGAGCCGGACAGGAGATGTGATTAGTAAAAAAAAGACACAAAGTGCTGGAGGAACTCAGTGAGTCAGGAAGCATCTGCAGAGGAAATCGACAGGTGATGTTTTGGGTCGAAACCCTACCTCTGGAAGTGCCCCAACCCGAAAGACCGACTGTTCATTCCCGCCACAGATGCAGTGTGACCCACGGAGTTCCACTTTGTGTTTTCCTCGGATAGTTGCGTTATAAACTACGGGCAAATTACAAATTGAATGTCACAGACAAATGAGGAAGGCTTTAAAGTTTGCAGTGGCATCAGAGTTGTAGCAAAGTGTTAGCCATGGCTGGCGGTTGCAATCTTTCGCTGACCCAGAGTGTTGTCAGTTCAAAGTTCAAGTCCTGATAATTGAACAAAATAAGATTAAACGAGAACTTACCAGTTCGAAGTTTGATCATTATTTTATGAGGAGTACGTTGAGGGAATACATGAAGAACCCCGCCAGGATGCATGCGTGTCATTCTTCAAAGCAGCGGTGTGAAATCACAGATAACTATAATGACTTAAACATAGTAAGATTAGAGAAAGAAATACCAGTTGAGTATATGATCATGGGTGGGAGCGGAGGGCACGTATTCCCTCAAATTACTCCTCATAAAATAATGATCAAACTTCGAACTGGTAAGTTCTCGTTTAATCTTACTATTTTACTTCGGAGTCACGTGTGTGACTACGTGAAGATTTCAAAGCTCTGTGATTTCATGCCGTGGAAACGAGTCCATGTATCACATCTGCCTTAATGACTGTAGGAGGAATTGTGTCAACATATTTTAGACATGAATCCGACATTGAAATCCATGAATTGATTAACACAAATTATAGCCCCTATTTATGGGGTAATTAAATTACAGAACTTAAATTGTTTCTGCAAATGTTCCAGGTTTAATGACTGGTTTATGATAAAAATAATTGGAGTGTTTTTTCCCCTGACCATCCTGCTGCCTTGAGGATTTGGTCCATTGGTACATCCAACTGCATAGCTGCCGATGTAGCTGCAGCCCTGGTGGAATGAGATTTAAAATATTAGTATCCACCCCAGCCTGTGTTAGAACCTGTTTCAGCCATCTTGAGATGGTCTGGACCGACACTTTTTTGTGTGATTGCTTATGGCTGACTAAAAGTGCCTTCTCATTGCCTCTGATGATTTTCGTTTTCTCCATATATAACGACAAATGTTTTACTATACAGAGACGATCATTTGTTAGGTAAGACCTAAATTTGATATTGAGGCCCGCTGATCCCTGTCTGTTCTGTTTCACTAATTCATAAATATGAAACGTAATGTTTTCAGATGAAGAAGTCATGTTGTCCAGTCTTAATTTATGTAATGACTGTACCCTTTGTGCCGTGACCAATGCCATTAGCATTAGCATGACTGTTTTTAATGTCAGTCTATGTAGGGACAGAGCTGTTGCTGGAGACCAATTCCTGAGCATCTTCAGGATAATACTCACATCCCATATTTGGGAGTACCTGGTTCTTGGGGGATTGGTATTAAAAATTCCCCTCATAAGTTTTGTTACCAGTGGGTGAGTTCCAACAGAGTGATACTCTGTTCCTTGCCATAGATAAGTCGATAAGGCACTTCTGGCACAGTTGATGGCACTATAACTGAGCCCCTCATCATAATGGAGGCCTGCCAGGTATTCCAGAATGTTCATATCTCTGTAGGTGATTTTTTTGTAGATGCTGTAGATGCTGTTTTTGTTACAATACATCTCCCACTTCCTGATATAGACCAGATACTGTTTTTTGGTGGACTGTCTTCGGGCCGCCGAAATCATATTCACTGTTCGGTCCATCAGTCCCAGCTGTAGTAGAGGTATTTTTAAATTATACAAATTAATAAATTCAAATAGTTATGGCATGGATGGCTATCCCTTGTTACGGGATGAATCAACAAGTCTGATCTATTCGGGATGGTGATACATGGTTCTAATACCATGTTCAGTATCACTGGGAACCATGGTTGAGTAGGCCAATCGGGTACTACCAAAATACCAGACGCAGAGTCCTGCTGTATTTTCCTTAATACCCGACTGATGAGGCAGAAAGGAGGGAATGCATAAATAAACAATTTCCCCCCAATGCAGCAAAAATGCATCTGTCGCCGCTGCCCCAGGGTCTGGTTCCCATGAAACATAATTTGATAACTGGTGATTAAGCCTGGATGCGAATAGATCGATATCTGGTGTTCCATATCGTGCTGTAATATCAGCAAATACTTTTTATTCAACATCCATTCGGTGTTTTCATTAAATTTGCGTGACCTGGTGTCTGCCACTAAATTTAGTTTACCTGGTAGGTAAGTAGCTGATATCCAAATATCTCTCTGGATACACCACTGCCAAATTGTATTAGCCAGATTGTCACATGATGTCGATTTGTTTCCACCCATGTGGTTGATATATGCTACCACGGTGGTATTGTCAATCTGTAGTCTAACATGCTGGTGATATGACCCAGTACAATATGACTTTAGGCCATAGAATGCACCCAACATTTCCAGGTAGTTTATGCCCAGTGTTAGTAATAATGATGCCTCCTGAGCAGTCCATCTACCTCCACAGCTGGAGATGGAATTGGTGGCACCCCAACCAAGTGCACTGGCATCAGTTTGTAGCACCATAGAAGGGTTGCTGATAATGATTGGATTGAAACAAAGCCAAATGTTATCTATCCACCATTTTAGTTCCATTATAGCTTTGATTGGTAGCTTCATTGGTCTGTCAAAATGACCAGCATTGATTTTGAGTGCTTGTATTTTTGCTCTCTGTAAGTTTTGGTAATGTAAAGGTACAAATTGTGTGACTGGAAAAGCAGCCACCACTTTGCCAATTACCTTTGCTACCAATCTGATGGACGGTTACTGATGTCAATGAGGTTATAGCAAGCCTTTATTAAGTCTATAGCCTTTCCCTTTGGCAAAGTCACCGACATGTGAACCGAGTCAATGGTGAACCCCAAATAGCCCATGGTAGTGGAAGGCGTTAATTTAGTTTTAACTGGATGGATAATAAACCCCAGTTATTCAAATAACTGTTTTGTGGCTGTTACAGTTTGATTGGCCAATTCCAAAGTTTTGCCCACAATAAGTATGTCATCTAGATATGCCATGACCATGTGTTTTCGTTTCCGTAGAAACGCTAGGGCTGGTTTCAAAATTGTAGTGAACAGCCTGGGGGCTGATGTTAACCCATTTGGCAGCACTATATTTCCAGAGCTGTCCCATCCAGTTATATTTTAAGTAACATCTGTGGTCACCTCGTATAGGCACTGAATAGAAAGCATTTTTTAATCAATGCTAGCCATGAAGCAACCTTTGGAAATCAATTGTTTAGCAGTAACAAAGGTTTCCATTTTAAAATGAATATATTGTACAAATGTATTCAATTTGGTCAGATCTACGATGATGCGACAACCACCACCTTTTTTGATTTTGGTAAAGATATTGGACACGAATTCTAGCGGTTCGTGTTGGGATTTTTCAATTACCCCTTTTGCATAAGGCCGTTCCAGTTCAGCCTGCGCTTCTGATTTTTCTTTACCAGAAAGTACGAACATTCGGTTTGGTATATGTTGAACTGGGGGCTGTACTTGTGTATAATTCTATTGTATATCCCTGGATACTGCTTAAATACAAGTATCGGTAGTTAACATACTCCATGCATCCAGAAAGGAGAGTAATCTCCCCCCCCCCCTTCCCCCATCCTCCATGCTCCCTGCAATTTGTAGGGAACCAGACCCACCTACCTCCATAGTTACGAGTGGCAGGTTTACTTATTTTTGTAAATCCTTCGTTGATGTTGAGGCGTCGGTGTCTGGGTTTGTGGTTTGGTTGATGTTGGAAGTTTGCGTATCTTCCAAGAAGGCTGGCCTGGGCCATGGTCTAAGAAAGACTCATGTTTGGTGTACCGGACCTTCGAGCTTTCACCAGTCGGTCTTGTTCTACTGTTGGGTGCGTAAGGGTGCTGTCTATGGCCGTGTGTTGCAAAGCAGTGCCAGTGCATCCTGTGGGTCCTGCGACATGTCCTTCTCATCCACTGTGCGGGTGAAAGCTGTTATCCCCGCTGTTTAGGAGTTTCCATATACAATTATTTACTACAGGAACATTCCGGGATATACAGTTACCCGGTGTCAGGTGTCCTCCAGGTTTTGGCCAGTCTGGTCTGGCTGTATGAAGTTGGACACCATGTCCAGTAGATTTTCACGTTCCTGCACCCCCTGCAAACTTGGTTTCTGCTCTGCAAACCCCTCTTCAAGATCAGCCCAGAACTGACCCCCAGTACTCCCCTCTGATGAGGGAGAAGCACTGTGCAGCCCTACAAGAGGTGCTGCTGTGGGTTTTACATACAGCCCACAGTGACTCGACTACATCTCCCGGAGCCTGTCACGTTGGAGCAAATGCTCCACACACTGCTCCATCCGGCTCCAGCGCTCACGGTCGCTGGCCGCGTGCGGCTGCTCAAAGTCGGACTCCTCCGAGTCCACGACTTTGATAGTTTTTTGTCTTGCCTTACCGCCCGGCCGCGGAGTGGATCTGGCCGGTGCGGAGGTGACATTGGGCACAGCTGATCCTATTATAGGTGATTCAAGTGGCGCTGGCCGCTGCTAGCCCACCAGCTATGTCACAGCCCGTTAGTTTCTCCACCTGTAATCAGCATGGAAAAACACAAAAAGATCGCAGCTCTTACCTGCAGGTCCTGGTTTAAATTGTCGCTATGGGGGAACGTCGTTCCACCCCGCCTCCTGCCGTTTTCGACTTGTCAAAAGTCGACGGCCCCATCTGAATAGTCTCCCGCCCGGCCGTGGTGTTCTGGCCGGCGCGGGACCAAAATTCGGCACAGCTGATCCCTTACGGGGCTTGTGCCTTCAGCTGCTGTTGGCTCCCGCAACTTCGCGGTCCTCCCCAGCCAGCTTCACTCGTAGCACTTGTGGACACTATTTTGTCCAGCTTCCCCCCCTGTGTAAAAACAGCGCTGGTACAAAAACTACCGCAGAGTAAATCACTTACCTGCAGGTCACGGTTTCAAACTTACCGCTCCGTGGGAACGCTCCACCCCACCTGTCGTTTCACAAGCGTGAAAGCGATATGACATGCATGCGTCCTGGCGGGGTTCTTCACGTAGTCACTCACGTGACTTCGAAGTAAAATAATGGTCGGTTTCCCACAAGAGGGGTGAGGGAGTATTCTGCAAGTATCTGTTGGAGGTGGTATTATACTGAGCCCCTGACTGGCACAGATGAGATGGGCTGTCCCAGCCACTATTTTCCTATTAACGAAGATCCCTAGACCAGAGTTTCTGGTGGTTATCATGTTGTCATTTGTGGGAGCTTGCTGTGTCTTGTTTCCAACTTCACAAGAGAGATTCCACCTCAAAACATGGCCCCTTGTGTGCCCTGGACATTTGCTAGTGTAATGGGTACTGGACTAGTAGCTGGAGCATTAGACATTGCTCCAGGTGCATTAGTTTGAATCCCAATGCAACAGCTGGCAAATCTAAATTCAATTATTGTATAAATCTTAAGGTTAAAAAAAAAGGCAGGTCTCGGTATAGTGACCATGAAACTAAAGGATTGTGGCAAAAATCAGTGTGGAAACTTTGTTGTTCGTGGGCAGTCTGCCTCAGGGTGTGTCTGGAGTAATACCATGTTTAGTTTAGTTTAGAGATAGTTTAGAGGGAAATGGGCCCTTCGGCCCATCGTGTCCACGCCGACCATTGATCACTCATTCACACTAGTTCTATGATATTCCACTATCTCATCCAGTCTCACCGAGCTAGGGGCAAGTTTACAGAGGCCAATTAACCTACAAACCCGCACGTCTTTGGGATGTGGGGGGAAAGCAAAGTATCCGTAGGAAACCCACACAGTCACAGGGAGAGCGTGCAGACTCCACACAGACAGCACCCGAAGTCAGGATTGAACCCAGGTCTCTGACAGCGAGGCAGTGGCACTACCAGCTGTGCCACTGAATGGCTTAACATGCCTGAAATGGCTCCTCGGTCCCAGGGCCACAGGAGTGGTCAGTGAACATAGGCATTACTAGCGGCATCCACATGTTATGCACAAATGCATAAAATAGAGGTATTCAAATAACTGCAAGTTCCTTCCTTTCATTATTAAATCCTAATCTGTACAGTCACTGGTGCCGCTAAAGCTTTGTTCAACTGGCGTAGAATCTTATGCAGACTGGAAGAAGCCAGGCACTCCTGTTTCCTGACTCAGAGAGATGTATGTCACTGTAAGGTTCTGGCACTGTACTTAAAGTCATTGACCAAACTCAGCCAACAACCTCGCGTCTTCTGCTAATCGAAGTGTAACAAGATAACTTGTCTCAATGTAAAGGATAATGCATTTAACATTGATCTGTTTTATGTTGTATGAAACTGACCTGGTACATGGGCTCAGACTGATATTCCCATGGAATCAAGCTTGCATTGATGTGGCAACTAATGACATCTGGATCTTGGACATCAAACAGGGAGCACTGCAAAGTGAGTTAGGCTTGAACCGAACTGGAACATGCTAAGGGAGATAGATGAGGAAATTGAAATGCATACGTCTGGCAAGTACAAGGGCATCAGGGTAGACATACTCGGGGATTTCGACCAGCGATTTTGTGGACCAGCGATCCCGTACACTAACACTATCCTACCCACTAGGGACAATTTATAATTTTACCGAAGCTAATTATCCTACAAACCTGGACGTATTCGGATTGTGGGAGGAAACCGGAGCACCCGAAGAAAACCCCCACGGTCACAGGGAAAACTCCGTACAAACTCCGTACAGACAGCACCCGTAGTCAGGCAAGGCAAGGCAAGGCAAGGCAAGGCAAGGCAAGTTTATTTGTATAGCACCATTCGTGCAAACAGCAATTCAAGGTGCTTTATAGGAAAGAGTATGAATAATAAAACAACGTCAATGAAACAATAAAACGATTTTAAAAAGCACATAAGAGGGTTAAAATTAGACGGTTAAGATTACCTGCATGTCGGGTTATGGACAAGCTATAGTAAACTACAGTGTTTTTAGGCCTGATTTAAATGCGCTTACAGTCTGTGCACACCTCAGGTGTTCAGGGAGTTTGTTCCACAGGTGTGGAGCATAAAAATCGAATGCTGCTTCAGCCTTTTTAGTTCTGACCCTGGGAACACAGAGTAAACCTGTCCCTGAAGACCTGAGGAGTCTAGGCGCCTCATATACAACAAGTAGGTCAGAGATGTATTTTGGACCTAGACCATTCAGTGCCTTGTAGGTCAGTAATAGAATTTTAAAATCTATCCTCTTACACACAGGGAGCCAGTGCAAAGATTTAAGGACAGGTGTAATGTGGTCCATTTTCTTGGTGTTGGTCAAGACTCTGGCAGCAGCATTTTGGATAAGCTGCAGTTGTTTAATTGATTTTTTATTGAGACCTGTAAAGATGCCATTACAATAATCTAACCTACTAAAAATATATGCATGAACAAGTTTTTCAGTGTCTTCTTTGGACAGAAATCCCTTGATTCTTGCAATATTTTTTAGATGGTAATAGGCAGATCTGGTAATGGTCTTTATATGGCTGTTAAAATTCAAATCCGAGTCCATAACTACACCAAGGTTTCTTTGCCTGTGGTTTTCAGTGCAATTGAGTCGAGTTGAGCACTCACCTCTAGCCTTGTTTTTTTGGGACCAAAGACAATAATTTCTGTCTTATTTGCATTGAGCTGGAGGAAGTTCTGGTTCATCCACTCATTGATATGTTTGACACACTGGCTCAGTGAGTGTAGGGGACTATGGTCATGTGGTGACACTGCGATATATAGTTGTGTGTCATCGGCATAAGTGTGGTAGGATATGTTAAAATGCTCTATGATCTGAGCTAGGGAGAGCATATAAATGTTGAACAAAATGAGTCCAAGAATGGAGCCCTGAGGAACCCCGCATGTGAGTTTTGTACGTTCTGATTCAAAATTACCAAGGGAAACAAAATAATCCCGACTTTTCAAGCAAGATTTGAACCAGTCCAACACAGAACCAGAGAGTCCCACCCACTTCTCCAGTCTGTCAAGCAGTATGTTGTGGTCCACCGTATCAAAAGCAGCACTGAGATCTAGAAGTACCAAAACGGAAGCTTTTGATGCATCACTGTTTAGATGTATGTCGTTTAGGACCTTAGTGAGTGCAGTCTCGGTGCTGTGATGTGGCCGAAATCCCCACTGGAAAACATTCAAAATATTGTTTTGGGTCATAAAGCAGTAAATTTGTTGGTAAACTACCCTTTCAATAATCTTTGCCAAAAATGCTACATTAGATATGGGCCTGTAGTTGCTCATAGCCGAGGCATCCAAATTAGGCTTCTTCAATAGGGGCTTGATCACTGCTGTTTTTAAGGCTTCTGGAAAATGCCCCGATTGAAGGGAAGTGTTTACTATGTTCAGTACTTGTGGTGCAACACTGTTAAAAATATTTTTAAAGAAGCTTTTGGGCAGCAGATCAAGACAGCAGGTAGTGGACTTTAGCTGTTGAACAGTTTCAGTCAGAGATGCACATTCTAAAAGTTTAAAATGTTGTAGATTCATTAGTGAATCTGGAGGCATAGGTGACAAAGCCATGTTCCCTGAGGTGGAGCTAGACATTGTTTGTCTTATCTTCAGAATTTTATCGGTGAAGAAATCTGCAAAGTCATTGCAAGACTTGCTGGACAGGAGCTCAGGAGGGACTGATGATGAGGGGCTTGTCAGTCTATCGACAACAGCAAACAGGGTGCGGGAATTATTATTTTTGTTGATAACCTCTGAGAAAAAGGACTGCCTTGCCCCTTTCAATTCCTGATTATAGATACGGAGGTTGTCTTTGTAGTTTGGTTTTTCGCCACCTACGTTCGGCCTGTCTACACTTTGTTCTTTGGGATCTCACTGCTGTGGCATTTCTCCATGGTGACTTTTTCCTTCCAGATAAAACCTTGGTCTTTAGTGGTGCAATAGCATCCATAAGAGTCATAACATTGGAGCTAAAACCATCCACAAGGTCATCGACAGAGGCCGAGGGCAGAGTTGGTAGTGGTGTATAGGCCTGAGTAAACAATGCGCCGGTGTTTTCATTGATACAGCGCCTCTGGTTCTTTTCTGATACTGCTAGCAGAGATGGTCATTTTAAAAAACACACAGTGGTGATCGGAAAGAGCAACATCAGTCACCACAACATCAGAAATGTCGAGACCCTTGGAAATAATCAGATCCAATATATTGTGAGTTGGCTCTGTTACGTGCTGATTAAGTCCAAAGTTGTCCAAAATGTTCAGGAGCTCTTTTGAACCTCCATCCTCTGCAGTCAGGATTGAAGCCAGGTCTCTGATGCTGTAAGGCAGCAACTCAACCACTGTGCCACCCTAGGTTTGTGGCACAAATAGAAATAAGTGGGTATGACCTGAAAGTCATTGTGGAGAAATGGTTGCGAAGTGGCCAAGATCAGGGATCAGTATTCAGGAGTATTTGGCATTTTGGTAGAATAGACAGATAGGAAAGGGATGCAGGGTAGCTCTGTGAATTGGGGATGAGATCACTGAGGTGAAGAACGCTGATATTGGCTCCGAAATTCGAGATGTGGAGTCAGTTTGGATGAAGGTAAGATAGTGGCGGATAAGCCATGTGACAATGTCGGACAGAGTCAAAATCTAATAGGTGAGAGTGGTGAGGGAGATGTAATCATCTCGGGTGATCTTAATTTTCATAAAGATTGGGCAAATCAAGTTGATGAAGGTAGCCTAGAGGAGGAGATCGCGGAGGGTATTGAAAGTGATCCCTTGGAGAAATACGTTGAGGAATCCATTATGGAGCAAGCTAATAGAGAGGTCGGCGGAAAAGAACTGCAGATGTTGATTTAAACCGAAGATAGACAAAATGCTGGAGAAACTCAGCGAGGGGACAGGCAGCATCTCTGGTTCCCCTGACACAGTCTGAAGAAGAGTCTCGACCCGAAACGTCACCCATTCCTTCTATCCAGAGATGTTGCCTGTCCAGCTGAATTACTCCTGCAACTTGTGTCTATATTAAGCTAATAGAGATCTTGCATTGCCTAATGAGACAGGATTGATTAATACTCTAATTGTAAAGGATCTCTGAGGACTGAGCGATCATGGCACTGAAGTATTTCAAATGCAGCTTGAGTGAGAGAGAGATCAGTGTCTGAAACAAATGCCTTAAACCTAAGTACAGGGAATTACAATGTTATGAGGGTATTGAAGACTAAGATAAGTTAAAGAGCATGACAATAGATTAGCAGTGAAAGATGTAGAAGGAGACGTAAGGAGAAAGATGTATTGCAATGAGAAAGAAAAACCCTGTGAGACAGAGGATGGTGAAGATGGTGTCAATTTAAATAAAAGCCCCAGACAACGTTTAGTGGCAGGCCAGAGGCTTGGGCTGCTTTGAGATATCGGAGAAGGGCGACTAAAAGAAATTGGAAAGGGAGATGAGATGGTATGAGAGCAAAGCAGCAAATAATTAAAATCAGACAGTGTAAGTATATAAAGAGAGAGACCATAGTAAATATTACCTCTCTGGAGAATGAAATGTAGCAAATGGTGAATAGAGATTCTAAATGATAATGTTTAGATAGGTCTTGTTATAAGGTCATAAGGAATAAGAGTAGAATTAGGCCATTCGGCCCATCAAGTCTACTCCGCCATTCAATCATGTCTATCCGCCCCTCGTAACCCCATTCTCCTGCCTTCTCCCCATAGCATTTGACACCCGTACTAATCAAGAATCTCCTGTACTATTATCATTGGATCTCTAAAAATGATCCAATTATGATGGTTGATCAAGGCGTTCGAGGGAAGAGACAACTGAGCAGGGATGATGCACTCAGCAAATTAATGTTTAAGGCTGATGTCCCCTGGACCTATTGGTGTTCATGTGGAACTGGTTCCAGAGTTAGCACTTACGTTGACTGTAATCCACTAAATTTCCCTGGGTTAAGAAGAGGTCCTGGGGTGATACACTGGTAGAGTTACAGCACCAGAGACCCAGGTTTGATCCTGACTATGGGTGCTTTCTGGACAGAGTTTGTACGTTCTCTCTGTGACCGCGTGGGTTTGCTCCAGGTGCCTCGGTTTTCTCCCACACTCCAAAGACATACAGGTTTGAAAGTTAATCGGCTTTGGTAAGTTACAAAACAAAAATGTCGCTTGTGTGTAGGATAGTGCTAGTTCGTGTGCAGTGTGATGACTGATCGGTTCCGACTCAGTGAGCCGAAGGGTCTGTTTTCGTATTGTATCTCTAAAGTCTAATGTCCCAGGAGACTGAAAAATTAGATATACCACTATTCATGAAAGGAAGGAGACAGGAAACTGGAAGCTCTAAACTACTTAGCCAAACATCTGTCAATAGGATAATTCAAAGAAACATTATTAAAGAGATATTAGCAGGGCATTTAAAAATTCCCAAGACAATCACGGAGACAGGAATTTCCAATAGTGTTTGATAAATTTGCTATGAGTTCTTTTTGGATAAAACAAACAGGTTAGATAAAGGGGAACCAGAGGCTTTTAGATATGTGGGAAATATGGATACCGGGCAGGCAGAGGAGACTAGTTTATCGTGGATAGACAAAAATTGCTGGTGAAGTCAGCACATACACACTGCATGGACACACAGGTACACTCACACGCAAATACACACATCACGCACAGATGAATACACACATCAAACATACACACGCACCACCCACACATACAGACATGCACACGCACGCACACACAAGCTGCTCAAATGACCGGGTTCCCCATCATATACACACACCAAACATACACACGCATCACCCACACACGCACACAAACAGACACGCATACACAAGCTACTCAAATGACCGAGTTCCCCCACAGTGTGTGTATTTACTACCAGCATCTCAGTCCCCCTGCGGCCCCCATTACTTACTTCACCAATCAGTGCTTCGGAGCTTCCCCAGACCAGATGGACAGCTCTGAAATAAACCTGGCTGGCAGGCAGTAACATCTCAAATCAGAATGTAATAAATCCGTCTCCCACAGGGAGAGCAAAACAAGATTTTAAAAATGTGAATAAATTAACGGGGGAATATGAAAGAAACGGGGCCTGTGTGGTCTGGAAATGTTCCCTTGTTGATGAACTGGATTGTAGTATCACGGAGACACGCCACCATTAATCAGTAGGACAGGTATCTGTAAGTCTGTCGACTGCATGGCAGGGGTGAATTGGAATAAAAAGAGGCACTTCATCAATTGAGAAATAAATTCAGCTTTGGGGCATAAGTGAGAGAGGTCAAGAATCACTTTGGGTGGGCTTCATAGGTAAGAACAATGTTAGTTGTTTATTACCCTAAGGCAGCATTAAAGATTCATAGTCACTGGCCCTTTGGTCAAACTTGCCCTTGCTAACCAAGATACCCCACTTACATTCGCCCCACCCACCCACGTTCAGCCTATATCTCACTAAGACTATCCCATCTTGAGTCCAGGGATACTCACTCTGGTATTATGGATTGAGTTGAGGAGATTGGTTGGGGTTCAACAATAGTGGTTGGGATATTCGATTTACAGGAAATGAATGGAAAAAGGGTTGGTTCAGTTTAGTTTAGAGTTACAGTATGGAAACAGGCCCTTCATCCCACCGAGTCTACGCCGACCAGGGATCACTCGTTCACACTAGTTCTATGTGATCTCACCTTCTCACCCACGCCACACACACTGGGGGCAATTTACAGGCATCAATTAACCTACAAGCCCGCACATCTTTGTCATGTGGGAGGATACCGGAAGACCCCAGAAGAAACCCATGCGGTCACAGGGAGAACATGCAAACTCCACAGAGGCAGCACTCAAGGTCAGAATCGAACCTGGGTCTCTGGTTTTGTGATGCAGCAGCTCTACCAGCTGTGCCGCTGTTCGTAGAAGCTGGGCATGGAAATTAGACTGGCTGCCAGGTTATGCCAGGTCGAGTTCGAGTTTAATCTTGTCCATGTACAATACATTAGTTTGTCATTCAAAACTTCATGAGAGTTAATGGCTTATATATAACATCTCAGACTCAGGAACAGCATCTTCCCCTCTGCTATCAGGCTTCTGAATGGTCCTTCAATATAGTAGGGTATTGTCCGATTCACCTCTTCTCCATTGTGGACTTTAGACTTTAGCTCTGGAACGGCAGCTGCAATGCTGAGAACTATATTCTAGACTCTTTCCCCTTTGTTCTAACTATTGTACGAGTTTGACTGGATTGTATTTTAAAGGTTTCAAAGGTCTTTTGTTGTCACATGTACCAATTAAGGTACAGTGGGAATTACTATACAGCCATACGGAAAAAAAGCAGCAAGGCACACAAATACATAAAAGTTAATATAAACATCCACCACAGCGGTATAATATTTTCAGATTTGATTGGATAGCACTAGTTTTTGTGGTTATCCCTCTTTTTCACACTCCACACACCAGGGGCATTTTGCAGAGGTCTTTGGGATCCGGGAGGAAACCGGAGCATCCAGAGGAAACCCATGCGGTCACAGGGAGAGCATGCAAACTCCACACAGACAGTATCCAAGGTCAGGATTAAACAGGGGTCTCTGCCAATGTGGACAGTGACACCAACAGCTGTGTTCAGGCTCCTGTACCTTCTCCTGATGGGAGGAATGAGACGAGAGCATGGCCGGGATGGTGTGGGTCTTTGATGATATTGGCTGCTTTTTTGAGGCAGCGCCTCCTATAGACAGATCCCTTCGAGAAAATGAAGCAAAGGATCAGTGGATATTGAATAGGTTGATTAATAAATTCAGAGAGCGGCAGTGCAGAGAATATCTCTCTGGCTGGGGGAAGTAATGGATCAGGTGAGAGGGGTCACTGGTTATATAACTTGGTTTAATGTCTTCATATATAGTCCAGGCTGAATGTTGATCAGTTGGTGTCGAGCAGCATGACTTACTGGAGATGTGAGTGTGTGCGGAGGACTGGACAACTGGTGGCTGGTAAATTCAACGTAAAGACATCCATTGCATTTCACTCGGAGATCAAATGAAAATCCAGCAACAGTGTCTCACGGAAATGGAAAGAAAGTGCTTGGAAAGGGCTAGAGGTCTGGGGGCCTTGCTCAATGCAAGCTATCCCAACAATGTGCAGCGGCAATGAACAAAGAAAGCTGGATGATTAAATTCATTAGAACTTCGGTACTCTGCCAGAGGAGTGAGGTAATCCTGTCGCTTGTAAATCATCACTACAGCTGATCTCTCAATAACGTGTGGTGCTCTGGGCATCACGTCATGGAAACGATGCTGCAGATATTGAGGAATGCAAGGGAGACCCACAAAGATTGGTGGTGGGGGGGGATTATGAGCAGCTATTATATAAATTGGGCATGGTGTAATGTTGTCATATGATTGCTGTTTCTGGGACTCCGGAGGGACTAGGTAATGTAAGCCATGACAAGTCACATCAGCTTGTCTCGAGCAAGAGAAGCCAAGGGCAAACCGATTCTTGAAGGGAATGAGTTCAATGCCAACCCGTGATAACCATATAACCATATATCAATTACAGCACGGAAACAGGCCATCTCGACCCTTCTAGTCCGTGCCGTACACATAATCTCCCCTAGTCCCATATACCTGCGCTCAGACCATAACCCTCCATTCCCTTCCCATCCATATAACTATCCAATTTATTTTTTAATGATAAAAACGAACCTGCCTCCACCACCTTCACTGGAAGCTCATTCCACACAGCCACCACTCTCTGAGTAAAGAAGTTCCCCCTCATGTTACCCCTAAACTTCAGTGCCTTAATTCTCAAGTCATGTCCCCTTGTTTGAATCTTCCCTACTCTCAGTGGGAAAAGCTTTTCCACGTCAACTCTGTCTATCCCTCTCATCATTTTAAAAACCTCTATCAAGTCCCCCCTTAACCTTCTGCGCTCCAAAGAATAAAGCCCTAACTTGTTCAACCTTTCTCTGTAACTTAGTTGCTGAAACCCAGGCAACATTCGAGTAAATCTCCTCTGTACTCTCTCTATTTTGTTGACATCCTTCCTATAATTAGGCGACCAAAATTGTACACCATACTCCAGAATTGGCCTCACCAATGCCTTGTACAATTTTAACATTACATCCCAACTTCTATACTCAATGCTCTGATTTATAAAGGCCAGCACACCAAAAGCTTTCTTTACCACCCTATCTACATGGGATTCCACTTTCAGGGAACTGTGCACAGTTATTCCCAGATCCCTCTGTTCACCTACATTCTTCAATTCCCTACCATTTACCATGTACGTCCTATTTTGATTTGTCCTGCCAAGATGTAGCACCTCACACTTATCAGCATTAAACTCCATCTGCCATCTTTCAGCCCACTCTTCCAACTGGCATAAATCTCTCTGTAGACTTTGAAACTCTACTTCATTACCCGCAACCCCACCTATCTTAGTATCATCTGCATACTTACTAATCCAATTTACCACACCATCATCCAGATCATTGATGTACATGACAAACAACTGTGTACATGACGACTGTGATGATAGTAGAAACAAGGAACTGTGAATGTTGCTTTACAAAAAAAATGCATAAAGTGCTGGAGTAACTCAGCGGGTCAGGCGGCACCTCTGGAAAATATGGATAGGTGACGTTTTGAGTCGGGAACCGTCTTTAGACTGTAGTATTTCAATAATAATATTGTTTCAGTAAGGTGATGGAGCAGTCTTGGGAGACAAAGAAAACTGGTGATTCTTTGGGTTTATTTTGGAAAATAATGTTTGGTGAAGCAGTATTTGATGAATTAGAGTTGGGAAGTGTGGTAAGTGAAGCAAGTTTGGGAGGAACAGATCATCTATGAAGGGAGACACAGGGAACTGCAGATGCTGGAATCTTAAGCAAAACACAAAGTGCTGGAGGAACTCAGTGGGCCAGGCAGCATCTGTGAAGGGAAGGGACAGGCCATGTTTTCGTTGGAACCCTTCTACAGACTCGGTTCATTGCCTATCCATTCCCTCTACAGATGCTGCCTGACCCGCTGAGTTAGATCCCCTGAGCACTTTACTGTTCAAACATCTCCAGTGAGGTTTTCTTATTAATCTTTTGATCAGGCCTCTTATGGAGTATTTGGCAGAGATTTGCGCCTTAATTTGTTAACGACGCCACTATGGTGCATCTAACAGGAGAGTAGACACACCTGTAGAGCTGCTGCCTTACAGTGCCAGAGTCCAACAGAAACACATGTGGGTTTTATCTCGGTACTCTTTCTCACACTCCACATGCAGCTTTGGTAAAATTGTAAATTATCCCTAGTGTGTAGGATAGTACTAGTGTACTGGATGATAGGCACGGACTCGGTGGGCCGAAGGGGTTGTTTACGCGCTGTCAAGTCTGTAAAGCCTCTCCAAAGTTCCTTTTGCATCCACTACCTACACACCAGGAGCAATGTACAGATAACCGACAAAGCCGCATGCCTTTGGGATGTGGGAGGAAACGGGAGCACAAGGAGCAAACCCACACGGTCACAGGGAGAACGTGCAAACTCCACACAATCAGCACACAAGGTCAGGATTGACACATTGAGGTAGCAGTTGATATTAGCCAAACAACAACCATGATTAGATTAGCAACGTATGGGTATTTGTCACACTACTGAGAATCTTCCCAAATCCTCCCGTTAGATTCCTTTTTGTAGGTATGTGCCTTTCCACAGATAGGGCAGCCACCCTCGTGAATGGATTTAAGTGGGTAAACTACTCGCTGGTATGAGTTGCTCAACGTGATCTCCCTGACCAGATTCCACCCCGAGACATCAGCACAGCTGGTTTAAAAGCTGCAATCCCAGAGTAGCTATTCCTCTGATTTGCTGAAGTGATTAAGGGTGTCAGGAGCAGTCTGGTTCCACGTATAAAACCTTTTGAAACTGAATATACTGCAACAGTGAGGGGGTCGGTAGTGTACTTTACACAGCAGTTCTCTTCTGGCTGCTGTGCTTGGTGTCCTTGCATGATGTTGCGAGTCACAGACTGCTTTAATTGGGCTGGTTTTATACATCATTTGACAAGTTCAGAAGCTGTTATCTGGTGATTCATTTGCAGGAGATATTTTTAGCTTGATATGTAAAAACTGCAGCAATTTCCAGGGAAAACGCAGGGGCTGGTTTTTATTCCAGGAAGGGAAGGCAGGGTTAAGTCTACTGAAGGAGCTGGTCCAACCAGGATGGGGAGGGACCACGTGGAAGCCAAGGTCTCTCCTCCATAAACCGCAAAATGGTGGAGTGGGGAGCAGTCACAGAGAGTCTTACAACATGGAAACAGGCCCTTCAGCCCAACTTGCCCACGACAACCAACATGTCCCATCCACCTGTCTTATCCATGTACCTGTCCAAATGTTTTTTTAAATGTTGTGATTGTACCTGCCTCAACTACTTCCTCCGGCAGCTTGATCCATATACCCACCAATACAATACAATATTTATTACATGTCATTTGAACCTCAGTGAGGCTCAAATGAAACTCCGTTTCCACAGCCATACAAACAAAGACAATTCCTACAAGACATACACACAATTCAATTCACAGAAACATCCATCACAGTGAATCTCCTCCTCACTGTGATGGAAGGCAAAATCTTTTCTCTCCCCTGCACCATTTCTCTCCCGATGTTGAATCCCCAGGCGGGCGATGGTAAGTCCCACGGCCATTTTAGGCCATGCCGGGCGATGTACAGTCCCGCTCCAGTTCTAAATGTCACGAAGTTGGAGCCCCCGGCAGGCGCTGGAATGTCCCGCGGCCATTAAAGCCGCGCCGGGCGATGTACGGTCGTTCCAACCCTGCGACATGGGCTGGAGAAGTTGCGTTGCAGGAGATCCACTCGGACCCGCGAGCTCCCGATGTCCCGACAGTCCACAGAGCTGCAGCTAGAGCTTCCGAGCTCCGGGATCAGGCCGCAGCAGCGATCCACCACTGCTCCCCACGCTCCGATGCCGGCCAGTCCCACAATGGTGAGTAGTCCGCAGCTCCGTGACTGGAGCCCCCAGGTCGTTCCGGCTGCAGGCCACTCCACGGTGCTAGGCCCCAACGACAACGGAGGCCCGACAGGAAAAAGGTTGGGTCTCACGTGCAGGGAAGAGATTTTTAAAAGTTTCCCCCTCCCCGCCCCCCACATATACACAGTTAAAAACAGTATTAAAAAAACACAACAACTGCATTTAACTAGACAAAAAATTAAAAAAAAAAACAGACAGGCTGTAGGGGCGGCTGCAACAGGTGAGTCGCGCCACCACTACCACCCTTTGTGTAAAAAAAAGTTGTCCCCCAGGTTCCTATGAAATCTTTCCCCCTCACCTTAAACCTATGTCCACTGGTTATTGATCCCCCTACTCTGGGTAAAATATACTGTTGGGTAAAAGACACTGAGCTTACCCTATCTGTTCTTTAGTGTAACGGGTATAGCTTGGACCCAATAGCAGCACAGAATCAGGCAGGTATAATTGGTCATGAGCTTTATTACAATACTGTAACACAGAGTAGTAACACAGGAATGGGTACACCGTACTCACACAGAGGCTCAGGATTGAGCGAGGGTTCCGAAGAGGGGCAGGCAGGAGACGTAGTCGGGGTACCGGTAACCAGGAGATCCAACACACGATGCAAACAAACCAGTGAGGGACAGACGAAAGGAGAGTCGAAGCCAGGCAGGAAGTCGAGGAGCCGTTGCAGGGATACACCAAACAGCCCAGGAGAGAGGCAGACAGAAACCAGGAGGTACGGGACGAAGGCCGTGGTCGGGGGCAGAAGGCTGAGGTGATATCCGGGAAGACAACAGGACGGAATGGTCAGGGGCAGGCAGGTTCGAATCCGTGTAGTCAGTCGGGAAATCGCTGGAGAGTCTTGCATGAATGCTGAGAACAATCTGGCACTGTGTGAACGGTGAGGAGAGTCTATATACCGGGTTAATTGGTGATCAGAGGCAACTGAGTGCAACAGGTGAGGAGAGTTGGGCTGATGAGAGGGGAGTGGCAGGCAGGCAGGTGAGGAGAAGGAGGGACCGGTGGAAAAGTACTGGGAGGTGAAGTGGATGAGAATGAGGAGAGGGCAGACTGTGACACTTTAGACTTAAGACTTTTGAGATACAATGTGGAAACAGGTCCTTCAGCCCGCCGAGTCCACGCCGACCAGAGATCACCCAGTACACTTGTTCTATCCTGAACACTTGGGACAATTTACATTTTCAGACGGAAGCCAATTAACTTACAAACCTGCACGTCTTTGGGATGTGGGAAGAAACTGGAACACTCAGAGAAAACCCACGCAGGTCACAGGGTGAATGTACAAGCTCCACATAGACAACACCTGTATTCAGGATCGAACCCGGGTCTCTGCCGCTGGCAACTCTACCGCTGCGCCACTGTGCCGTTCCTATCTAGAAGACGGGAGCTTGAGTGATGGTGAAGGATTCGAGACCTGGATGGTCAGATCAGATATGGGGATGGGAGGAGGATTATCGATGGCTGTTCAGTAAGTGCCGGTCAGAGATGCGAACGTTTTGTGGGACCGCGGGGAGGGGGTGGATTGGGTTGGGGGATGGGTGATGTTGGGTATGGAGTCCAATGGCCAGGAGGTTAAATGAGACCCAGAGTGATGTGCAGTGGAAGGACTGAGATCCAACATAGAATCTATAACAGGGTTTGGCAACAACATCCAGGCTTCAGACGCCGTGGTTAACATCGCCTCGTGCAGCCTGGGTTCTGCATCATTTATCAGCTATTTGTGCAAAAGCATTGTAAATGGGTGACATCAAAACTTGCTATTTGCCCCTCTGCCCTTGTACACACCCCCTTCACAGAGAACTTGGAATCAACAGCTTGCACTGATCCAACATCTTCAGTGAAGGGGAAAAGATTTAATAGGATATTTGTAACTTTGCCACAGTGAGACAAGGCTCTGAATGGATGGGGTAGCTGAGGTGCCTTCTGCTATAGCAACTGATGCCAGAGTCTTGCACAAGCCACTGTCACAGCCCTTATCCTTGAACAGCTTTACCTAGTCAGGAACACAGTCAGGCGTCACAGGGCGTTGAGTATTGGAGTCAGGACGGCAGGACTGGCTCTGCAAAATGTTGGTTAAACTGTATTCAGAGTACTGTGTGCAGTTCTGGTTGCCTCATGACAGGAAGGATGTGCAGGCTTTGGAAAGGGTGCATAAGAGGTTTACCAGAATGCTGCCTGGATGAGAGAGGATTAGCTTTAAGGAGAGTGTTGGAAAGAACTGCAGATGCTGGATTATACCAAAGATAGAAAATAAATAGGTGATGTTTTGGGTCAGAACCCTTCTCCAGACAGCTATCGAGAGAGACTTGGATTGTTTTCTCTGGAATGTCAGAGGCTGAGGGGCAGCCTGATAAAGTATATCAAGTTATGAGAGGCATGGATAGTGTGCACATCACAACCCTCTTCCCTAGGGTAGAAATGTCAAATACCAGAGGGCATGGCTCTCGTTCTGTGGCCTGTGATTCAGAGCCTTTTCCCATACAGTCAGCAGGCAGTTGATATCAAACCTCCAGAAAGCTGCCGTTCACCTACCAAAGGTACACAAAAATGCTGGAGAAACTCAGCGGGTGCAGCAGCATCTATGGAGCGAAGGAAATAGGCGACGTTTCAGGCCAAAACCCTTCTCCTACCAAAGATCACTTCTAGTTACTTCAATAGAGAAAAGGCGGGGGGGGGGGGGGGGGGGGGGGAATGAACCCACCACCCCACTACAGCCTCTGATCTCTTTTCCTCCACGATGGGCTATCAGTTTGGCATCTGCGGCAGATGGAGTTGGAGACGTCTCCTGCTGCCACCCATTAGGAGAGGAAATCATGAAGACCGATGAGGTCTCGTTCCCACTACGTCGTACGGCGCGGAACCAGTGACGGTGCGTCGCCTGTGAAATGGGACGGGAGGAGGCGCTCTCTCATCGAGGCCACATCTCAATGCCAGGCCCAAGGATCCACTGCTTCATGTTCACTATTCCATCACCACCAAGCGTCTTGAGGAAGAGTTTCAGACGGATGAAATTTCTCGGGAAAAGTCCCTTTACTCCTGAATAGTCCAGCCTGATTCCTGCCACTATCCCACCCCACTTCCCCCTTCCCTCCCCCCATGCATTCTTCCAACTATATATCTCCCTCCAGCTTTATATTTCACTCTCCTTATCTGAAATCCTTTTGTCTCCTTTCCACATGTAGCCTTTGCCACTTGCTCCACCCATCTACCAACCCTGCCCCTCCCCCACCTGTATCCACCTGTCACTTGCCAGGTTTAGCCCCACCCCCATGTCGCTTCCAGCTTTCTTTACACTGCTACAATCACTCTGAAGAAGGGTGAAACGTCATCTATAGAGGACGTTGCCGGGACTAGAGGGTCTGACCTATAGGGTGAGGTTGAGTAGGCTGGGCCTCTATTCCATGGAGCACAGGAGGATGAGGGGTGATCTTATAGAAGTTTATAAAATTATGAGAGGATAAGATTGAGTAGATGCAAAGAGTCTCTTGCAGGTGAATCAAGGACCAGAGGACGCAGGTTTAAGGTGAAGGGGAAAAGATTTAATAGGAATCTGAGGGGTAACTTTTTCACACAAAGGGTGGCGGGTGTATGGAACAAGCTGCCAGAGGAGGTAGGTGAGGCAGGGACTATCCCAGTGTTTAAGAAGCAATAAATATTTGATTACTACAAATCAGCAGCGGGGATTACACCCAGCCTTTGCTGTGGCAGTCAGACATGGTGAATCTTCTCAAGATGAATAGGGCTGGGAGTTCTGTTGACCACAACATGCTACTGATCCTTCTGCCTCTTGACATTTAGTCCATCCTGGGAAATTCAGGACATCCCATTTTGAGTTCCAGCTCTGCCACTCGTGTTAACTCTCGCTGAAGAGATTAGTTGGAACCTCATCCATATACCCGTGGTTGCCTTTTATATTTCACACCCACTTTAAAGAGGTGATTCGGCCCATTATGTCGATGCTATCTCTCAGTCCATTGTGCCAATTCTCGGAATAACCCCATGCTCCCACCTCTATCCCTTGTAACTTATTCTCTCACGCAAGCATGTTCACAATACTCCACTGAAGTTCAAACCACACACCACACAAGGGGTAAACTTATAGTGGCCAGTTAACTTGCCAACTAGCAGATCGATAGGGGAGCAACATGGAGTATCCGGTGGAAACTAAATGCAGTCACAAGGGATAACATGCAGACTCCTCACAGACAGCGCCCGAATCAAACCTGAACTGCGGAAGTTGTGAAGTAGATGTACTTCCGTGTCACTCACACCAGCGCTGCAAATAGTGTTTAATACTGGAGACACAAGGAACTGCAGATGTTGGGTCCGTGAGCAACACACAAAGTGCTGGAGCTACTCAGCGGGTCGGGCAGCCTCTGTGGTGGGAATGGACAGGCGACGTTTCAGGTGGGAACCCTTCTTCGGTTTAATACTGCACCAGTCAGGATGGCTGGGCAGTGGAGGTATCTCAGCTCCACACTTGGATCACTTTGACCGCCTACTTGGCCATTTCCTCAAGTACTCCTCCAGCTTCCCTTTACATGCGTCACAGACCTGAGCACAAGTCTCTAGCTGCTACTTCATCACAGTTTTCAAGAAAGGGGGCATACACTATTCCATGGGTCTGAGCTGAGGAAGAGCCGGGGGCCAGTGTTGGTGTTTGGACCAGTATTTTATTCCCTCAGTCACGCGGTGTACATCGTCCCACTGTGGGAGTTTGCTCTGTCCAGTTTAGTTACTGTCTGTTCTATGTTACTGCAGTAAAAATACACCGCTGGAACGTGCTAAATGAATGAATTTTTTTTTCAGTTTTCCTTAAACGCAAGAAATTGCAGAGAGTTGTGCATGTAGCCCAGTCCATCACACAGACCAGAGTCCCCACCATCAACACCATCTACACTTCACGCTGCCTCGGGAAAGCAGTCAACATAAATCAAAGACTTGTCCCGCCCCAGTCATTCCTTCTTCTCCCATCTCCCATGGGGCAGAAGGTACAAAGGTTTAAAAGCACACACCCCCGGGCTCAGAAACAGCTTCTTCACCACTGTTATCAGTCTTCTGAAGAGTCCTCCCATAAGCTAGGATGTGGTCCCAATTCTCCAACCTATCTCATTGCAGACATTGGATTTTGTCTCTGTAACTGCTATACTACAATGATGAGGAACTATACTCTGCATCTTTCTCTTCACTCTATCTTCTGTCCTTGCTTTTGGCTTGATTATATTAATGCATAGTATGATCTAATTTGATATGAAAGCATGCAAACAAAAGCTTTTCACTGAACCTCAGCACAATAATAAATGTAAACATTCTCCCTCCCTCAAACATTCACCATTCATCATCTCCCATCACACTCATTCCCACCCTATTCTCTCCTTGAATGCAAATTCTCCATGGTGTTCTAGGTAGTATTTGTCACTTGACCTGTACTGATAAATAGAGTTACCTGGTCAAAGCTTTTCACTGTACCTCAATACACATGACAATAATAATCTTAAACCCACACCTATTCCTTGTAGTGGCAAGTCCCATGTTCTCTCCACTTGTTTGGGTTTCTCTTGGATTTATTGGAACTCAAGGCAATTTGGACGGCCACAAATATCTTCTGGATCTCCACTTTGTCTCTGGGCTGAGAGATAGGTGTTGGCTTGGTCTTCCAGCCAGAGGCACCACTGGTGAGCACCCTGAAACACTAGCTTTCACCCCTCATCCAGGATCCTCGCACCCAAAATGTAGCCTTCGTCACGAGTGACTAATTGATTGATTGGTAGAAAGATACAGGCCCTTCAGCCACCGACCATCAATCACTGCTCACACTAGTTCTCTGTTATCCCACTTTCGCGTCCACTCCCTACACACACCAGGGGCAACTTACAGAGACCAGTTGACCTACAAACCCAATTGAACAGAAATCATCAACCTTCAGGGTGCTCTGAATCAGCCCCACATTTACAATGACCTTTCCTATGGGCAGAGTTACTGCACACACGACCAGATGATGTCCTAATGCAGGGTGAACCTGTACAGTTAACTGCATGCAATTGTGTTTGTTTCATTGACTCTCTGCAGTGCATTTTGCGGCTCATAATTGCATCTCAAGTAGGTTCGGGGATGTTGTTTTAATTGGTTGATTAATTCAGCGCTCATAGACACAATTCTCATGTGAATGTGTGTGCAGGAAATTAGTGCAGTCATGAGGAAAAGCATGGATTCCACTGTCCAGAACCAGACATCCTGCTCTCCCCTGGTCCATACTGGCCACTGGGAACGTTGTGAGAGTTAATAATAACGCTAGTGTCTCAGAACTGAAACATGAGCACATTGCTGTTGCCTGTCAATGACTGAATTTATACAGCGCTGAATATTATACAGTCTGAAGAAATGTTGCCTATCCATGTTCTCTAGGGGTCCAACCTGACCTGCTGAGTTTCTCCAGCATTTTGTGTCTTTCTTTGGTATAAACCGCTGTTCATTGTTAGTACATTTACACAGCATAGGACAAACCACGAGGCTTTACTGTTCTAACATGGAGTCACAGTTGTGATGTGTGAAATGTACCTGACAGACCACATGTCAGCTGCTGTGGGTCCTACATGGTAACAGCATGCACACCCCAGCTTGTCAGCATTAAGAAATATAATTGCTAAAATGTCACAAGATAAGTAATAGCCAAAACGTGTAAACTCCACACAGATAGCACCCGAGGTCAGGATTGAGCCTGGGCCTCTGGCGCTGTGTGACTGCAGCTCGACCAGTTCTCACACAGATACTGTGGCCCAGTATAACTCACTCTTGTATCAGGGCTCCCCAGATTCCAGCCCACTTTGTTTCATTTTTCAAATCAGTGGCATGGAAATCTAGTGGGTGCCATGTGTGTAATTTGAGGTGTTGCCAGCAGGAGGCAGCATTTGGAAGAGAAAGGGGTTGATTTAACTTTATGGATAAAAATGGAAATCGAATGCATGTCCTGGAAACAAACTGTTTTTTTATCAGAGTCCCGTGCGGGCAAGACGTCTGACCATTGCACAAACTGCTGGAAGATTGTGCATAGTTTGGAGCAGGAAGTTGTGTGTACCAATCCCATCCCAGGGGTGAGTACAAAGATCTAGGCTGCCACTCCAATGCAGTATTAAGGTAGTGTCTGACGTGGATCGGGAAGGTTTACAGGGATATAGGCCAAACACCAGGTAAATGTGACTAGCTTAGATGGGACATCATGGTCAGCATTGTCAAGTAGGGCTGAAGGGCCTGTTTCATGCGTCTGACTCTATGGTGAAGAAGCCATCTTTCAGATCAGATATCAACCCCAGCTCCCTTCTATTCTTTCAAATAATACTTTGGCACGGAGGAAGGAGAGTAGAATTACGTCTGGATACTCCTCCAACCTGGTCTTCTGTCTGAGGTACTTGACAGACCACAGGTCAGCTGCTGTGGGTCCTACATGGTAACAGCATGGTAACAGCATGCACACCCCACTGGTACTTGAGTGCTGGAAAGAACTTGAGGTTGGAGTAAAAACTCCAAGGGAACGTGAGCTTCCTTTGAACAAAGTAAATCAGAGAGAAAAATAACTAAGTGCTAGAGCACCTCAGCGGGTCAGGCAGCATCTCTGGACGACATGGAAAGGTGACAATTTGGGTCTGGACCATTCTTGACACTGAAGAAGGATCCCAGCCAGAAATGTCACCTGTCGATATTCTCCAGATATTCTCTAGAGTTACTCCAGCACTTTGGGGTGTTTTTCTTTTTAAGCGGTATCTGCAATTCCTTGTGTCCATCGTAAATAAGTGTGTACATGGATTCCTATACTGTACACAGTTTTTAGTAAAAGACAACACTGACTCTGCTGGACAAAGACAATTTAACATGGTAATGGCTGGTACAGTGGTGCAGTGGGTAGAGCTGCTGCCTTACAGTGGCAGTGATCCAGATTCGACCCTGACCTCAGCTACTGTCGGCGTGGAGTTTGTACGTTCTCCCTGTGACCGCATGCTCCAGTTTCCTCCCACATCCAAATACGTGCGGGTTTGTAGGTTAATAGGCCTCTGTAAATTGCCTCTAGTATGCAGGGAGTGGATGAGAAAATGGGATTACATAGAACTATGGTGAACAGGTGATCGATGGTCTCAGTGGGCCTGTTTCCATGCTGTATCTCTGAACAAAAATAAACAGTGACTTGCTCACTGGCATCTTGAGGAATGGTGCAAGCCCGTCGCAAGGGTGTACCTGGGAACTTCACTTCTGGCGTAGAAGCTTTGCTTTTCACTTCACTCACAGTTAACAATTCTGATTGATCGATAGTTAGGAACAAACAACAGACTTCCCACCATTGACTCCATCTACACTTCATGCTGCCTCGGGAAAGCAGCCAACATAATCAAAGACTACCCCACCCCAGGCATTCCTTATTCTCCCTGCTCCTGTCGGGCAGAAGGCACAGAAAGCTTGAAAGCACACACAATACCACATGGGAACAGCTTCTTCCCCTCTGTTATCAGGCTTCTGAATGGAGCGTCCCTAAGCTAGGATACTGTCCAACTCACCTCTACCCCATTGTGGACATTGGACTTTGTCTCTGGAACTGATGTGCTGCAATGATGAGGACTATATTCTGCACTCTGTATCTTCCCCTTTGCTCTACCTATCATACTTGAGTTGGACTTGATTGTACTTATATATAGTATATCTGACCTGTTTGGATAAGGTTCTCACTATACTTTAGTAAACGTGACACTCATAAACTTAAATCTAAGCCTAAACCAGTTGCACATAACTGATGTTCAACAGAGATTTACGTGGAATGGGTAGACCAGGCAAAGGTGGATGATTGCGTTAGTTAGATGGAAGAATGTGCACCTGTGATTGTGTGCATGCTTGCGCATGTGTGTACATGTGTGTTCATGCATGTTCATGTGCGTGTCTCAGTTTCTGTGCGTGTGTGTGTGTGTGTGTATGTGTGTGTGTGTGTGTGTGTGTGTGTATATGTATGTATATGTGTGTGTATACGTGTGTGTGTGTGTGTATATGTGAGTGTGTATACGTGTGCGTGCATGTGTGTATGTGTGAGATCAAAGTACTAAAGTTGAGTGTCTGCAAAGTCTCCCTTCTCACGTCCTTATTCCCTGTCACCTTCTCCCCCGGGAGTAACAGCGTCAAGCAATCTAGCAATATCTCAACTTTAAAAAACGACAAAGTGCTGGAGGAACTCAGCGGGTCAACAAGCATTTGGGGAGGAATGAACAAATGACATTTCGCATCTGGTTCCTTCAACTCTCCCCTACCCTCTCCCTTCCCATGTACCGCCCCCCACCCTCACCACGTCCCCAACCCCAATGCGCTCCCAAATCTCCAAGCATGTCCCACCCCTCCCCCCCCCCCTTTGCCCCCCTCCCCCCGCCAGTCACCCCAGCCTTTTCAACTCCTTTGCATAAACATCTCCCATCCCCAAGTCCATCATTTCCTCTTTATCCCCCCCCCCACCCCATTCCACATCATCCTATATCCCTCCCTGGACTCTAACTACAGCACCCTTGGTGACTAATCCTTCAATAAAGCAGCCAAACCTCTGACCTCCCTTTCCTAATTCTTCTCTCCTCTGGGCTGCATGTTTTCACAAACCAGTTTCTGTCCAAGGTTTCAGTCACTGTACCATCATGTAGCCGGTATCAAACTTTGGTTGATAATCAAGCAATGTTGTGAACCAGCATAGGACAGTTTGCAGCCTGTGGTCACTTGCTGAGGCAGGGCAACAAAGAAGTCTGAAGATGGGTCCCGACCTAAAACTCACCCATCCTTCATCTCCAAAGACGCTGCCTGACCCGCTGAGTTACTCCAGCACTTTGTGTTTATCTTCGGTATATACCAGCATCTGCAGTTCCTTTCTACACAAAAAAGAGCCCAAGTTAGCAGAGCGTGGCACAGTGGAGCAGATTCAGCGATGATAAAGGTCCAGTGATGTATTTACAAGCCAGGATAGTGTATAACCCAGTGCAGGAACTGTAGGTTGTAGATAGCTGTTGGTATCCGCACAATTGCAGCAATGTCACACAATATTCTGCACTCTGTTTATTTTCTCTTTTGCACTACCTGATAGATTCATGTATTTTCACTCCTCTTCCCATCCCCACACTGATCTTTCTGTCCTGGGCCTCCTCCATTGATAGTGAGGCCACATGAAAACTGGAGGAACAACACCGCATATTTCGCTTAGGTAGCTTAGAACCTAACGCTATGAACATTGAATTCTCCAATTTCAGGGACCTTCTAAACCCCCCCCCCCCCCCCCCCCCCCCCCCCCCCCTCCTCATTATCCTCTTACTACCCCACACATGCCCCCCCTCTCTCTCTCTTTCTCTCTCTCTCTCTCTCTCTCTTCACCCCCCCCCCCTTCCCCTGCGCCCCGCCTGGACACGCATCTATTTCTCCCCTCCCCCTCCACCCATATTCCTTCCTCTGGCTTCACAATTCACAACTCTTTTTTTCTCACAGTCTGGTCTTTAATCTGCCATCTTTCTATCACCTCCCCCTGGCTTGTGTTCACCTATTACCTGCCATGTTGTGTCCTGGCCCCTCCTCTCTTCCAGCCTTCGTGCCTCCCACCGACCCCCCAGGATGAATCTGAAGAAGGGTCCCGATTCGATACGTCACCTGTCAATGTTCTCCGGAGATGCTGCCTGTCCCGCTGAGTTACTCCAGCATTTTGTGTCTTTTTTTTATACTTGCTCATGGTTTAATTTGTCTGTCAAACAGAGTTTTTCACGGTACCTCAGTACACACAAAATGCCCCACGTAGTGGTCTGCAGTAGGGTCTCGACCTGAAACGTCACCTATTCCTTTTCTCCAGAGTTGCTGTCTGACTCGCTGAGTTACTCCAGCTTTTTGTGTCTATCAGTGCTTTATCCAACCCATTTGCATTTTAGTAGTTAATGTAAATATATACAATTTAAAAAAAAATGTTAAATGAGCATCTTCTGCCCTCTCATCAAATGTTCGCAGGGTACAGATAGCACTTTAGATAGAGAGTGAAGCTCCTTCCACCCTGGTCCATTAAGAGATAACTCAGTGGGTCAGGCAGCATCTGTGGAGCAGATGGATAGACAACGTTTCAGATTGGAACTCTGAAGAAGAGTCCTGACCCAAATTGTTGACTGTCCATTCCTTCCACAGATGTTGCCTGATCTGCTGAGTTCCTCCAGCACTTTGTGTTTTGCACGGTCTTTATTGAGCCTGTCCCAAGCAATGGGGAACCATCGAATCAATGATAGATGGGACTTCCGGCGTTCTGTGGCTAGGAGAATGGAGACTGAGCTGAAATGAGAGTGTTTGTGCTTGACCCTGCTGAATGTGACTCTCGTAGATCTCGGGAGTAGATCTGGGGGTCTGTTGTGTCGGCTCTAGAGTGTGAGCGTGATTCCCCCGCCCTTTGTTCATCCTAACGTAGGAGATGTAATCATCCCTCCTCTGTGAGCTCAGCATTTCCAACCTGCGGAACAGAGGTGAAAACCGCACAAATTGACACGACCTGTTGTCTTTTCTTTGCACAGTTGTGAACGGTGCGAGGGAGCACTCAGACGGCCGGGAGCCTGGACCACCACGGAACAACCGCGAAGATGTACAACGGGGCGACGGGGAAGGCCGCGCGGAACGTGCTGCGGAGCTCGAGTATAAGCGGGGAGATGTACGACATGGAGAAGAACACCAGCGGGGGGCAGGAGCCTGCCACTGACACCGCCATTAGGAAGAGGCGCTCCAGCCTCGGCGCCAAGATGGTGGCCATCGTTGGGTTGTCCCAGTGGAGCAAGAGCACGACTCAGCTCAACCAGACCAGTAGGTTGAAAATTAAATGTCTACGCAAGGGTTGGGCAAGGTGTACAAGACTGCAAACTGTTGTAACAATTAGGTTAAGGTGTATTATTGTCACATAGAGTCACACAGTGTGGAAACAGGGTCTTCGGTCCACAGGCCACAAACTACGGAGCATCCTGGACAATACAGCTCACCCCCTCCATGACACACTGGTCAACCTGAGGAATACCTTCAGTAGCAGACTGGTTCCACCAAGATGCAGGACAGAACGCCACAGGAGATCCTTCTTCCCTGTGGCCATCAAACTGTACAACTCCTCCCCTTTCTGTCATGGGGTAGACCGACTCCCCTCCCCTTTCCAGTCCTCCCTTCCAATCTTTGTACATCCCCAATCATTTCCACTCGTCACTGTAATTTCATGTTTCATGTAGTTTGTGTTTTATGACAGCTGGCAGATCACTTTCCCTCCTGGGATAAATAAAGTTCTATCGTATCGTATTGAATGCAGAATAATTACCTAACCCCCTGGGAAACAATGTGAGGGCAGTAGCTAGGGACACAGTGACTCTCGGTTCTGACCTCCTCCACACAGTTCGACTGCAACAGTCCTTATCGAGGTGAAGGTCTGGAAATGGATGTTTGAGACCACGGATTATTAGACCAACAGAGAGAGAAGATAAGAATGACAGTGAGGATATGTTTCAGTTAAACGAGCTGTATTAACGTATGTCACCCGTTGAGTGTATTTCCAGGGGTGTGGAGAATCAAACCCTTGTGTATGTTACTCAGTGTGTTCTACATGTTGTACTGCTGATGGGGAGATACTGATTACAGATTCTGTTTCAACTAACGGAATCAAGAGATAGGGAGAAAGCAGCAACAGGATACTGATTTTAGATGATCAGCCATGGTCATATTGAATGGTGGTGCTGGCTCGTAGGGCCGAATGGCCGACTCCTGCACCTATTGTTCTATGTTTTCTATGTTTCTTTGGTAGAGGCGAGGAGGTTGATAACAAATAGTTACAGGGATGCAGACAGTGGAACTGGCAGGACAGCGAGGGTAGAGGGGGGGGGGGGAGGGGAGAGGGAATGGAGGGGTTACTTGAAATTAGAGAAATCAACGTTCATTCTATCGGGTTGTAAGCTGCATGTGAAATATGAGGTGTGGTGTCCCCAACTTGTGTGTGGCCCCTCTCTGAAGCTGTGTCCACACTGTGTCCACACTGGCACACACTTCAGTCCAGGGTCCTTTGCTGTGCCAATGTGATTGTTTCCAATTTAGCATCAATGACCCTACAGCACGAGGGACTACATGAACAACATATTTTCCCGGACAAGGCTAACGCTGACCGTGATTCCATTTAATGTCCGCGGTGGGGCGAGCATTCCCCCTGCATCGTAATTTTGCTTCTTCAAGGCGATGGTTGGTTTTCTCTGACACCAAGCCAGTGTTGATGAAGGAACGGCAATACAGCCCAAAGTCGGGATGGCATGTGGCTCGAAAGGGGAACACGCAGGCGGCGGTGCTCCCATGCTTCCAAGTTTGCCGATGACACAAAATGCAAATAAGCTTCAAAGGAGGTAGACACACCAAACGAGTGGAGAAGGTATGAAAATGTGAGGATATCCACAGAAACGTGGATTATTCTTCAAATGATGGTGGATGGGATGAGTATTGATTGTCAATGGGATTTATTGTGTAAATTCATACACAAGTCACTGACAGCTCACATGCGGAGCGTGGGGTAGTGGAGTTTGTACGTTCTCCCCGTGACCGCGTGGGTTTTCTCCAGGCGCTTCGCTTTCCTTCCGCAGCTTTTGTAGGTTAATTGGCTTTGGTAAAAATTGGTAATTGACCCTCGTGTGTGTAGGATAGTGTCACCTTAGGGGGGTCGGTCGCTGGTCGGTGTGGACTAGGTGGGCCAAAGGACCTGTTTCCGTGCTGTATCTCTAAAGTAAAAATCCATGTGTCTCTAGTGCTGCTGCGGTGATCAATTATCCCATGACCAGCAGCCCTCAGACCATCAGCAACTCCACCAGGGGAGCAGGACATGAAGCACAACAAAGCCACCCTTCACTTAACAAGACATTGCATTAGGCTGTGCAATCTTATTAGCTGCAAATCAGCAGTTGAGTCACGATTTCTGTTTCTATTCAAATCTGTACACTGAACAAAACATTCTTTGAAAATCGGGAGAGCTGAGAAGGTGGGGGGGACAGGTAGGGGGGGAAAAGCTTTGCTGCGCCGCACACACAGTTACTGTGGAATTAATCCAAGAACAAATTTAGCCTGCAAGACTGCAATAAATAACGCAGTCAGCTCCTACCTGCAATACCGGTAAAAGTTTCATGCATCATAGAGCATAGAACAGTACAGCACAGGAACAGGCCCTTCTGCCCACAATGTCCATGCTGGACATGATGCTGAGTTATACTAAATGTGCAGGAAGGAACTGCAGATGCTCATTTAAACCGAGGATAGACACCAAAAACTGGAGTAACTGGCCAAAGAAAGATCTCGACGCGAAACGTCACTCATATTCCTTCTCTCCAGAGATGCTGCCTGTTCCGCTGAGTTACTCCAGCTTTTTTTGTCTATCTTCACTGAGTTATGCTAATCGGATCTGCCTGCACGTGATTCATATCCCTACATAGACATGTGCCAGGCAGCCTCTTAAACACGACTATCATACTTGCCTCCACCACTACCCCTGGCAGCATGTTCCAGACACCTACTCCTCTCTGTGTAAAATAACTTGCCCAGCACACCTTTAAACTTTGCCCCTGTCTCCTTAAAGCCATGCCCTCTCGTCTTTGGCAGTTTCCACCCTGGAAAAGAGTTTGTGACTGTCCACCCGATCTATGCCACAAATGATTTTACATTCCTCTATCATGTCTTCCCTCAAAGAAGGAACCATTTACCTTCTGAGCATTTACCTGCCAACAATACCTGCATGGGGTAGTGGGTGTGCACTGGGGTGGGGGTGGGACACAAGAAATAGATTGGGGGGTGGAAGGGGGGGGAAGGGAGTGAGACCTAAATTTAACACATCCAATGCTCATAGTTGGATTTTAAGGTACCCAAACTTGCCCACGCCAACCAACATGTGCCATGTACACTAGTCCACCCTTCCACCTGCCACCCCGCCCCCTCCATATCTTCCACCAATATCCTGCCCTCTGGCTTTACTTTTCACTCCTCCTGAGTCAGAGGGTGTCAAAGGTTATGGAGAGATGGCACAAGAATGGGGTTGAGGGGAAAAGATACATCAGCCATTATTGAATGGTGGACTAGACTCGATGGGCCGAATGGCCTAATTCTGCTTTGATCACATGAATTTAGGTACTCATCTCTCCTTATCTAATACCCTTTTGTCAGCTTGTCTCCAAGTGTCACCTCTTTATCTTTCGAACTCTAACTTTTGTCCACCCATCTACTAATCAAAACCCACCCCACCTGCCTCCACTTACTCGTGTAGGAAGGAACTGCAGATGCTGGTTTAAACCGAAGATACTCCAGAAAAATACTGGAGTAACTCAGCAGGACAAGTAGGCATCTCTGGAGAGGAGGAATGGGTGACGTTTGGGGCCTCTTGCTCCACCTATCGCTTGCCAGGCTTTGTCCTGACCCCTCCCCACTACTATGCCTGAAGAAGGGTCCCGATCCGAAACGTTGTCTATCCATGTTCTCCAGAGATGCTGCCTGACCTATTAAGTTATTCCGACAGTTTGTCTTCCCCACTGCATTATTTATCATCTTTTCTCTACCTATTGTGTCAGAAACTTTTCAAGTGACTATTTAATCAACAGATTCAAGAGATTTATTTTTTAAAAATGCAGTTTATCTTGGAAAAGCACAAATAAAATTCCAGATGCTGTAAATCTGAAATTAACTGAAAACTGCTGAGTTGTTCCAGAATTTTCTGTTCTTGTTGCAGTTTTTTTTCACCCTTTAGTTGACAAAATGTGAGAAGCAACTTGCAAAGTGGAATGCAAGCACCATCTGCACAATGGGTTTTTTTGGAAGGTTTAGTGTGTCTGCAAAAGGTTTTTCTTATGAAGTGCATTTAACCCAGAGAGTTGTGAATCTGTGGAATTCTCTGCCACAGAAGGCAGTGGAGGCCAATTCACTGGATGTTTTCAAGAGAGAGTTAGATTTAGCTCATAGGGCTAAGGGACTCAAGCGATATAGGGAAAAAGCTGGAAAGGGAAACTGATTTTGGATGATCAGCCATGATCATATTGAATGGCCTACTCCTGCAACTATTTTCCATGTTTCTACATTTCTAAAATTGGTGCAGGAGAGATTCCAAGTGATGGAATGGCAAAGAGGGATGTCAAATATTGTGAGTAAATAAGAAAATACAAAGGTGTTCAGTATTTGATGTTTATTTATAATCTAACATTGGATGGGAATGGCAGGCACAGTTGTGCAACTGGTAGACCTGTTGCCTCTCAGCACCAGAGACCTAGTTCGGTTCCCACCTTGGGTGCTGTCTGTGTGGAGTTTACAGGTTCTCCCCGTGACCGTGTGGGTTTCCTCCGGGTGCTCCGGTTTCCTCCCACACCTAGAGACCTGCAGATTTGTAGGTTAATTGGCCTCTGTAAATTGGCCGTAGTGTGCGGGGAGTGGGGGGATAAAAGAGAACTAGTTTAAGGATAAGAGGGAAATCTTTTTAGGACCGAGATGAGAAAATCATTTTTTACACAGAGAGTCTGTGGAATTCTCTGCCACAGAAGGTAGTTGAGGCCAGTTCATTGGCTATATTTAAGAGGGAGTTAGATGTGGCCCTTGTGGCTAAAGGGATCAGGAGGTATGGAGAGAAGGCAGGTATGGGATACTGGGTTGGATGATCAGCCATGATCATATTGAATGGCGGTGCAGGCTCAAAGGGCCGAATGGCCTACTCCTGCACCTATTTTCTATGTTTCTAACTAGTGCGAACGTGTGATCGGCATTCAGGGTGGACTCAGTATGTGGAAGGGCTTGTTTCCATGCTGTCCCTGTAAACTATACTAAATTAAATTGACCCATTGGGATTCCATATGGAGAGAAAATTGGATGGAGTTTGGTTCAATGGAAGGCAACTAATAAATGTGACTAGGATTGGACTCGGGATTTAATGACATGGGTGTAATTAAAAGCGATTCAGTCAAATATTATTCAACACAAAGTTTGAATGGGATCGAGGGAGTTCACTGATGAGCCTAAACGGCAAATGAGTCTCAATATCTGGAGAACTTCATCTGGAGTGTAAAAATGATGGGAAAAGAGATGAACGTGGCAGTGATCGACAAAATGCAGGAGAGTGGTGAGGGTGAGAGTGAAGATGGGGTTATCGGTGGAGATGACAATGGGGATGTTCATAAGTTAATAGGTTCTAGGAGCAGAGTTAGGCCATTTGGCCCACTTTGTCTGCTCTGCCATTCAGTCATGCTGATCTATCTTTCTCTCTCAACCCCATTCTCTTGCCTTCACTCCATGACCCCTGACACCCGTACTAATCAAGAATCTGTCAAACTCTGCCTTAAAAATATTTATTACCACAGTCATCTGTGGCAATGAATTCCACACATTCACCACCGTGAATGTGAGTGAATGTGAATGTGCGGGTGTGAATGGGAAGGTGCTGAAGGAGGTGAGGGTGGGGTGTGGGTGTTAGGGTTTCCTGAGTGTGGGTGTGTGTGGAGGTGTGAGGGTGTGGGGTATAGTGTGAGGGCTGAGTGAGGGATTCCTGAGTGTGGGTGTGGGTGTGGGACACTGTAAGGGGGTGAGGTCCAGTGTAGGTGAAGGGTGAGTGTAAGTATGGAATATATACATAGGAGGAAGGCAACTAAGGAAAGGGTGTAACTTAACGGAGAACAAGGCTGTTGACAAAAAGATGAAGCACAGAAATGGCAGGTATGTTAAATCAATTTGTTTGCATTGATGTAGGGCACTAATAATGGTTCTTAGAGAACAGATGGGCTAATTTCAAATATCACGGATTACAAGATGTAAATGAGGCCACATTTGGAGTATTGTATTCAGTTTCGGTCACCCTGTCGTTAAGGTGGCAAGAGGGCAGAGAAGGTTTGCAAGGATTCTGCCAGCTATGAGGGCCTGAGCCTGAGCTAGAGGCAGAGGGTGAGCAGGTTAGGACTTTTCCTTGGAATACAGGAGTGATATTATGGAGGTGTAGATGCTGAGCCTTTTTACCCAGAGTAGGGGAATCAAGAACTGGAGGACATAGGATTAAGGTGAGAGGGAAAACCAAGGCAACTTTTTCTCACAGAGGGTGGAGGCATATGGAACGAACTGTCAGAGGAGGTAATTGATGCAGGTACAATAACAACATTTAAAAGACATTTGGATAGGTGCATGGATAGGAAAGGTTTAGAGGGATATGGGTCAAACGCGGGCATGTGGGAGCGGTGTAGATGGGCAAAGACAGACACAAGGTGCTGGAGTAACTCAATGACTAACACAAAAATTCCAAATGGAAGGTATAAACTCACTAAATCCAGGAGAGAAGCTGAAAACAGGAAAACAACCAAAAGGAGAGGAAGACAGAAGGCAGGGAACCATTGGTCAATTCATTTACCATCTACTGTATGATTGGCACGGTGCTAGTGTCTATAATTCAAGAGGAAATAATCTAGTCATTTGGAAAGTTGAACATAATCAAACCTAGTCAACATGGTTCTATGAAAAGTAAATCATTTTTGACAAATAGGCCTGAATTCTGTGAGCTTTTAACAAGGAGAATTGATAAAGGGGAACTGTAGATGAACAAGGTGACATTGCTACTACCAGTCATTTCAAACTGAGGTGCATAGAAACGTCTTCTCTCAGAGGGTGGTGGATCTCTGGAATTCGTTTTGCCTCAAGAGCTGTATCGCTCAGCCAATTCTTGATAAATAAATCCCTTCGTTTCTCAGGAATGGATTTCTCTACCTCCGAGATCCAATTTGCAGCATGTATAGTCCAGCTAACGCAAGCAGTCACATTTGTGAATCAAACTGAAAATGGTCATGAAGGCTCCACAATAATCTGTTTGCTTTAGATGAGAACGCTTTAACAGGGAGTATTTGTGCCGCAGAGAGCAAAGGAAGCATATTTTCTTGGATCAAAAAATCCTATATTGCAGCAATCACTGCAGTAACCTGCAAACCTTGTTATCTGGTGAGAGTCCTGAATCCCTTTCCCAAGAGGGCCTATTAAACCACTTCAATATTTTTCCTCTTCTCGACATTCAGCAGCGGCTTCATTTTGCAGTATCTTTCTTTGCACCAGGGTAAACGAAATGAGAACATTTGTGTTCGGAACTGGTTAAGAAAACCTGTCGCCGATTTACAATGAGGCCACGGTCTTTTCCGAAGTAGTAACATTTTTTTTTCCAATTCTGAAGCCGACTGTTTCTAATTTGTTTTCAGTAAGATCCTGCATTCACAGAAGAAATAAGGGCTGAATAATCAGTTTGGTCACGTTCTGATCCATGGAGATGTACCGCAGTCTCCACAAATAATGGAGACTGATGTCACTATTGATGACTCCAGCACCAAGTTCCCGAAACATGGCTTTCCACAGGTGCTGTCTGACCTGCTATTTCTGCCATTTTCTGTATCTAACATAGAACAGGACAACACAGGAACAGGCCTTCGATCCACCCGTGATCATCTTGTACACTAGCAGCACTATCCTACACACTGGGAACAATATACAAAAGCCAATTAACCTACAAACCTGTATGTCCTTAGAGTGTGAGAGGAAAGTGGAGCACTCAGAGAAAACCCATGTGGTTACCAGGGAGAACATACAAACTCCAGAAAGACAGAACCCGTGGTCAGGATTGAACCTGGGTCTCTGGCGCTGTGAGGCAGCAGCTCTACCAGTAACAATAAGAAACCTAAACCTAAATGTTATTGAAGGCTAAAATGGTCCTGTCTGCGTTGTCTTGTTCATTTCAATAGTTTCTCTTTCCCAATTCCGACCCGAAACATCATCAGACATTCCCCCCCCCCCCCTCAGATGGTTGCCTGACCCACTGAGTTCCTCGCGCACTTTGTGTTTTATTGTAGGAAAGAACTGCAGGTGCTGGTTTAAATCGAAGATAGACACAACATGCTGGAGTAACTCAGCCAGACAGGCAGCATCTCTGGAGAGAAGGAATGGGTGACGTTTCGGGTCGAGACCCTTCTTCAGACTGATGTCAGGGGAGTGGGCGGTACAGAGATAAAATGTAGTCGGAGACAGTAAGACTGGTAGGAGGACTGGGAAGGGGAAGGGGATAGAGAGAGAGGGAAAGCAAGAGCTACTTGAAATTAGAGAAGTCCAAGTTCATACCGCTGGGGTGTAAGCTACCCCAAGCTTAAATATGAGGTGCTGTTTTATTGTAGATCAGGCTGCCTTTCTAAGGTTATGTTAGTCCCCTGGTAATGAAACATGAAACAATTAGTGTGTTCTTGCCATTCGCTGTTTGGCTGTTGTTGATAGAAGAGGACACTGTGTGGAATAGCCCGAGCCTTGCTCCACTCCACCACTGGCCTGAGCCTTACTCCACTCCACCACTGGCCCATGCCTTGCACTACTCCACCACTGGCCCGGGTCTTGCTCCACTCCTCCACTAGCCCGAGCCTTGCTCCACTCCACCACTGGCCCGAGCCTTGCTCCACTCCACCACTGGCCCATGCCTTGCTCCACTCCACCACTGGCCCGAGCCTTGCTCCACTCCACCACTAGCCCGAGCCTTGCTCCACTCCACCACTGGCCCGAGCCTTGCTCCACTCCACCACTGGCCCATGCCTTGCTCCACTCCACCACTGGCCCGAGCCTTGCTCCACTCCACCACTGGCCCGAGCCTTACTCCACTCAACCACTGGCCTGAGCCTTACTCCACTCCACCACTGGCCTGAGCCTTACTCCACTCCACCACTGGCCTGAGCCTTGCACCACTCCACCACTGGCCCGGGCCTTGCTCCACTCCACCACTGGCCCATGCCTTGCTCCACTCCACCACTGGCCTGAGCCTTGCTCCACTCCACCACTGGCCTGAGCCTTGCACTACTCCACCACTGGCCCGGGCCTTGCTCCACTCCACCACTAGCCCGAGCCTTGCTCCACTCCACCACTGGCCCATGCCTTGCTCCACTCCACCACTGGCCCGAGCCTTGCTCCACTCCACCACTGGCCCATGCCTTGCTCCACTCCACCACTGGCCCATGCCTTGCTCCACTCCACCACTGGCCCGAGCCTTGCTCCACTCCACCACTGGCCCATGCCTTGCCTTGCTCCACTCCCCCACTGGCCCGGGCCTTGCTCCACTCCACCACTAGCCCGAGCCTTGCTCCACTCCACCACTGGCCCATGCCTTGCTCCACTCCACCACTGGCCCATGCCTTGCTCCACTCCACCACTGGCCCATGCCTTGCTCCACTCCACCACTGGCCCGAGCCTTGCTCCACTCCACCACTGCCCCATGCCTTGCACCACTCCACCACTGGCCCATGCCTTGCTCCACTCCACCACTGGCCCATGCCTTGCATCACTCCACCACTAGACTAATTACTGCTCGACCTACTGCTGCTAAATCTTGTAGAACAACCTTTTGACCTCATGTTGAAAATCATTTTGCATCCTATTAAAAAACCAAATGAGATTAAAAATGATTTCTCTGGGTTTAGTTGCAGGCGATATGAAGGCAGATTTCTCTTCATTCTGCTCGGGAGAGGTTTTTTATTGATGCTCGGATGGTCTTTTGCCGGATCACTAATGAAAGATTTACAGTGTGCGCTCCTCCAGCCTCTTAGACACTGTTGCCATGGTGACTTTCTGAACGGTTTTGGAAAACAATAAGGATCCGTGCAGGCAGCAATCAACAGCAACTGAGCTTCGACCTTTTCTGCTTTTGAGAAGCTAAATAAAAAGCTTAATGTTGTTGTCAAACAGAGGGATGGGCAGGGCACAGGGGGAGACCATTCATGCAGCAGTGGGCGTAGCAGGGGCAGAGAACCTCCCTCAGTATCAGGGTCAAGTCACAGTTATATAGCATGGGAACAGGCCCTTTGGCCCATCAAGTCAATGCCAACCATCGACTGCACTTTTTACACTGGCGGCACAGTGCTGAAAGGTGGCACAGTGGCGCTGTGGTAGAGTTCCTGCCTTACAGTGCCCTGGGTTTGATTCTCACTCCGGGTGCTGCCTGTACAGATTTTGTACGCTCTCCCTGTGACCACCTGTGTTTTTTCTGGGTGCTCCGGTTTCCTCCCACACTCCAAAGACGTGCAGGTTTGTAGGTTAATTGACTTCGATACAAATTGTAAATTGCTCCTAGTGCGTAGAATTGTGCCAGTGCACAAGGTGATTAGCAGTGGCCTCGGTGCGCTGAAGGCCCAGTTTCCGCAGCGTATACCTCTAAAAATCACCGGGACCAGTTGATTCTCACACATCCCCACCAACTGCCCCAGGCTCTTCCCCCAAGCACACAGGAGGGGGCAATTGTGTAGCAAACAGTCAACTTTCGACTTTGGGATTTGGGGGCGAAACTGGAGCACCCACCGAGTCACAGGGAGAACGTGCAAACTCCACACAGACAGCGCCGGAGCTCCTCGTGGAATCTGCTCACTGGAATTGTGAACAGAGCAAGAGAACAGAATAAGTGCGAAGAGAAAGGGAGAATAGGCAAAGTCCATCGCCAGAGTGAGGCCACGTGCAAACTGGAGGACCAGCACCTTACATTCTGCTTGGGTAGCTTGCAAACCAATAGTATGAACAATGGATTCTCCAATTTTAAGTAACCCCCTCTCTTACACCTTCTCTCCATCTTGATGCACCCATTTCTCATAGTATTCCACCCCTCTTTCCTCATCCACCACTTCCATCTATATGCCTCTTTTACATTTCACCCCTATCTGACACTAGTGTGAACGGGTGATCGATCGATGGTTGGCGTTGACTCGATGGGCCAAAGGGCCTCTTTCCAGGCTTATCTTCCCATCTTTCCATCAATCAATGCAAGATTCCAGGAGCACATTCCCGATATCATCACGGGCTGGGATTGGGAGGATCTGAGACCCCAGGGAGAAATGACCCTTCTCTTTGTACATATGGTGGGAGGCTGTGAGGTCCTTTCGTGCAGTGCAAACCCAGCAGGGTTGCAGCCAGCGGACCTGTGCAGATGGCACTCAGGATTATCGCACTGTCGACACAGCTCACCGCAGAGCCCAACAATCCCTTGGTCAATATCCCAGCACTTGCTCTAACAAACTTTCTGATTGTGCTTTAATAAATCCACAAAGCAAGGCTTTGCAACACTGGAAACGATCGCGCTATTTTCAGCAAACTTTGTGCCTCTTCATAGGATTGTGGCAGAAAGATCAACAAAACGGGCTTGTTGCGAATGAAGCTCGGATTTTGCTGACCAAACATTTAATTTCAGCCGCTTTATGCAGACAGAGAGAGTCGCCTCACAGAGAACAACCGTTCACTCGGGCAGCTGGGAGGAAAATCAACATTGAACAAATCTTTGGTTCACCTCGAAAATAGCATCTCTAGAGGAAAAGGATGGGTGATGTTTTGGGTTGAGACACTTATTCAGTCGCTTTGGTTCACTTTTCTGAGTTTGCAGATTTTTACAGTTATAAAAATACAATTATGAACAGACATAAAAATATAGATAGGTGACAAAATAAGGTGTTGGATTAGAGGTCAGGTGATGAAACCTTTAGGAACAAGGCCGTTGATTTTTGTTACGGTTTCTCCAGTTAGGGCGAGGTTTATTATTGTCACCTGTACCAAGGTACAGTGGAAAGCTTTGTTTTGCTTATCCAAACAGATACATCTATACAATACATCTATACAACCAAGTCAAACTCAAGTACAATAGATAGAGTGAAGGGAAAGATACAGAGTGCAGAATATAGTTCTCAGCATTGTAGCGCATCAGTTCCAGAGACAAAGTCCAATGTCCACAATGGGGTGGAGGTGAGTCAGACAGTACCCTAGCCTGAATGGAAGGACCACTCAGAAGCCTGACTGTTGTCAGGGGGGAAGAAGCTGCTCCTGGGGCCGATGGTGTGCATTTTCAAGTTTCTGCATCTTCTGCCAGACAGGAGCAGGGAGAAGGAATGACTGAGGTGGAAGAGTCTTTGATTCTGTTGCCTGCTTTCCTGAGGCTGGGTGAAGTGTAGCTGGTGGTGAGTCTGATCTGTGTGATGGACCATTGCCTGCAGTGACAGGTCCGAGTGAGAGGCTTTTCACAGCAAATGACTGCTGTAAACGTGTCCTTGTTCACCCTGTCCTGACCTCATTAACCCCGGCCTCCCTACTGTAACCTCATCCTGACCCCATTGACGCTGTCTGAACTGCCGCAACCCTGTCCTGACTATAATAACCCCATCCTGACCACATTAACCCTCTACTGACTGTAGCCCCTGTCTGACAAAGAGGTACCTCTGTGGCTGTGATCTTTAGATTGTTGATTTTAGAGATGCAGCGTGAAAACAGGCCCTTCAGCCCACCGGGTCCGCACCAACCAGCGAAGGCCAATTTACAACTTTTTACCAAAACTGATTAATCTACAAACCTAGACGTCTTTGGAGTGTGGGAGGAATCCGGAGCGCCTGGAGAAAGCCCAGGGAGAACCTGCAAACTCCGCACAGACCGGAGCCACTGTACCACCCTCTCACTATTAAAGTAGGGTCCCATCTAGCACAACCAACAGAAGCAGCAGAAGTTCCCCTGTTCCCACACTGCCTGCTTCTCTCCCTGTCAGCCTGAGTAAAGGGCTTCTCACCTTTCTCCCCACGTTCCTGTCTGAGACCCGTCTTCACTGATCTATAAACCTTCAGTTTGAATCAGAGCACAAATTAAGTGAGGAAATAAAATCTTCTAATCTTCGTGCAACCTGCTTTCTCCGTTACCTGTTCCGTACCCGTACCTGGTCGTCAGTATCTCTAAAGGTTTCTTCAGACAAGGGCTGGCCATTTGGAGCCTCTGTTTCACCACCGCATGGTGAGGGTAAACTCTTGGATAATCAGACGCCTCTGGTGGCCAGTCTTGTTGACTCCGATCTCTCATGCAATAGCTCTGTTTCTTAAAGCCCACAGTTAGCCATTAGCTGGGTCTTGTTTCTCAGCATCCATATCTTTTTAGTTCAGTTTAGTTTATTGTCACATGTACCAACACACAATGAATAGCTTTTGTTGCCTGCTAACCAGTCAGCGGAAAGGCTACACATGATTACAGTGTACAGATACACGATTTAGGGCAGGGTAAAGTCCAGTATAATCCCATTAAAGATAGTCTGAGGACCAATGAGGTAGATAGTAGCTCAGGACATCTCTCTAGTTGTTGATAAGATGGTTCAGCTGCCTGATAACAGCTGGGAAGAAACTGTCCCTGAATCTGGAGGTGTGCATTTTCATATTTCTGTACCTCTTGCCTGAGAGCGAAGAAGAGGGAGTGACCGGGGGTGAGACCCATCCTTGATTCTGCTGCTGGCCATGCTGAGGCACCGAGAGGTGTAAATGGAGTCAATGGAAGGGACGTTGGTTTGTGTGATGGTCTGGGCTGCATCCATTTTTGAAAGTCTCTTAAATGTCACCATAGTATTTGTCTCCACGACCTCCCCTCGCAGTGTGTTCCAAGCACCCGCCACTCTGTGTAAAAAACTTGCTCAGCTCATCTCCTTTAAACTTTGCCCCTCTCTCCTTCAAGCTGTGCCCTCTAGTCCTTGACATTTCCACCCTGGAAAACAAGCTCTGACTGTCTATCTACCGATGCTGCTCATAATTTTATTTACTTCTATTCAATGTCTGGCATTCCAGAGAAAACAATCCAGATTAGCCCAAAATCTCCGTGCAGCTAATGCCACCTAATCCAGGCATCATTCTGGTAAAACTCTTCTACGCCCTCTCCAAAGTCTCCACCTCCTTCCTGCAATGGGGTGACCAGATCTGTACACAATACTCCAAATCAAGCCTAACCAAAGACTAAAAAAGCTGCAGACCTCACTGACCCTGATACTCTACACCCTGAGCAATGAAGGCAAGCATACCATAGGCCTTCTTTACCACACTATATTCTTGTGTTTCCACTTTCAGGAAGCGATGGACCTGCACTCCAAGGTCCCTCTGTATATCAATGGTGTTGATGATCTTGCTATCAACTGTACTGTACTCCTTATGTTCAACCTCCCAAAGTGCAACACCTCACACTTGCTTGGATTAAACTCCATCTGCCAATTCTCAACCTAGTGTCGGGCATCTGTGCCACACAGAGTGCTGAGGAACTGAGTTAATAACAAATGAAGACGAATCACTGCAAATATTTAATGCCTTTAATATCTATGAGATTACAGAGGAGATGGCTAGGTCAGAAACACAAGCAAAATTGTTACATTAACAGGTTAAAATGATCTCGAAGGACCCATGCAACCATTTGGATAAGATTCTGCAGCAATGTTGGTCTTCTTTACAAAGTTGTGTATTTTGCTGCTTCCTGGCTGGATTAGGCGAAACGCTGAATTATTAATAACGTTGAAAGAACTGAGTATTCACTTTATGCAGCATTTTGCACACACACAAATCCCCTTAAAGTGGAAACAGACTGCAGTGCGGAAAGTGGCCCATGGGCCCAACTCAGCCATGCCAACCAAGATGCCCCGTCTAAGCTAGTCCCTTTTGCCTGTGTTTACCTGTATTTGTACCTGTCCAAGAGTCTTTTAAATGTTGTTATAGTGCCTGCCTCAACTCCCTCCTCTGGCAGCCCATTCCATGTACCCACCACCCTTTGAGAGAAAAAACGTACCCCCTCAAATTCCGATGACATTTTTCCTCTCTCCTGCTCTCCAGGGAATAAAGTCCTGGCCATCCCACCCTCTCCCTGTAGTTCAGCCCCATGACCCCTGGCAACATCCTCGTAAATCTTCTCTGCACCCTTTTCTGCTTAACGGCATTCAAAGTCAGATCTAATTTGTTATTCTGTACAATAGGCATGTGGTTAGAACAGTCTGAACCTTCTAGAATGTTCTTTACACCACATTGGTACATTACATTACACATTCAGAGGAAATGCTAATGCCTCGCGCTGTCATGTTTTTGTTGAATGATTAATTCTGTGTATGGACAGGACCCACGTGTCCACAATGGTTTAGAGAACCACCTTGTGTTGTAGTGAGCCCCAGTGGCACACAGCTGTTAACAACAAACAGCTACAAAAAATATAAGACTGAGCCCACAAAATGTGTTTCTTGGCAGTAAAGGTATTGTGGGTTCCCATGTGATGCCTGGCACTATGCTGGGGTGAGATGTTCCTGCATTTGTTAAATGCGTTACCTCCAGAGCAGTTAATACCCTCTGGAACTATGGAGAAAGATTAATACATGTCCTGATTACAACATTAGAACTCAACCCTCTCACAAAAGCCTCTCTTAACCTCACAAATGCATGAAGCATTCGCAAGGGGAAGGGGCTTTCACCCAGCGTGACAAAAATAGATCAACTGACGATGGTGGAACGGAAAATATAATTCCAGCTGAGGATGGTCCGGATGTAGCTGGGGAGGATCTCTTCCCAAACAAATCCCCGCCGTCTGAAAGTTTCGGGAGCCTGATGAGTGCGGGACAGGTCACGGGCTCTTCTCTCCATTGAACGGGGCACATTTCTTGCCCTTCGAGCGCTGAGAAGGGGGGATGAATCTTTACAGTCCTTTTGGTGTAGGTAATGTTAGGTGGGGAGAGACTGACGATGGTGGAACGGAAAATACTCTGCCCTGCCGTCGTTTCGTGGCCTGAAGCTGTGGTTCTCTCTCACGTGGATCCAGAGTAACAGGCTGTCTGTCTCTTTGCTCTCTTCCAGCTCCCAAGAATATCTCAGCCATCCTGTGCCAGGGCGTCGTAGGACATTGGCTAGCACCCATGATCTCCTCCCGTGGTGAGTTGCTGCCTTGGCCACTCTGGGGGGGGGGGTCACAGGGGGGTGTTAATGGACTGTCCATTAGTTCACGGGACACGTGTACGATGCTGGCTTACAGAGAGCAGTGCAACCCAAACAATAAATACGGCAAAATCCAACCAACCAGCCCTGCCTCTGCAAACAAGTAATTCAATAACTAATTCTTGGTGCACATGTAATGGCAGATTGGACAGCCGTTACTATTTATCAATGTTTTCCAGCCAGTACCATACTGTGGTCAGTTTGAACAAATGTCGGAAAAACACAACCAAACTGTACAAAGCAAGATTTCACATCCATCTTTGCCCCATTGTCGGGGTATCAAAGTCAAGAGAGCTTGGGTTTAAGGTAAGAGGAAGGAGTTTTAAGGGGGTACGTTTTTTACACAGTGTTTGATAACTGAAGCTTACTGTCAGATATAATTACTACATTTAGGAGTCATTTCGAGGCGCTGAAACACGAAAAAATGGGTTTAGTTTAGTGTAGTGTAGTTTTATTATTTTTACATGCACCATAAATATACAGTGACTATCCAATTAAATCAGTATTCCTGTATACGAATACACTCAAGCCAAACTAAAATAGCAACGGTAGAGCAAAGAGAAAGATGCTGAATATAGTGTCTCAGCATTGTAGCTTCGTTGTTCCAGGGAAAAAGTCCAATGTCTGGATTAGTATAGGTGGGCAAAAAACATCAGCATGGACCTCGAGGGCCGAAGGGCCAGTCTTTGGCAGTACGGGATAATGGCTGGATATAGATATGTTAATTGAGGGATAATGGTGTCAGATGTCGGAAAAACGCAACAATAACTATGGCAATATTGTTATCAGTTCATAGTCCATGTAAACAACGTCGCCTCCAGCACTCAGAGATATCAGTCACTCGGTACTGGGGGGTTGTACGAACCTCCTGCTTGTCTCATGAACACAGCACATTCTGATAGTGCACTGCCAGCTGCATTTAAAAACCAGGCGTTATTGACTTAAGGCCGGCTCAGTGAGGCATGTCCACAGAGCGAGGCTATGTGTGCAGAGATTGCCCCGTCTGCCCATGGTCGGTCAGATTTCTGCACTCGCTTTGATCTGATCCCCCCGCAGCCTCTCATCACTGTCTGTGCTGCTGCCTCACCTCCAGGTGGGCCCTGGGCTCTGGGCCCAGTCTCCTCATGAGCTTCTACAGGTGAACGGCAGAGAGCATATTGACTGGTTGCATCATGGCCTGGCTCGGCAACACGAACACCCAGGCACGAAGGAGATTACAGAGAGTGGTGGACATTGCCCTGGGTCCATCACGGGTACTGAGCTCCCCACCATCAGAGGGAGGGATCTCTCAGAGAGATGCCGCCTCAGAAAGGACCCACACCACCCTGGCCACACTTTCATTTCACTCCTGTCGTTGGAAACGTGGTGCAGGAGCCTGAAAACCGTGACCACCAGGTTCAAGAACTACTTTCCCCCAAAAACCATCGCTCTTGAACACTACACAACACTAACCCCAACTATGGACTGCCTACAATTGGGACTTCGAGGTTTACATTAATATTGTGGTTATTAATCTAATTGAATTTTTGTTTTTTTAGATATGTGTTCACAGGCCTGTTATGCTGCTACAAGAAACAATGTCATTGTTCTGTTATTGATACATGTGACAATTAATGGCTCTTGGGTCTTTCTCTTCAGGTTCTCACCTCTGTTCAGAGCAGGGGAGAAGACTAGAGGGAGTGTAGGGGGGGGGGGGGGGGGGGGGGGTGGGGGTGGGGGAAGAGAGAGGGGGTACAGTGTGTTGTTGTATCTGTCCACCTCCCCCCCCCCCCCCCCCCCCCCCCACCTCCTGGGCACTCTGAGGGGTGATTGGACTGGGTTAGGGTGTAAGGGGGGGGAGGGGGAGAGATCAAGTACGAATGGTCTTCTGCCTGCACCAGTGATAGGGTTAGAATTAGAGCTAGTGCTGTACAGTAGCCACCAGACCATATGATCTTCAAGCCGATCTTTGCGAGGTACCACAGATAATTTTAATTGCAAAAATCATTTCTGTTTGTGAAATTTTTTGCTATGAAACAATTTTAAAAAGAGCTGAATTCCTGAAGCTAAATGTCCCGACTCACTAAGACCTGTACATTGTCTGAGGAGAAAGGATTGTATCATGCATTCCCTCTGCCACTGCAGATATGTCTTGCTGCCTGCTCCCTCAATCTCTGCAGCCGAGAGTTGACTTAAGTCCATGAAAGATCCGAGCGTCTCCACAGACCCACAGACGATAGGGAGTCTGGTGCATTGCAGAGGAAATTACCATGGCAACAGGCAGGACCAGGCACTGCAAAGTAAAGCTGAACGAGAGAGGCCGGGGATAGAGACTGAGCCACAGCACTGTGGCCAAGCAAATGGCCGCACACCTCTCTCTGAGATTAAAGATGCAAGTGCCAGACACACCTTCTGTCCAGCAGGCAGGTTTGCAGGAGGAAAGGCTTGCCATTCTCTGCTAGAAAACCTGCTAGCTCAGAGTGTTTCACAGCCAAGCGTGGCCCCTGCAGGCTGAGGTCGCGTGGGGACAATGAGGGGGAGACCTTCCCTGCAGCTGAATCCAAACCATCCAACACTATCCAAGGGAGAAGACAGCGAGGCCTTGGAGTTAATGAACAGAGGCCTTGCCAAGGTCCGCTTCAACTACACATCATTTTTATTTAACCCGTTGACTCCTAGCTGATAACAGCAAGCTATGATCTCCCTGCACAGGCGTGTGTAAGCCCAGCGTGAACGCAGTGGAAGATCAAAAGTCAAAACTCCACCTTGATTTTCATTGGCAAGAGTGTTTTTAATTGTCATATACACGGGGAAGGGAACAGTGACATTCTTATTTGCTGCAACCTTACAGGCACATTAACACAACAACACAACAAATACAATAAACGATCGGTTATACGAGGTGACCATCCCAAGGTAGAGCAGACCGTGCAACTTGAACAAAGTCCACAGTAAACGGGTGCGGAGGTGGGAGTGCGGCTGGCGTGGAGCAGAGCGGTTCAAGATCCTGATGCTTGTACGGAGGGGGCCGTTGTTTAACCTGGAGGGAGCGGTTCTCAGACTCCTTTATCTGCACAGAATGTTGCCTGGGTTAGGGGGTATTAGCTACAGGGAGAGATCAAACACACTGGGGTTGTTTCCTCTGGAACGCTGGAGGTTGCGGAGACCTGATAGAAGTATATAAAATGATGATAGGGTAGACTGTCAGAAGAAGCTTTTCCCCAGGAGGGCATAGCTTTAAGATGAGAGGGACAAAGTATAAAGATGTGCGGGGCAACTTTTCTTTTACATGCACAAAGATGGTTAGGGTTAGTGGTTAGTTAGATGGTTAAATGCACAAAGATAATTTACTGATCAGCGAGAACACACTGCCAGGGTTAGTGGTTGAAGCAGATACGATAGTTGCATTTAAGAGGCTTTTGGATAGTCACATGAATATGCAGGGAGTTCTTGTGCTGTACTGTTCTATATTCTATGTTCATAAGAGACTATGACCAAGTGCTGTTAAATGGGATTATGAGAGATCGAATTTAATGATCTGCGAGAACATGTGTTTGTTTCTTTGCTCCGTGGCACCATGATCATTTCCCTGCTGGCAGTCTCCAGGGAGGTTATTTGGAGTTGCCTTGTGAAGTGTTCCTTCATGAGCTGGGTGGGCTGCCAGCTGGTGTCGATGTGTAGAACTCAAGGACGGGCTCCTTTATTGTGGCTGCCAACAACAGCCTTGCCCTGGACTGGACTGGACTGGACTGGGGCTGCAGAGTACATGGGTAAGGCAGCAATCAGCCTGAATAGGTGAACGACTCCTGCTGCCGATCCTGGCACAGCTTTTGTGGATCCTGACCAACAGTGCCCGGAGACCTCTGTGAGTGGAAATTCTCACCTGGAAATGGTTGCTATAGTAATTTAGCCCGTGTTGTATTGATTTTGCATTTCAGTGTGTGAAAATAAACCAGTGCCAGACAATCAATTGTCTATGGACTGTGATCATCGACAATTAAAGACAGAAATTGCCATTTCAGAAGTCAGGAAGTAAGAAATAGTTTTGTGCATGACACTGAGGCCACTGTCAACGGGGCAGGCCTCAATATCTCCAAAGGTCAACCTCACAAACCGGTCCGCTAACCATTCTCCCCAGCCTCTCCACCATTCTGCCAGGTGCCACTGTGGTGCAACTGGCTGAGCTGCTACCTCTCGCGCTAGAGGCCCAGGTTCAATCCCAGGGACCATGGGATGAAATAGCCAGTGATTGACTTCAGGTGTTACCCGTCAGCATCGATGGTGCCAGAGTGGAGACAGTCAAGAGCTTCAAGTTCCAAGGTTCAAATATCACCAACAATCTGCCCTGCCCTTGAATCTACACCAAGGTGGTTGGACCAGGGCAGATTGTTGATGATATTTGAACCTACGCCTCTGCAGCCCGTCCGCGTTTTATTATATTCTGTCTATGTTTTTATGTAGTTTTGTTATTTTTTGTTGGGGTGTGTGTGGGGGGGGGGGGGGGGAGGGAGGGAGGGGGAAACTTTTAAATCTCTCCCTGCATGGGAGACCCGACCTTTTCTCGTCGGGTCTACGTTATCGTTGGGGCTGCAATGAGGAGCGGCCTCCAACAGGAAGAGACCGGGGACTCTGGTGCCGACGACTCACCGTCGCCGTCGCGGAGGCTGGCCGAGTCCGGAGCGGGTGGAGCGGTGGAGGAGCGCTGCTGCTGCTGCTGCTGCTGCTGCGGCCCGACCAGAGAGTCGGAGGCTTCAACTGCAGGTCTGCGGACGGCGGCACCGGGAGCCCGCGGGTCCCTGGAGGGAGACCGCTTTTCAGGGCTCTCGCAACGGCGACTTCCCCCGCCCGAGTTGTGGGGTTGAAGAGCTCCTGGAGTGGGGCCTGACATCACCGCCCTGCGCGGCTTGGAATGGCCGCGGGACTCTGCGAGCGCACGCCGGGGGCTCTAACACCAAGACCCGGTGTGCGACCTCGCACCATCCGGCGTGGCTTTAATGGCCGCGGGACAATTGCCATCGCCAGCCGGGGGCTTTGACTTTGACTCTGACATCGGGGGGGGGGGGGGAGAGTGCAGTGGAGAGATAAGTTTATTTGGCCTTCCATCACAGCGATGTGATGGATGGTTATGTAAATTATGTTGTGTCTTGGGTCTATTTGTTTGTAATGTATGGCTGCAGAAACGGCATTTCGTTTGGACCTCAAGGGGTCCAAATGACAATTAAATGTATCTTGTATCTATCTTGAAAACACACCAACATCAGAAGAAGATTGTTCAGCATGCCTCCAATAGTCTGATAGGAGTGTAATATTGCCATATATCTCAAAACCAAGCAATGAAATTCTTACTCGCAGCAGCTCCACAGATATGTAAACATAGTACACTGTAAACACTGTAAACACCTAAACAACAAAATTCAGTATTTATATAAAAAAGCAATAATGGTGCAAAATAGACAAAAACAATGGTATACGAAAATGCTGGAGAAACTCAGCGGGTGGAGCAAAGGAAATAGGCAATGTTTCGGCATTTTTGTGTACCTTTAATTTTCCAGCATCTGCTGTTCCTTCTTAAACAGATAAAATCAATGCCTCCAAGTCGACGCAGTTTGGAGCTTATTTGGAGCTTTCAGTGTTTAATAACCTAATGGTTGTAGGGAAAAGCCGCTCCCGAACCTGGACATTACATTTTTCAGATTTGAACATTTGATCAGGGCAAAGGAAATTTAAATCAGTATCTCTTAAGCCACAATGATGCATTGTACATGGATAGGAAAGGTTCAGAGTGTTGTGGGCCAAACTTGGGCAAATGGGTCCAGTTTAGATGGGATATCTTGGTCAACATGGGCTGGTTGGGCCGAAGGGCCTGTTTCCATGCTATATGACTAATACTCTATGAGCTACTAGTCAGACACAAACTCAGATTAAATCCACTGACTGTGACTAAATCCACTTCAGATACCAATTGTGGATTTTGCCTTTTTGATCTATTTTGTAACTCCATTCATCATTTGCAAGAAAGAAACCGCATTGTGTGGTGAACTGTGGCCCAAGGTGTTGGTGAGTGGGGCGTGCAGCCTTCAGGAGGTCTCATCAGGGACTGGGGAGAGTTGGGAAAACCTGCTGGGAATAAATCCCACGGGATTGCGTGGATAAAGATCAGTGCCCTCCTCCACATCCCCACTGTGTTCACCTCTCAACCAGATTACCCAGATCTCTGATCTTGCTGTGCGTAAATGCCACATTATAGACTTTCATGATGCCTTGTTGGTGAGGAAACCGAGGACAAAAGTTTAATGTGAAGGGGGAAAAATTTCACAGGAACCCTTTTCACACAGAGGGTGGTGGGTATATGGAATGAGCTGCCAGAGGAGATAGTTGAGACAGGCACAATCACACTGTTTAAAAGACACTTGGACAGCTGCATGGATGGGAAAGGTTTGTAGAGATATGGGTCAAATGCAGGCAAATGGGACTGGCTGAGATGTTCAGCATGGATTAGTTAAGCCAAAGGGCCTGTTTCTGTTTCGTATGACTCTTAATGACACATAAACTGTTTTGAACATCCTTAAATGTAGACGTCGACAAACATTGCTGCCGATATCACCTAAAGTACAATATCTCCTCGGCATGCTGCTCCCCATACTGAGGCACTACTGCAGATTCAACCCCCAGGGTTCCCGATGACATTCCACCACAGAGTCCCGAGTCAAAGCGACAGGTGCCAGCATGGGGAGATCCTGTGCACAGGGCTTTCGTGCCTTGGTGACTAATAAAGATGATGGATTTAGTGGTGAGTGTATTTGATTGCCTGAAGAAAAATCTCAACAAGGATTGTAAATTTATACAAACGTATCAATGCAGCTCATTACAGAGCCATTCACTGACTGATGGCCCCAGGGCCCAGTACTGGTATACTGCATACAGCTTAACTAATTTCACAGTAAATATCAGTATTCTGACAGGAGCCGTTAATACTCCTCAGCAACATTTCATTTATTTTCCTTCCGCCTCACTGTGGGAGCAGGTTCTTGGTGATGTTGAAATTACAATGGAAAGGTTCAGATAGAAACTGTTACTGAAGCCCAAATGCTTCCTCCTATCCATGTCCTCCAGAGATGCTGACTGACCCGCTGAGTTACTCCAGCATTTTGTGTCTTTCCTCCTCCTCTACCTTGCGATCTTTCTGATCCCTGAATCTAGGCTTGTTTCATTCATTAAGTCCACACCAGGTGAGGGGTGATGCAGGTAAGAGATTGGTGCAGGTGAGGGGCTTTGAGTAGGCGGTGGCCTTGGGGTGCGTGGGCTGTAGGGGTAAGTGGAAGGTTCGGGCAGACGGAGGTCGGGTAATTGTGGATTTGTGTAGGTGATGGATTGGGGCATGTGAAGAAATTAGGGTATGTGAGGTTTTGTGTAGTTTAGTTTTAGTTCATAGTGATTAGTGATACAGCACAGAAACAGGCCCTTCGGCCCACAAAGCCCATGCTGACCATGAATCACACGTTCCTACACTTTGTTATCCCACTTTCCCCATCTACTCCCTACACACAAGGGGATTTACACAGGCTAATTAACCTACTGACCCACATGTCTTTTGGATGTGGGAGGAAACTGGAGCAGGTGGAGGAAACCCCCGTGGTCATAGGGGGAAGATGCAAACTCCTAGATGGGGTTTGGGATGAGTGGGAGGTTGAGGCAGGTGTGATTTGGGGTAGATGGGGGTATAGATGTGTGGAACCTGAGACTCAGACACTAAAATAACAGCTACAAATTGAACTTGAGGTGACACTCCTGAGGCTACACACCCTGTGCCTCCTCCTCATGGGTCCAGAGGTTGCAGACCATGACTCTACCTTCCTGTCTGCATGAAGACAGGGCCATGATGAACGGATTGTGGGATTCATTGCTATTGTGATGGAACATTGAACATAGGACAGTACAGGCTAAGAGCCAAATGTCTGTGCCAAATGTAATGCCATCTCTTAGGGGGAGCTATCTGCTCATAATCCATATTCCTCTATTCCTTGCATATCCATATGCCGATCCAAAAACCTCTTAAATGCCACTATTGCATCTGCTACAATCACCAACCCTGGCTTGGCGTTGTAGGCACTCACCACTCTCTCTGTAAAAAAGTTGTCCTGCGCTTCTCATTTTAACTTTGCCCTTCTCACCTTAAAGCTATTCCGGCTAACGTTTGTTTTTTTTCTCCATCTTCGGAAAAAGCTTTGGACTGACTATCCTATCTACGCCACTCATAATATTATATACTTCTCTCAGGCCTCCCTGCAACCTCTAGCATTCCAGAGAAAACAATTCAAATCTGTCCAACCTTTCCCTGTAGCTAATACCCCCAAATACCGGCAACATTCTGGTAAACCTCCTCTGCACCCTTTCCAAAGCCTCCACATTCTTCTTGCAACGGGGCGACTAGAAATGCATGCAATATTCCAAATGCGGTGTAACGAAAGTCCTATCAAGCTGACATCCTGACTCTTATACTTAATGCCCCGACCTATGAAGGCAAGCATAGCATATGCCTTCTTTACCATTGTATCTGCTTGTGTTGTCACTTTCAGGAAGTTATGGACTTGGATCCCAAGGTCCCTCTGTATATCAATACTGTTGAGGGAGGTGTTAGGATGCGATTGCTGACAATCCCACCCCAACCTCACCACCAGCACAGGCTGTTGACACTTGCAGACATTCCAAGTGTCCAAGAGATCCATGTTCCTCAGTTCTGGCCTCCATCTCCCTCGGATCTTCCTTGCTCTGTCATCTTCTGGTCTAAAATTCCCTTTGCATATCTCCCTGTCTCTCCACCTCCATTACGAGCGTCTTTGAAACCTGCCTCTTTGACTCTGGTTTGGTCTTGTGCTGCATTATATCCACATGTGGCTCACGGTCACACCTTGTGTGATCTGATCACCCTCCGGGGTATCGCCATGGGATGTGTATAGATGTTGTATAAAGGTGTTATTTAAATGCAATTTATCGGGTCTGTGGCTTGAGCTGACATATGTGATCTGCTTCTGTAACATCCCCCAAAGAAGTCATCATTTCCTTAATTTTCTTCTTTTAGAAAGTAACGAATACATAAAATGTGTGTGGCAGTTTTTTTACACAGAGGGATGTGGGTGCCAGACACGCACTGCCAGGGGTGGTGGTGGAGGCAGATACGACAGTGATGTTTTTAAGACGCTTTTAGATAGGAGCATAGATATGCAGGAAATGGAAGGCTATGGATCTTATGCAAACGGAGGAGATTAGTTTACCTTGGATCATGTTCGGCATGGGCACGATGGGCTGAAGGGCCGGTAACTGTGCCGAACTGCTCTATGTTCTACTAAAAATACCCTGCTCTGCTTAAAGAAGCTTCTGTGAGAGGAAGGTTAAGATCTCACCGTGTGCTGATGAACTCCCTCCAGCCATGCTGGCATTACCTGACGACAAAGTGAACAAAAGCTTTAATGATCTGTTTGCAGTTCCCGGTGAGTGCCACTCAACATAACGGCCCTTTATAATTTAGCCTTCCAGTACTGATGCTCCCTGCCTAACTATTGCAGTTTACACCCGGCACACATTGTGTCAGGAATTTTAATAACAGCCTTCTTCAGACCTGCTGGTTATTCTAAGCAGATTTCAGAGGTATCTTGAGGCCTCGCCATTCTGGCTGCTGTTGTTTTCTGGATTTATATAACACTGCAGTGGTCTGCAGCAAACACAAGCAGGTAAAGCCGAGCACTTCCATGTAAAAAGCCGAGGCTCTCAGAAGCAGTGGGACATCCCACGGCCTCGATTCATACACAGCCGACAGTAACCCCAATGTGTACCATTGATGCTGCTTGAGAATTCACCAACAGTGACAGGATCTATAGTCGAGGAAATGGTGACAGGCAATAATGATAGAATTGGGTCAAGTCAACGTGGATTTATGAAATGGAGAGCGTCTCTTTAAATCGATTCATTAATTGAAAGATAGGGCATGGAAACAGGCCCACCAGTCTACATCGACCATCGACCACCCCGCTCACACTAGTTCTGTGTTATCCCACTTTCTCGTCCACTCCTTACACACTAGGGGCAATTAACAGAGGCCAATTAACCTACAAACCCACACATCTTTGGGTTGCGGGAAGAAACTGGAGGTCAAGATCAAACCTTGGGTCACTGATGCCATGAGGCAATTTGATAACTCTGTTGGAATATTTTGGTGATTATAACTCTCAGGACCAATAGTGGGGGGTCAGTGGATATATTTGAGAAGGCCTTCATCATGGAGCTTCAAGATTATTAAACAAACTCAGAGTGGAAGGTATTGGCAGGGTTGGGGGTGTTGTGGGGGGTAGGGTGGAAATCTCTTGATGTGGATTGAGGATTGGTTAATGAACAATGAGCAGGAAGAATAAAGGGGTAAGTTCCAGATGGGGATGCATCGCGGATTGTTGCAGGGAGGTGTTACCTTCCTCTACCTGCAACCTCCAGCAACCACCTTCAACCACCTTCAACCACCTTCAACCACCTTCAACTAGCATCGCAACCGGCTTCGACTAAAAAATGACCGATTTTTAAAATGGCAACATATTTTTAGTCGCGGCCAGTTTCGAATTTTTTTAAATAATCAGCGGAACATAGAAGAAGCGGAAACCACTTTCGACCATTAGGGAGACTGACAAAAGCCTCCGGGAACCGCACGGAAACCTTGGCTGGGGCGCAAAGTCTCCAGAGGTTTCCGTTCAGGTTTCCTAAGTGGGACATGGACCCTAATTGTTCATGATCTAGATCAATGGACGAAGACTAACCACATGGAGTTCAGAGCCTGACGAGATACTGTGCCTTGTTAGTGTCAATGCAAGCAAAAGCAAGTGAGAATTAATGAGACTTCTGTGGAGCATCAAAGTATAGAGTGTTTAATGGAGTTTGATACTACAGTAATGGATGTGCCCATGACCATGCAAGGCACAGCTGAGGTGCAGTTAACTACCTGTAGTGTCTCGTTGCCTCGATCAGTAGATGAAGAGGTTTCAATGTCTTTCCACTGAACACATCAAACCAGGTGACATGACTTTGACTGTCTGCTCACCTGATACTTGGCTGTAAGTTCCACACCTGTTATCTCTGAATGTCCCACCTACTGTTCTTTTATGAAGACAAAAGGAACTGCAGATGCTAGAATCTTGAGCAAAATACAAAGTGCTGGAGGAACTCAACGGGCTAGGCAACATCAGTGGAGGGAATAGACAGGTGACACTTCGTGTCGGGACCTTTCTGCAGACTATATCGATTGGTATCTAATTCCACCACCTCCCCTGGCAATGAATTCCAGGTATCAAGCACTGTGTAAAAAATACTTAACGGATCTTCACGTGGTTTCAATATCTTGTTGGATTGAAGGAAAACCAGCCTATTTGTATATTTTCTTCATCATAATCAGAGTTCATAAAGAGGCTACAGAGGCACATAGATAGATCATATATAAGATCTTGAGGGGCTTTGACAAGGTGGATGTGGAGAGATGTGGTAGAATCTAGAACCAGCGGCCTAAGCTGTCACTCATTTAAGACAGAGATGGTGGAAACCTCGTTTCTCTTAGAACGCCATGAGTCTGGGTCTCTGCTCCCTAAGGGCAGTGGGAACAGTCTCTGGGGCAGATAGATGGATATTTAATAATCAAATTACAGCATGGAAACAGGCCCTTTGACTCAAATTGCCCACATGTCCCATCTACAGTAGCCCCACCTGCCTGCATTTGGCCCATATCCCTCTAAATCTGTCCTATCCGTGTACCTGTCCAAATGTTTCATAAACGTTGCAATAGTACCTGCCTCAACTACCTTCTTTGGCAGCTCGTTCAATACACCCACCACCCTTTGCATGAAAAAGTTACCCCTCAGGTTCCTATGAAATCTTTCCCCCCTCACCTTAAAACGATGTCCCCTGGTTCTCGATTCCCCTACTCTGGGCAAGAGACTCTATGCGTCTATCCAATCTATTCCTCTCATGATTTTGTACACCTCTATAAGAGCACCCTTCATCCCCCTGCGCTCCAAGGAATAGAGTCCTAGCCTTGCTCAACCTCTCCCTGTACCTCAGTCCTGGAAACATCCTCGTCAATTGCATCGTGGCTTGGTTCGGCAACTTGAGCGCCCAGGAAGGGAAAAAGATTGCAAAAAGTTGTAAACACTGCGCAGTCCATCATCGGCTCTGCCTCAAAAAGGCTGGCAGCATCATCAAGGACTCACACCATCCTAGTCACACACTCCTCCCCACTGCCTTCAGGTAGAAGGTACACAAGCCTGAAATCTGCAACATCCAGGTTCAGGAACAGCTTCTTCCCCACAGCCATCAGACTATTAAACTCATCTCAAACAAAAATCTGCTTTAATAGCCTATTGCACTTTATCTGGTTATTTATGTGTGTGTGTGTGTGTGTGTGTGTGTATATATATATACAGTGGCTTGCAAAAGTATTCATACCCCTTGAACATTTCCACATTTTGTCACGTTACAACCACAAACGTAAATGTATTTTATTGGGATTTTATGTGATAGACCAACACAAAGTGGGGCATAATTGTGAAGTGGAAGGAAAATGATACATGGTTTTCAAATTTTTTTACAAATAAAAAACTGAAAAGTGTGGCGTGCAAAAGTATTCAGCCCCCTTCACTCTGATACCCCTAAATAAAATCCAGTGCAACCAATTGCCTTCAAAAGTCACCTAATTAGTAAATAGAGTCCACTTGTGTGTAATCTAATCTCAGTATAAATACAGCTGTTCTGTGAAGGCCTCAGAGGTTTGTTAGAGAACATTAGTGAACAAACAGCATCATGAAGCCCAAGGAACACACCAGACAGGTCAGGGATAAAGTTGTGGAGAAGTTTAAAGCAGGGTTAGGTTATAAAAAAATATCCCAAGCTTTGAACATCTCACGGAGCACTGTTCAATCCATCATCCGAAAATGGAAAGAGTATGGCACAACTGCAAACCTACCAAGACATGGCCGTCTACCTAAATGGACAGGCTGGGCAAGGAGAGCATTGATCAGAGAAGCAGCCAAGAGGCCCATAGTAACTCTGGAGGAGCTGCAGAGATCCACAGCTCAGGTGGGAGAATCTGTCCACAGGACAACTATTAGTCGTGCCCTCCACAAATCGGGCCTTTATGGATGAGTGGCAAGAAGAAAGCCATTGTTGAAAAAAAGCCATGTCCCGTTTGCAGTTTGCCACAAGCCATGTGGGGGACAGCAAACATGTGGAGGAAGGTGCTCTGGTCAGATGAGACTAAAATTGAAGTTTTTGGCCTAAATGCAAAAGGCTATGTGTGGCGGAAAACTAACACTGCACATCACCCTGAACACACCATCCCCACTGTGAAACATGGTGGTGGCAGCATCATGCTGTGGGGATGCTTTTCTTCAGCAGGGACAGGGAAGCTTGTCAGAGTTGATGGGAAGATGGATGGAGCCAAATACAGGGCAATCTTGGAAGAAAACCTGTTAGAGTCTGCAAAAGACTTGAGACTGGGGCAGAGGTTCACCTTCCAGCAGGACAACGACCCTAAACATACAGCCAGAGCTACAATGGAATGGTTTAGATCAAAGCATATTCATGTGTTAGAATGGCCCTAAGTCCAGACCGAAATCCAATTGAGAATCTCTAGCAAGACTTGAAAATTGCTGTTCACAGACGCTCTCCATCCAATCTGACTGAGCTTGAGCTATTTTGCAAAGAAGAATGGGCAAGAATTTCAGTCTCTAGATGTGCAAAGCTGGTAGAGACATACTCCAAAAGACTTGCAGCTGTAATTGCAGCGAAAGGTGGTTCTACAAAGTATTGACTCAGGGAGGCTGAATACTTTTGCACGTCACACTTTTCAGTTTTTTATTTGTAAAAAAATTTGAAAACCATGTATCATTTTCCTTCCACTTCACAATTATGCACCACTTTGTGTTGGTCTATCACATAAAATCCCAATAAAATACATTTACGTTTGTGGTTGTAATGTGACAAAATGTGGAAAAGTTCAAGGGGTATGAAAACTTTTGCAAGCCACTGTATATATATTCAATGGTATATGGACACACTGATCCGTTCTGTATTTATTTATGCCTACAATATTCTGTTGTGCTGTAGCAAAGCAAGAATTTCATTGGTACACAAAAATGCTGGAGAAACTCAGCGGGTGCAGCAGCATCTATGGGGCGAAGGAAATAGGCAACGTTTCGGGCCGAAACGTTGCCTATTTCCTTCGCTCCATAGATGTTGCTGCACCCGCTGGGTTTCTCCAGCATTTTTGTGTACCTTCGATTTTCCAGCATCTGCAGTTCCTTCTTAAACACAAGAATTTCATTGTCCTATCTGGGGCACATGGCAATAAACTCTCTTGAATCTCGAATGTTGAATCTAAATCTTCTCTGCACCCTTTCCAGCTTGAAAATCTTTCTTATAACATGGTGCCCAAAACTGAACACAATACTATAAATGCTGCCTCACCAACGTCTTATGCAACTGCAGCATGACCTCCCAACTTCTATATTCAATGGTCGCAGTTAGCTATTAGTTTGCCAAAAGATGTAATCCAGCACAACAGGTGATAGAATGTCACCGCCAATTTCTTTGTGTGTTATTGTTGTCCTTTGCCAATGGGTAGTTGGTGCTCCCAAGGTTATAGAAATAGATTGAATAATGCAGTCCAACCCACGGAAAGATTTATCCGCCAGCCCCTTGGCAGCGACACAACTGGAACAGGTTGCTTCCAGCAAACGCGTTGGTCCAAAATTAAGTGGGCATAGTCCAAGTGTCCATGGAACTGCATGAAACAGAACTCTCACTGTGACAGTCTGTGCTCTCTGCTCACGTTGAACTCTCTACCGCACGCCCCTCAGTAACTGCTGAAGGCAAAGAGGGAATTAAACACGAGATGATTGTAGGTTTAGGTGCTGCAACTAATCGATGTTGTGAACATTTCTTTCCTAATTTTGGCATTTCTATTCATAGCACTTAGCTGTTATATCGGCTGATTAGACAGCAGTTCAGTCCCAGTGAACTCAGCTGGTATCTTCTGCTTTCCAACAGATCAGAGTGAATTAAATGCAGAATTAAATACAGAACAGTTGGATAAAAAAGGGGAAAGCCCACTGCCTCAAAATCCCTCAACATCCATCCACAGAGCACAGTTTTTATGCCCCTGTCCCACTTAGGAAACCTGAACGGAAACCTCTGGAGACTTTGTGCCCCACCCAAGGTTTCCGTGAGGTTCCCAGAGGTTTTTGTCAATCTCCCTACCTGCTTCCACTACCTGCAACCTCCGGCAACCACCTGCAACCTCCGGGAACCGCACGGAAACCTTGGGTGAGGCACAAAGTCTCCAGAGGTTTCCGTTCAGATTTCCTAAGTGGGACAGGGGCATTATTTAGAGGTCACCTTCCGACACATGTTAGAGGCATCAGGTGTTCTTTGAAAGGGATGTTACATTTGGTTGCTCTGGTGTTTGAACCTCCTGAAATTTGATCGACTGGGTCTTGGATTTTGGGCGTCCACAAATGATGCATGTCTGATGTTGCCATTTTGGGTTTGGTGACACAAGGGATCTTTCCCCTGCCTCTGGGAAGTGAACAGGAACAGCTGTGGCAAACCAAGCAGAGCCCATGTTACTCTTGTATAATCTGTAAAATAATGTCTGAGTCGATCAGTGATCTGCTGGCTAGCAACCCCCCCAAACAAACCATGGAGCAGCGCTGTGTAGTCAGTCACAAGGAATGGCAGATGCTGCTTTACAAAAAAAGACATAAAGTGTTGGAGTAACTCTGCGGGTCAGATGGCATCTCTGGAGAACATGGATAGGTCGAAGATAGACACAGAATGCTGCAATAACTCAGCGGGTCAGGCAACATCTTTGGAGAAAAGGAATAGGTAACGTTTTGGGTCAAAACCTTTCTTCAGACTCGACACAAAACGTCACCTATTCCTTTTTTCCAGAGATGCTGCCTGACCAGCATTTTGTGGCTGTAGTGTAAACCAGCATCTGCAGTTTCTTCCTGAACATGGGTAGGTGTGGTTCCAGGTCAGGATCCTTTTTCAGACATGTTCGCAGAGATGCTGGTTGCCGCACTGAGGTGCTCCAGCACTTTGTGTCTTTTTTTCCTGAGCATTGGCACTAATGCCAGAGTTCAGGCATTGGGCAGGAGCCGAGAAACATCCCATGTAGCACACACCAGTGGACGACCAGGACATTACACAAGGTCTTCCCATCTTAGTATGTGGCCATTCAGCCCACCATGCCCATGTGAATTTCGTCTCACTTCCCAGTTTTATCCCCATGTACACACTTCCGATACTTCCCATTTTAGAATGATGTGATTGAACCTGTTTGACTCCCTTTGGACAGTCCAATCCTGATTACAGTAACTCTCACCAGTCACAGAACACAAAAACAGGCCCTTCGGCCCACCAAACGGTGCTGATCATCATTTTGCACTGATCCGACACTGAACCCATTTATTCTCCTCACATTCCACGCTGACCATAGATCACCCATTCTCACCCATCAGCGGCTCACCTTAACGAGTTTCTGCCAATGAAACTCTTGCCAATATAGTGAGGGTTTTTGATTCATTGATCGAAAGACACAGCACGGAAACAGGCCCTTCGGCCCACCAGGTCCACACCAACCATCGATCACCTGTTCACACTAGTTCTATGTTATCCCACTTTCTCATCCACTCCCTACACACTAGGGGCAATTTACAGAGGCCAATGGATCTACAAACCCACACATCTTTGGGATGTGGGAGGAAACTGAAGCATCCAGAGGAAACCCACGCAGTCACTGGGAGAACGTGCAAACTCCACACAGACAGCACTCACGGTCCGGATCGAACCCGGGTCTCTGGTGGTCACAGGGAGAAGGTGCAAACTCCACACAGCCAGCAGTTGAGGGGGTTCACAGTGGGGTGACAGAAGGAGGTGGTGGATTAACTTGCATGCAGTCGCAGCTAGGCGGTCTCCGGCACTAAATGTACCCGATCTTGTTCTCCCCAGAGGCGGCCACAAAGAAACTGCGAAGCAACATACGGAGAAGCACGGAGACAGGGATAGCCGTGGAAATGCGAAACCGGGTGACCCGGCAGGGCAGCAGGGAATCGACAGACGGCAGCACCAACAGCAACAGCTCTGATGGCAAGTGAGTCTCCTCCAGGGGCAAACGGCTCACATGCTGAGTTGGTGGCAATGCAAACCCACGCCAGGAATTAGCAACTCATCCCTCAGTATTGGTAGAGGTTTATTCTTGTCACTTACAGTGAAGACCTTTGCATGCTAGCCAGTCAAATCATACCCTGATCCAGTCAAATCAGCTCCAGTGCAAAATCTCCTCAAACTATACCTACTTTCTCCTTTCTCTGACAGGGGTCCTGCAACACCCTCTCTCGCTGCTCCCCCTCTGTAATTCCTCTTGCTCTCCAGATCTCCAGAGGGGTCTCAACCCAAAGCGCCACCTATTATTTTTCTCAACAGAAGCTGCCTGGCCCAATGAGTTACTCCAGCATTTTGTGTCAAATTATATTTTGCACGAGTTTAGTCACACCTTACACAATGAAATCATTACACACACACACACACACAAGCAAATTGTCCCATACGCATGTACAACAGGTACTTGTACAACGAGAAAAATACCAGAGTGCCGAATACAGTGTTACACCGTTGCAGTGTTACAGTTGCAGAGAAAGTGCAGATAAAGAAAAAATGCAAGCATCACGATGAGGTAGATTGGAAGATCAGAACTACACCCTTCTACACATGCTTCGTTAGATTCTGTTTTTATTTATCTGCTGTGTCAGTGTTATAGAATCATGCAGCACAAAACAGGCCCTTCAACCCATCGGGTATTATGCTGAGCTACAAATATCTATCTGCACTAATCTCATTTACCAGAATTCAATGTGTGGCCTTGTTTGCATTGATGATTCATGTGATATAATCATTGTGATAAAATCCCGCTGTGCAGGGCACACAAGTGTTATACTTGATTATAATTAGAGATACAGCATCGAAACAGGTCTTTCGACCCACCGAGTCAATGCTTATATTACCTGTTCACACTAGACCTATGTTATCCCACTTTTTCATGCACTCCCTACTCACTAGGGGTAATTTCAGAGGGAAATTAACCTACTCACCCGCAGGTCTTTGGAAGGTTGGAGGAAACCGGAGCACCAGGAGGAAACCCATGTGGTCACAGGGAGAACGTGCAAACTCTACACGGATAGCCCCCAAGGTCAGGATCGAACTTGGGTCTCTATCTGACGCTGTGAGCTCTCTCTACAATTTGCGCCACTGTGCCGCAATAATTATGTTTAAAGATACAGCATAAAAAAAGGCACTTTGGCCCACCAAGTCCACGCCAGCCATTCACACTGGCCACGTGGCAGTACGTGTGTTCATATTTACCGTGAAGCCTCCGGGCCAAGTCCCCGGCATGATCCCCAGAGGAGGTGAACATGATAACGTCTTGTTAACTCCCTGCCCAGTCGCAGTGAAGAGTCAGAGGGTGATAGTACGATAAAGGCCCTTCGGCCCAATTCGGCCATGCTGACCTGAGCAAGTCCCATTTGCCTGCATTTGGTCCATAATCCCATAAACCTCTCCCATCCGTTTACCTGTCCAAATATCCTTTAAACATTGTAATTGTGTCTGCCTCCACCTCTAGCAGCTCATAAAATATCAGTAAATCCTCACTAAAATCTCGGTATATTTACAATAAACTGGCAGTGAACCTGCAGTAAACCACCTGCAGATGTGCAATAAACATCATACAGTGTCATAAAAAGTAACTGCAAATGCTGGTTCATACTAAATCTTGTGGGTCAGGGAATATCACTGGCGAAATGGATAGGTGGTGTTTTGGTTTGGGACCCTTCCTCAGACTGACTATTTTTTTTTAGTTTTTAGAGATACAGCGCGGAAAATGGCTCTTCAGCCCACCGGGTCCGTGCCGACCAGCGATCCCCGCACACGAGTACTATCCTACACCCACAAGGGACAATTTTTACATTGACCAAGCCAATTAAGCTACAAACCTGTACGTCTTTGGAGTGTGGGAGGAAACCGACGATCTCGGAGAAAATCCGCGCAGGTCACGGGGAGAACGTACAAACTCCGTACAGACGGCACCTGTGGTGGGGATCGAACCCGGGTCTCCGGCGCTGCATTCGCAGTAAGGCAGCAACTCTACCGCTGCGCCACCGTGACCGCTGTAGTAGGGGATGCGGGACAAAAAAATCTGGAAGCGATAAGAGGCCGGACAAATCACAGCGGGCAGCAGATTATTCCCAGCGAGGATGTACCCAATTGTCAGATTGTTGGAAAAAGGCTAGAGATAAAAACAGGTGTGAGCCCAAGAGAGATACATGGTCTAAACCTATAATAAATACAGCATGATTACTCCATAATCTCTTGGTAAACACGATTAATCCTAAATGGACAGTGAACACGTAATAAGCTCCTGGTAAAACCCCTGATTAGCTCAGGGCAAGCCCAATAAACTCCCACTTAGCCTATGGTAAATTCTCACATAAATTCTCAGTAAACCCTGCTAAACTTATAAATCCTTTCCAACCCTTTAGTAAACTCATTGCAAACACTCAGTAAACAATTACATTTGCAGTAAATTTACAGTAATCGTCACCATAAGCTTGCGGTGCATTCTCGGATAATGGGAAAATAATATTTGAAGAGAGTTCTCGTGCCTGCAAGGGCCAATGCAAAGTGTCCTTTGATGTATCTTGTACGTGCCAATCATTTGTTTTAATATAAGGGCCATGATTAAGATGTTTGGAGATGAATACGAACTTGGCATTGTACTTGGAAAGAATCTCTTTGGCTACAGGAAAATATCAATGAAAAAAAAATTAATATCAATGAAGAGTGAGAAATAATTGTCATTAAGCATGGGATAGTGAATTAGGGAGAAAAGGCAACACTTAAAGAGCAGCACACACTGAACAGAGTAGCGAACCACATCTCACATAGTGTAGGTGGCCCCCCAGATCCCAGAAGAGACCAGAAAATAAGGTGGTCAGGAAGATACATGAGGTTTCTTGCCTTTATTATCAGAGGCACATCATTCAAAAAAACTGTTCGTTCACACTGGAACATCAGTGAGGTCACAGCTGGAGTATTACAGAAAGGATGTGAAGTATTTGGAGATGGTGCAGAAGAGGTTCACCAGGATGCTGTCTGAATCACAGTGTATTAGACTGTATTAGCTATAAGGAGAGGTTGGGCAAACATGGAGATTTGGATTGTTTTCTCTGGAGCATTGGAGATTGAGAGGAGACCTGATAGAAGTTTACAACATCATGAGAGGCACAGATAGCAGAGACGGTCAGAACTTTTTTCCCTAGGGTGGAAATGTCAAAGACTGGAGGGCTTAGGTTTAAGATCACAGTGGGTAAGATTAACGAAGATTATGCCATTTTTTTTACACAGAGAGTGGTGGATGCCTGGAAAACATTGCCAGAGGTTGTGGTGGAGGCAGATATGATAGTGGTGTTCAAGAGGTTTTCAGATAGGCACACGGATATGCAGGGAATGGAGGGATATGGTTCACGTGCGGGCAGAAGGGATTGGTTTGGCATGGACATTGTGGGCCGAAGGGCCAGTCTCTGTGCTGTACTGTAGAGCTCTATGGAGCACTATGTACAGTGCTCGTCACCACATTGCAGGAAGGATGTGACCACACTAGAGAGGGTGCAGAGGCAACTGTTTGTATCTTGCCAGGGCTGGAGAACTACAGTAATGACTGGGAGACTCTCGGGGCTGTGTTTGTTCCCTTTGGATGAAAGAGACTGAGGAGAGATTTCATCAATCAGTTAATGTTTCCCAGAAGACAGGGTGAAAGGAAGGTTCTATTCCCCTGTGAGAAAGATGAATAACTTGGTGGTTTGGATTCAGGATGATTGGCAGCAGGATTGGGGCAGAGATAAGGACATGATTCTCTAGCCATGGCATGCTGAGATTCTGACACTCACGTCCTGGAACACAACTCAAGGCAGAAGCCCTCACTGTGCTCGGGAAATACCACGTCGACACTTGAAGTGCTGGTACCTGCTGAGCTGCAGTTCATCAATGTAGATCTTCTCAGCTGGCCTGGACATGATAGGTCGAGTGGCCTCTTTCTCTGCTGCACATTTCTATCTTTCACCCAAATCACAGAAGACTCAGAGTGAACATATAGCAAACTACAAGAAAACTGTTAATGAAGAGTCATGAGAATGTCTCCCTAATGGAACAACACTGAAAGGGTTTGTATAAAGCAAAGCAAACTGCAGATGCTGGAAATCTGAAATAAAACCTGGAATCAACAGGTCAGGCAGCATCTGTGGGGAGAGTTGACGTTTGGGGTCTGAGATCATTTGTCAGGCTGTCTGTTCCACTGTACGTTGCTGGTCGGGACAGATGGACATCGTCTGCCGTGCAGAGGCAGAAACTACTCTCCTAAACTCAGGGGCACGGTGCAATGTACGGGGCCCAGAGCATTGTGAGATGGTACCTATATACAAACGCATGGTTTTACAGCCCTTCGATAAACCCTCCACACATGATTACAAACAGACACACAAACACACTCACCACACACACGCACAGACAGACACTCACTCACCACACATCCACACACAGAGACACACATACACACCACACAATCTACACATATGCACATTCAGACACACATACACACCACATGCACCACACATACATGCACGGACATGCACACATACACACCACATGCACACATACACACCACATGCACATACAGCCACACACGTACAAACACATGCGTACACACATGCGAATGCACAGCACATGCAAACAAGCACGTGTGTCAAATATTGAGCCGTATTTGTGGACCAGTTGCTAACCCTTGCCTCCTGTTTTGCAGCCTGGTATTCCCCATGGCGAGACTGGGAGCAGACGGGCAGTTCAGTGATTTTCTGGATGGGATTGGTCCGGCTCAGCTGGTGGGCCGGCAGACCCTGGCAGCCCCGTCGATGGGTGAGTGACCTGTCGGCCTGCGTTACCTCAGTCCGCTCCTGGTCAGTCTGCCCTGCTCAGTGGCACCTCATGCGCTGAAACCCCTCCACCTGCCCGCCCCAGATATCACACCCATTGCCATCAACACATCCCACCCGTTGCTGCGGGTGGTAGCAATGCTCCTCACAGTGCCAGAGACCCTGGTTCAATCCTGACATGGGGTGCTGTCTGTGTGGAGTTTGCCCAGTTTCACTGCAAGTGATTTCTCCAGGTGCTCCGGTTTCTTCCCACATTCCAAAAAATTGCTAAAGGGTCTATTAGCCACATAAATTACCCCCGATTATTGCTATTGAATATTGTCACATGCACCAATGTACAGTGAAAAGATTTTGTTCGTGTGCTATCCCATTAAATCAGATAATCCTATTCACGATTACAATCAAGCTAAACTAGTACAAAAGGTGGAGCAAAGAGAATATGCAGAGTGCGGAATAAAGTTCTCAACATTGTAGATACATAGACAATAGGTGCAGGATTCAGCCATTCGGCCCTTCGAGCCAGCATTGCCATTCAATGTGATCATGGCTGATCATCCACAGTCAGTATCCCCTCCCTGCCTTTTCCCCATACCCCTTGATTCCGCTAGCCCTAAGAGCTCTATCTAACTCTCTTTTGAATGCATCCAGAGAATCGGCCTCCACTGCTTTCTGTGAGATTCAAAAATCACAAATGCTCTTGAGACAAATTCAGACAAAGAAGTGTTTTTATTAATTTCATATTCTGCAGAATAGGTGCCTCTCCTCTGATGTCCCCTAGAGGCACACAGAAGATGGAGATGCTTTCTATCTTTATACAGTTCATTTCATTATTATCACATTCTCATCCCTCCCCATTGAGCTTCTTCCAATCATAACATAAAGCCCTGTTTCCCACGAGAACGTCTGGGAACGCCCACCTAACGTCAAAGACACCTCCCCTATCATGCATCGCATGTGCATTTAAATTAGGCATCTTGTCATAGTGGGTGTGTGTACATATTCATGTAATCTCATCAAGCATGCGTAGTTGAGCGTGACTTCGTGTCCCTTTCCCCTTCGTTCTAATTTCTTTACTATCTCCTGCTGAAGTCTTTCTACTGCTACTTTTTATCTAGAATTTCTCTCTGTTCTTATATCGTTACTTTCTAATCTACTAGCAGTCTGGTTTCTGCCTTATTTCTTTCTAAGTTATTTTTCTATCCCTAGTCTAAATCAACCATGCCTGCTAACTCTTTCCTCACAATCCATCCTTTTCTTTTTGCTACGCACCCTTGATTTACACTATCTCCTCCTTTTCTAATGCTAGCAGAAGGTTCTTCACCTCCCTATCCTCCTCTCGTAGGTCATACTGTGGTCTGAGGGCCATTATGGTGGCTGCACTGTTCTTCGTCAGGGCTGTTTCTATCAATCGCTGAGCCAATCCCCGTACGCAGGGAATGATACAACATCCGAACAAACACAGTAACCCCACCATGACTATTACTGATGTTAGGGCAGATGTAAAGATGTGCTTCCATTTCCCAAACCAGGAGTCTAGAAACCCGGTCCAGGAGGTGTCAACTCCAGAGTTCTCAGCCAATTCGATAGACAGAGAGGTGAGCCCTGCTAGGGCTCTTGACACTGACCCATCCGGAGCAGTGTTGTTGGGGATGAATGTGCAACATTGTTCGCCAAACATTACACACACCCCTCCCTTCTCAGCCAGTAGCATGTCCAAGGCCATGCGATTTTGCCAGGCCATTTGGCTGGTAGCTGTCAGTTGTTCCGCTAATCCTTCAACTGCATCTCGAGTGTAATTTATAAAACGTTGTTGATTGTAGTATAAGTAGTTGATCCAGTCCACATTTTTATTAATTGTGGACCACCAGAAGAGTATGGACTCAAAGCCCGCAGCTATCTGATTTCTGGCTTTAAATTCATCGGGTACCCCTCTTGGCACCCCTATCGCATCTATATAGATGTGTGTGTCGAATGATCCTCTCACCTTTCTCTTTTGTCGTCGGCTTCCTTTATTGAGTTCTACAGCATGTTCTACTGCTATGGTGAAGGGCATCATCAGTTGTATGAGGGTACAGGTTCCCGTCCATGACCCTGGTAACCGGGGCCACAGGGTATTCTCCCCGCACCACCACCAGACATCGGCTCTACTGACTATCTGCTTTTTCAGCCAGGAGCTATTGAACAGTGGCCCCTGTTCCTCAGCCGTTATGTTATACGTCTGATTGCAGTTGAGCACCTCCCCCATGTCCTGTCCCTCTGGGTTATTTCTTGTATAGCACTCAAACCCCTCCTCCCCAAAAGGAATGGTAAATGGAGGAGGTCGAGGATCTTCCCTTCGGCCCTTCGTATTGTTGTTGCTGGTCGGAAATAGGTAATGATAACTCTGGCATATCTCATTTTTTGTAAGAGGGGATTCGTGAATAGCTGTAGTATACATGTCATAGCCCTAGGTGTTCTATCCCAATTCAGGGGAAATGGTACTGGGACCAGCTGAGGCCTAGCTCCAGCGCAGGCGTAACAATTGGTTCGTTGCATACTTCTGGCTGTGTACATCATCCAGGCAAGCCAGATGTTGGCTCCTTTTCCCCCTGTTGGTATTCCCTTCTCATATAACTGCCTTAATCCTGTTTCTCCTGCTACTATCATTATCTTCAGCTTCTTAGACTCATTTTCCCTGGTGACATTGCTGACTACTGGTGGTGCTGGTGTTGCCCCGGGATCCCTATTCTGACTGTCATCTATCTTGAACACCTCTCCCCTATCCTCGTATATTACCATCTTCCCATCTCGCTTTACTTCTATCTCAAACTTCAGACATGCGTCCTTCCTTGTTTTATCTGCCAATACCTACCACTTTCCTGTATCTGAACACTCTGTATGCTCACATATACGCGTCCTGGCAATTTCTCGTTTGGGTTTTGATATACTCTCCACCTATCAGTTTGATAGGTGGTCCGATGCCACCCATATTTTGATGAAGTAAACACCGCGTGCCAATCTTTACAGGGATGGGTGCATACATACATTCTATAGCCGCACCACCTTTTTCCTTTACATACATTAAATGGGATGGTGGTGGACCTTCTATTCTGTGGTATTGTGATTTTTATGCATGTTACATTACTTACAAGTTGGGTAACCACCCAACACACGACCCACCAACACGAAATCTTCATTTTTCCTGCGGGTTCTTGGTAAATATTAAAGTCAATGGTTCTTCTCCTTTGCGCACTGTCCACGGGCTGATATCGTCTGGTGGGGCCTCCACAGGACCCTTAACTCGACTTGCGTGTGTCCACCTTTCTCTTTTGTTCGTACTGCTGTCTCCATGATTAGTAATGCCAAGTAGGGTCCAGTCCACTTAGGTTGCAGCTTTTCTTCTTTCCACGTTTTTTATTAATACCCAGTCTCCAGCCTTGACTGAGTGAATTGGAAAGTCCAGTGGTGGGCTCTGGGCCAGCAATCCTTTAATTTTTAGTTCTGCAAGAGATTGGGACACTGCCAGTAAATAGTTCCTCAGGAACACATCGTTCCCTTGTACTGTTGGGACTCCTTCTATCTTCCCTAAGTATGGGAGCCCGAATAACATTTCATATGGTGATATCCCTATGTCTTTTCGAGGTGCCGTTCGGATTCTCAACAGGGCTATCGTGAGGCACTTAGTCCAGGGGAGTCTCGTTTCCTCTATCAACTTGGTAATTTGGGTCTTTAAGGTGCCATTCATTCTTTCCACCTTTCCTGAGCTCTGGGGATGCCATGGTGTATGCAATTTCCATTCTATTCCCAGTGCTTCACATATCATTTCATGTGTTTTTGAGGCAAAATGGGTCCCTCTATCTGAGTCTATTGTTTCCACAATCCCATATCTGGGTATAATTTGTTCTAATAATATCTTGGCTACCGCCTGTGCGGTGGCAGTTGCCGTGGGGAATGCCTCTACCCATCTGGTGAAATGGTCCACTACCACTAACAGGTACTTCCATGTTCGTACCCGGGGCAGCTCGGTAAAATCTATCTGTATTCTTTGGAAGGGCCTAACTGCTAATGGTTGTCCTCCTCCTGGGACTGCTCTCATGATTTTCTTATTAATTCGCTGACATATCACACAGCCCCTTATGACCTGTTTGGCCATGGTAAACATCCCACAGCAAGCGTAGGTTCTGAGGAGGGTGTCACAGAGGGCTTGTGTTCCCCAATGGCTTTGTCCATGTAATCTCCCTAATAACTCCCTCATTATTTCTTTGTTCAATAGCTGCTTTCCATTTGGTGTCCACCATTTCCCATTTGAAGTACGCTGAGCCCCCATTTCTTTCATGTTTTCCTGTTCTTTCTCACTAAAGATAGGTATATTTTCCTCGGGTTCCCTTAACGGTATTAGTGACTTCATTTCTACCATCTGTTCTGTGGCTGCTCTTTTTGCAACCTCATCCACTGCCCTATTTCCTCTGGCCTCCAGGGTGTTACCCTTCTGATGCCCTGCCACATGTGCTATGGCTATTCGTTCTGGTTTTTGCAATGCTTCCAGTGTCTGTCCTATCAATTGCTCATGTGCTAGTTCTTTACCTCGAGTTGTTATCATTCCTCGCTCTTTCCAGATCTTCCCAAAGGTGTGTACTACTCCAAAAGCGTATTTTGAATCGGTATATACTGTTCCTTCCTTCCCCTCCAATAATTCCAAAGCTCTCATTAATGCATATAATTCACAAGATTGAGCTGACCAACTACCAGGCAGCCTGCCACTTTCAATTTCCTCCATAGCTTCCCCGTTCACTATACCGTACCCACTATGTCTTTTTCCATCTATGCACCTGGAGGATCCATCTATGAACCACCGGCCGCCCTCAGCCAGAGGTTGCTCTTCTAAGTCTTCTCTACGTTTTGTCTGTAAATCTATTATTTCACTACAGCAGTGTACTGGGCCCTCTTCCTTGTCACCCTGTTTCTCTGCTGGATACAGGAATTGGGACGGGTTAAGGTTCTTATCCGTAATTACCATCAAATCGTCTTTTTCCATCAGGATGGCCTCATACTTTAAAAGTCTGGAGTCTGTTAACCATCTGTTGGATTTCTGAGTTAGTATGGTTCTTACTGTGTGTGGTGTAGAAACAACCAGAGTGTCTCCAAAGGTTAATTTCCTACTCTCTTCCACCAATATTGCGGTAGCTGCTACCGCTTGTATGCATCCCGGCCATCCCCTGCAGACTGGATCTAATATTTTTGAGAGGAAGGCCACTGGCTGTCGATTTCCCCCTCTTTTCTGGGTGAGTACCCCTAGTGCCACCCCCTTGTCTGAATTTACAAACAGGTGGAAAGGTTGTTCTACTGAGGGCAGAGCCAACACGGGAGCAGTAATCAAACTGTTCTTTAATTTCCCAAATTTCACCTCCTGTTCTGGAGTCCACTGAACTTTGTCTTTTTCTTCTCCCAATTTATCATACAGGAATTTTACTTGTCTGGAGTAATCATCTATCCACAGTCGACAGTATCCTATCAATCCCAGGAATTTTCGGATCTCTTTCTTATTCTTTGGTAGTGGTACTCTCGTGATCCCAGCTATCCTTTCGGGGTTTATTCGTCTTTTTCCTCCACTGATATCAAACAAGTTCTTGTTAAAACTCTACTCTTCTTTGTCCTCCTGTTCACTTACCTCAGGGCTATTGTCTATTCGTACCTGTGGGACAGCCCTCATGTAATTATGGAAATCGTACTAGGTATCTCAACCTTCTAAACGAACATCGGTCGGTGATTTAGAAAACTCATACATACACCTTGTCTTCAGGTTTAAAGGGTCCTTCTTCCTGGTCCATCTTCGACAGCTTTTACTTTACCTGTTCATAAATAGACTTGTATATCATTATTAACTGTTTCATATACTTTTTAAATTCTATCTGTAACTGTTCCAAACTCGGTCCCTTGCAGGAACTTCTCCATTGTGTCACCTGCTGGTTAGTTTGCATGCAACATTTCTTCAGTGCCAATGGCAGAGCATTACACAAATCTTATTTATTTTAACCTTCAATGTTCCATTTATTCTTTTCATCAAATGAAAACAATCTGTTGTCAAAGCTGATTTCTGTAGGTTTACCAAACCTCTTAATTACCTTATTCAGCATAAACGACACTACAGCGCTCATACCTAAATCGATTCTGACTTACCCTGGACATCTCTTCCAGATGCTGTTTCAGCTGCTTGGTCTGCATTTTAATTTAACTTCTTTGACATGTACTTTTTCCATTTCACCATACAATTTCAAAATTTCCAATCTAGTCTGAACTATATCCTGCCTTTCCCAAGGTCATCATCTGCTGTCTTATATTCTGAAGTATTTCTCCCTCTTCACTTGTGGAACAAACCACCAAATTGCCACATCAGCAAATACTTTCTAAGGGTATACCATATAACCATATATTGAACCTGCCTCCACCACCTTCACTGGAAGCTCATTCCACACAGCTACCACTCTCTGAGTAAAGCTGTCTGGCTCTCTCTCTCTGTCTGTATCTCTGTGTCTGGCTCTCTCTCTCTATCTGTATCTCTGTGTCTGGCTCTCTCTCTCTCTGGCTGTATCTCTGTGTCTGGCTCTCTCTCTCTGTCTGTATCTCTGTGTCTGGCTCTCTCTCTCTGGCTGTATCTCTGTGTTTCGGTGTCTGTATCTCTCTCTCTCTCTGTTTCTCAACTTGAATCTACCATAAAACAACAAACCATAAAAGCTGGTCATGTTTCATCAATTAACTTATTTCCAATTATTTCAATCCATATTCACCATTATTTTAAATGTCCAATTCCTAGCACTAGTAACAATTTTCCAAATTAACTTTACTGACAAGAAATCTAAAAGAACATCAAGAAACGATTAAAAGAAAATCAAAAACTGATTTTTACAACTTCCCTTTTTCAGGTTACGAGGATACAAAGAGTTAATTTTACAGCTTGTTCGCAATCCAATTTGAACTACAGTGGAAATCTCGCTCCCGCCACTGTGTTCAATTTTACAACTTGCTCATTCCAACCTTTCATCTTACAACCATTCGTTCCAAACCGGTTTTTACATACAAATCACATTCGTTCCGTTCTTACTTCAAATAGCTTATTCATTTTATATTTTCTCCCTGTCCTGCACTCTTGTCCCCGGCCTTTGCCGTCTTCTTATCTGCTACTTTCGGGAGTAACTCCCTCATCATCCTGTCTCTCTCTGTTCCTTATTTGCTGTTTTTCTACTGCCTGCAACATAATCTTTACTACTTGTTTTTCACTTCTGTGAAAATGAATTGATCTAACTGTTCTTGTCAGACCTAAAGGATCTTCAAGGAGGCTATTTAACAAACCCCCTTCCCCCTCAGGGTCCTCTCCTAGGTACCTCCCTCGGGGGTCTAATTTCAACCAAACTTATCTTCCCCTTCTGCCCTTTGACTCCCCGTCCTGTTGGCCGGGTGATCTTCGTCCACCCCGGCCCCTGTCTTCTCTTTCCTTTGGGTATTTTGGCCCCCTCCGGCTCTGCATTTGTCCCAACGGACTATACCTTATCATTGTTGGCTTCTCCAACCCCTGGGTATTTCCTGCCCTCCAGGGTCCAGCATTTGCCCCAACGGACTATTGGGCAGAATGCGGGGATTTGGCCCACAGCCTTTTCCCCTCCCTTTTTCTTAACACCGTGTTTAATTACCTTATTTATCATAATCATATTCTTAATACCATGTTCATCATATTCTCAATACAGTGTTCATCATATCTGCCTTGCCCGTACAAGGTCTTATATATTCTTAATACGTGTTCATCATACCGTGTTCATCATTCTCAAGTGCCCAGGAAGTACTTAATAGTCATTTTCCTACCTGGGTGCCATGCACAGAAATTGCTCGATTGATTTTTCACGATTTCCAACTACTCCCACTTCTTTGCCGAGTCTCTGTGTGGTCCGGATACTACTGCTTAAACAGCTGATGGCAAGCAAGGAGTCTGAGACCGCTGAACTCAGCAGGGTGCACCTTCCCTTCGTCCGTCTACTCCCGTCAGCTGTCTAGAGTATTGGATCCCGGACGAGCCCCCAAGTTGTGAGATTCAAAAATCACAAATGCTCTTGAGACAAATTCAGACAAAGAAGTGTTTTTATTAATTTCATATTCTGCAGAATAGGTGCCTCTCCTCTGATGTCCCCTAGAGGCACACAGAAGATGGAGATGCTTTCTATCTTTATACAGTTCATTTCATTATTATCACATTCTCATCCCTCCCCATTGAGCTTCTTCCAATCATAACATAAAGCCCTGTTTCCCACGAGAACGTCTGGGAACGCCCACCTAACGTCAAAGACACCTCCCCTATCATGCATCGCATGTGCATTTAAATTAGGCATCTTGTCATAGTGGGTGTGTGTACATATTCATGTAATCTCATCAAGCATGCGTAGTTGAGCGTGACTTCGTGTCCCTTTCCCCTTCGTTCTAATTTCTTTACTATCTCCTGCTGAAGTCTTTCTACTGCTACTTTTTATCTAGAATTTCTCTCTGTTCTTATATCGTTACTTTCTAATCTAATAGCAGTCTGGTTTCTGCCTTATTTCTTTCTAAGTTATTTTTCTATCCCTAGTCTAAATCAACCATGCCTGCTAACTCTTTCCTCACATTTCCGAAGCAGAGGATTCGACAAATTCACAACTCTCTGGTTGAAAATGTTTTTGCTCATCTCAGTTCTAAATGGCCAACCCCTTATTCTTAGACTGTGGCCCCGGTTCTGGACACCCTCAACATCGGGAACATGGTTCCTGCATCTAGCGTGTCCAATCCCTTAATAATGTTATATGTTTCTATAAGATACCCTCTCATCCTTCTAAATTCCAGTGAATACAAGCCCAGTCGCTCCATTCTTTCATCATATGACAGTTCCGCCATCCCGAGAATTAACCTCGTGAACCTACACGCTGCACTCCCTCAATCGCAAGAATGTCCTTCCTCAAATTAGGAGACCAAAACTGAACACAGTACTCCAGGTGTGGTCTCACCAGGGCCCTGTACAACTGCAGAAGGACCTCTTTGCTCCTATATTCAAATTCTCTCATTATGAAGGCCAACATGCCATTAACTTTCTTCACTGCCTGTTGTACCTGCACGTTTACTTTCAGTCACTGATGTACAAGGACACCCAGGTCTTGTTGCACTTTCCCTTTTCCTAATCTGACACCATTCAGATAATAATCTGCCTTCTTTTTCTTGCCACCAAAGTGGATAACCTCACATTCATCAACATTATACTGCATCTGCCATGCATCTGCCCACACACCCAACCTATCCAAGTCACTGTGCATTCTCATAGCATCCTCTTCACACTGCCTCACAGCTTTATGCCATCTGCAAATATGCAAATGTTACTTTTAATTCCTTCATCTTGAGGGGGTGCCGTTGAGTATGGCTGCCCAGCCTGCAGCTGTCTGTCCTTTCACCCTTTTATAATTTTTTTAGTATGTTAAAAGTCCATTTGGAGGTCTAATCTTTTTTATGTCGGGGGTGGGGGAGAAGGGGAAGGGGGGGGAAACTATTTTTCTCAGTCCCTACCTGGTCGAAGATGCGGCTTTCTCTGAGACGTATCTTCGCCCCTTCCTCTTGGCCTTCCACCGGGACTGGGACGGCGTTTCCTGCTTCGGCTTTGGCAGCGGCACTTGCCCGGGTCACCGTGCGGTGGGCTCCAGAGTGCTGAGACCGCCGACTCCCAACATCGCGGAGCTGTTGTTGCGGAGCTTCCAGCCGCGGGCGACGCTGACTTTAAAACACCACGGAGCCTGGAATCTCTTGCCGAGATCGCCAGTGTCAGAGCTCTGACCAGCGCAGCCCGTGGACTTCGGGAGCTGCGGTCTCCGGGGAGGAAGCGGCCGTTCCAGACACTCCAAGCCGCTGAAGAGTGTTCACCCGACGCCGAAGCCCCATCATCCGGCGAGAGGGCCTGAACATCGGGCCGCTGGTGCGGCGACTGCGGAGGCCCCAATAGGCCCGACCATGGGTGAACAAGGGGAAGAGGACTGGACTTTGTGCCTTCCCTCACAGTGGGAACCATTGTGGGGGGATGTTTTATGTTTTATATTAAATTCTTTTTTAATGTGTTGTTTTACTTTTATTGGTGTGCTGCAAAAAATATTACATTCTGAATTTCTCTGAGGGGATTAATAATCTATCTATCTATCAGAAATTAATATATATTGTAAATAGCAGCGGTCCCAGCACCGAGACTTGCAGCACCCCACTAGTCACTACCTGCCATTCTGAAAGGGACCTGTTAATACTGTTGTTTCCTGTCTGCCAAACAATTTTCTATCCATGTCAATACTCTACCCCCAATACTATGTGCTCTAATTTTTCCCACTAATCTTCTGTGTGGGACCTTATCAAAGGCTTTCTGAAAGTCCAGGTACACTGACTCTCCCTTGTCCATTTAACTTGTTACATCCTCAAAAAATTCCAGAAGATTAGTCAAGCAAGATTTCCTTTTCGTAAATCAATGCTGACTTGGACCAATCCTGTTACTGCTATCCAAATGCACTGCTATTACATCTTTAACAATTGACTCCAGCATCTTCCCCACCACCGATGTCAGGCTAATGGGCCTGTCCCACTTAGGCGAATGTTTCGGCCGCTGGCGGCGATTGTCATAGTCGCAGCAGGTCGCCGAAAAAACAGCGACTGGACCCCTCCACGACAATGTCTATGACAAGCTACACCTAGTTGACGTCCACACGCAACAAGCTACGACAACTGAATACAACTTAAGACAATTCAGTCGCCGGTACCTGTCGCCGGTTGACGTAGGTAGTCGCCAATGGAATTCACCGAAGTCAGCACCGGCGACCTAATCCACGAGTTAAGAAGAGTGTCGACCATGCTGTGAGTTTGAAGGTCGAAGACACTCTTCTAATCTCGCAGATTAGGTCGCCCAAGTGGGACAGCCCCTTAATGGCTGCAACCCTAATTGAAGGGTTCTTGTTAGTTCTTATTTGGAATAAGAGATGCATGTGAAGTTGAATACATGGAAGTTCAATCTTCTTAGAATAATGACTCCTCAACAGTGGATGGCATCAAATGAAGGATGGCTGGTCATTTTGTGTAAGGGGTAACTGATACCTGTGAGTATATAACAGACTGGAATGAAGTCGGGAGGTTGGGGTGGTATCTGCTCTCTTTCTGTGCCGCTGACTTATGGTGCCACCTTGTTACAGGCGACATTCACATTGGCATGGCTGATCGGAATGGGCAGCTGGAGGTGGAAATTACCCAAGCCCGGGGACTGACCCCCAAGCCTGGCACAAAGGCTTTGCCAGGTAGGTGCCAAGAGATACACACTTCAACTGCTTCTCTCGTGCATCATTGCAGTGCCACTGGTTCATATCAGGGACCTAATGCATGTGCTGTACTATTTGCTGATAAATAGGATTAAATGGTTAAAAGTTAAGCACATGACCTGTCATCTGACACCAGTGGATAAGGAAGTGGAGACCATGTTCATTTGTACCTGTCTGAACCAGTACAAAACTGCTGGGGTTAGTTAAATTTAGTTTAGAGGTACATCGTGGGAACAGGCCAGTCGGCCCATTAAGTCCACGCCGACCATCAAGCACCCATTCACACTAATGCGATAATCCCACTTTCCCATCTACTCCCTACACACTAACGGCAATTTACACAGGCCAATTAGCCTACAAATCCACATGTCTTTGGGATGTGGGAGGAAACGGAGAGTCTAGAGGACACCTACACAAAGGGTGAACGTGCAAACTCCGCACGGACAGCACCCAAGGTGAGGATCGAACCTGGGTGTCTGACACTGTGAAGCAGCAGTTCTACCAGCTACCCCACTGTGTTGCCAAACCGGAGTCCATGTCCAATCGCACTTGCAGGCAGCAGGCACAGAAATTCCTCCGGATGTCTGGAATCCTAGTGGGACATCCCCTACCATATCCTATTGTGTAGAACTTCATTGGATCAAACTTCTTTCCATTCATCTCCAATGTATAGAATCCAAAGAATTAAACTCCTTTCCATTCACTGCCATCCCTCGGTTGAGTTTCATTAAATCCCTATCCATTTACTACTTATATATAGATCAAACAATTTTCCATTCACTGTAATTCTGAAGTTAACTTACTTTCAAGTGTCAAGAGAGTCAAATGTGTTTAATTGCCATATGTACTGATAATAGAACAATTAAATTCTTGTAGAAACAAGGAACTGCAGATGCTTGTTTACAAATGAAGATACAAAGTGCTGGAGTAACTCAGCGGGTCAGACATCATCTCTGGATAGATGACGTTTTGGATTGTGACTTTTCGTGAATGATCCCAACCCGAAATACACCCTGTCCATGTTCTCCAGAGATGCTGTCTGACCCATTGAGTTATGTCACAGGGAAAAAGCAATTGTGGATTTGGTGTTATGTGATAACCCGGGTTTGATAAGGGAACTCAAGGTAAAGCAACCATTAGGAGGCAGCGACCACAACATCATAAATTTTAATCTGCAATTTGAGTGGGAGAAGGTGAAATCGGATGTGTCGGTATTGCAGCTGAGCGGAGGGGACTACTGAGGCATGAGGGAGAAGCTGGCCAAAGTTGACTGGAAAGGAACCCTAGCAGGGGTGACGGTGCAATAGCAATGGCAGGAATTTCCTGGGATAATATGGAAGATGCAGGATCATTTCGTTCCGAAGAGGAAGAAAGATTCTACAGAGAGGACCTTGGCTGACAAGAGAAGTCAAGGACAGTATAAAACTAAAAGAGAAGGCGTATATCACAGCAAAGATTAGTGGGAAGCCAGAGGGTTTGGGAAGCTTTTAAAGAACAACGGAAGGTAACTAAAAAAACAATATGGGAAGAAAAGATGAAATACGATGGTAAGCTATCCAATAATATAAAAGAGAGTAGCAAGAGTTTCTTCAGTTATATAAAGAGTAAGAAAGAGGGAGGAGTGGAAGTTGGGCCACTGGAGAATGATGCAGGACAAGTGATAAAGGGGAATATAGAAATGGCAGAGGAGTTAAATAACTGTTTTTGCGTCAGTCTCCACAGTGGAAGACATCAGCAACATGCCTGAATTTTAAGAGAGTCAGAGGGTGGAGTTGGTGCAGTGGCTATTGCCAGGGAGACGGTCTTGGGAAGCTGAAAGGGCTGAAGGTGGATAAGACACCTAGGCTGGATGGACTGCACCCAGATCTGAAAGAGGTGGCTATAGAGATTATGGAGGCATTGACTGTGATATTTCAAGAATCACTAGAGGCAGGAGAGGTCCCAGATGATTAGGAAATTGCCAATATTACCCCGCTGCACAAGAAGGGAGCAAAGCAGAATAGTGGGAACTATAGGCCGGTTAGACTGACTTTGGTGGTTGGTGAGATTTTAGAGTCCATTATAAAGGACGAGGTTACAGAGTACATATAGGCTCACGATAACATAGGCCAAAGTCAGCATGGCTTTGTGAAGGGGAGGTCTTGCTTGACAAATTTGCTGGAAATCTTTGAAGAGTAAATAGCAATACATACAAAGTAGAGTCAGTAGATGTTGTTTAATTAGATTTTCAGAAAGCCTTCGATAAGTTGTCACATGTGAGGCTGCTAAAGGGCCTGTCCCACTTTCACAACCTAATTCACGACCTTTTCTACTCGTAGACATTTTTCATCAGGCTAGAAAAACGCCCCGACCTACATGATGCCACGAGTACCTACAACTAGCATCACAACCTACATAAGACCTACCTACGACCTCCCACAACCTCCTATGACCTCCTACGACCTTGTGACGACCATGCTGCGAGTATGAGTCAAGGGCAAACTCGGCAGAGGTCGTGAATTAGGTCGTGAAAGTGGGACAGGCCCTTAAGGAAGATGAGAGCCCACGGTATCAAAGGGCAGATACTAGCATGATACCAGGTTGGCTGAATGGCAGAAGACAAAGAGTGGCAATAAGGGGAGCTTTTTCTAGTTGGCTACCGGCGACTAGCGAAGTTCCGCAGGGGTCAGTGCTGGGGCCGCTACTCTTCACGTTGCATATTAATGATTTGGACAAGGGGATTGAAGGCTTTGTGGCAAAGTTTGTGGATGATACGAAAATAGGTGGAGGGGCAGGTAGTGTAGATAAAGCAGGGACTCTGCAGAAGGACTTGGACAGGTTGGGGGAGTGAGCAGAGAAGTGGCAGATGGAATATTATGTAGCAAAGTGTGGAGTCATGCATTTTGGTAGTAGGAATAAAGGCATAGACTATTTTCATGATGGGAAGAGAATCCAGAAATCAGAGGTGCAAAGGGACTTGGGACTGCTGGTGCAGGATTCCTCAAAAATTAATCTGCAAGTTGAATCAGTAGTAAAGAAAACAAACACAATGCTAGCATTTATTTCAAGACGGCTTGTATACAAAATCAGGGATGTAATGCTAAGGCTCTATAAGGCGCTGGTAAGGCCGCATTTAGAATATTGTAAACAATTTTGGGCACCGTATCTGAGGAATGATGTGCTGGCTCTGTGGAGGGTCCAGAGGGGGTTTACACGAATGATTCTAGGAATGACTCGCTCAAGCTATGATGAACGTTTGACGGAACTGGGCCCGTACTCGCTGGGGTTTAGAAGAATGAGGGGGGAACTCATTGAAACATACAGAATAGTAAAAGGCTTGGATAGAGTGGATGTGGAGAGAATGTTTCCACTAGTGGGAGAGTCTAGGACTAGAGGTCATAGCCTTAGAATTAAAGGGCGTTCTTTTAGGAAGGAGATGAGGCAAAACTTATTTAGTCAGAGGATGGTGAATCTGTGGAATTCTTTGCCACAGCAGGCCTTAGAGGCCAAGTCAGTGGATATTTTTACGGCAGGGAAGGATAGATTTTTGATTAGTATGGGTCAGAGGTTATATGGAGAAGGCAGGAGAATGTGGTTCGGAGGGAGAGATAGATCAGCCATGATTGAATGGCAGAGTAGAGTTGATGGGCCGAATGGCCTAATTCTACTCCTATCACATGACCGTATGACCTTCACAGTGACATTTTTACTTGCAGCAGCATAACAGGTCCATAAATATAATACACATAGACAATGTATAATATAAAAATTAAATAATTAACAAAAATACTAGTGTAAACAAAAAACCGTCATTAGTGAAATCAAAGACATTCCATAGAAGTTCACAGTTGAGGCTAATATTGTATATTGTTCAAGAATCTAATGGTTGTTGGGCAGAAGCTATTCTTGAACCAGGTGGTCATGGTTTTCAGACTCCTGTACCTTCTTCCCAATGGTAGGAGTGAAATGAGAGTGTGGGTAGGATGATGTGGGTCTTTGATAATACTGGCTGACTTTTTGAGACAGAGTCATAGAAACATAGAAACATAGAAAATAGGTGCAGGAGTAGGCCATTCGGCCCTTCGAGCCTGCACCGCCATTCAATATGATCATGGCAGATCATCCAACTCGGTATCCTGTTCCTGCCTTCCCTCCATACCCCCTGATCCCTTTAGCCACAAGGGCCGCATCTAACTCCCTCTTAAACATAGCCAATGAACTGGCCTCAACTACCTTCTGCGGCAGAGAATTCCAGAGATTCACCACTCCCTGTGTGAAAAAGGTTTTCTTCATCTCGGTCCTAAAAGATTTCCCCCTTATCCTTAAACTGTGACCCCTTGTTCTGGACTTCCCCAACATCGGGAACGATCTTCCTGCATCTAGCCTGTCCAACCCCTTAAGAAATTTGTAAGTTTCTATAAGATCAATCTTCTAAATTCTAGCGAGTACAAACCGAGTCTATCCAGTCTTTCTTCATATGAAAGTCCTGACATCGCAGGAATCAGTCTGGTGAACCTTCTCTGTACTCCCTCTATGGCAAGAATGTCTTTCCTCGGATTAGGAGACCAAAACTGTACGCAATACTCCAGGTGTGGTCTCACCAAGACACTGTACAACTGCAGTAGAACCTCCCTGCTCCTATACTCAAATCCTTTTGCTATGAATGCTAACATACCATTAGCCTTCTTCACTGCCTGCTGCACCTGCATGCCTACTTTTAATGACTGCTGTACCATGACACCCAGGTCTCGTTGCATCTCCCCCTTTCCTAATCGGCCACCATTCAGATAATAATCTACTTTCCTGTTTTTGCCACCAAAGTGGATAACCTCACATTTATCCACATTGTACTGCATCTGCCATGCATTTTCCCACTCACCCAGCCTATCCAAGTCACCTTGCAGCCTCCTAGCATCCTCCTCACAGCTAACACTGCCCCCCAGCTTCGTGTCATCCGCAAACTTGGAGATCTTGCATTCAATTCTCTCGTCCAAATCATTAATATATATCGTAAATAGCTGGGGTTCCCAGAACTGAGAATTGCGGTACCCCACTAGTCACTGCCTGCCATTGTAAAAAGGACCCGTTTACTCCTACTCTTTGCTTCCTGTCTGCCAACCAGTTCTCTATCCACATCAATACTGAATCCCCAATACCGTGTGCTTTAAGTCTCCTCTAGATACCTTCGATGGTGGGGAGATCAGTACCTGAGATATACTGAGTCGTAATAGTCTGCGGTCTTCTTCGTTCCAAGTTTCTGTCATAATACAAAATTCCAATGGATCAAAAGCTTTCCCATTAACTTCCACTCAGTATAATATGAAAACCACCCAATAGGAAAATCTCTTATGATGTTTCTTAATTATCTTGGATTTGAGACACAAAGCTGGAGGAGATGATTAGCGGAGGCGGCTACAGGCTTTGCACATACGAATGCTTTTCTTTGATGTGTTTAATGCTCAATGTGTTTTGCATTCTGCTCGGTCGAAAGGTTGTGTATATCGTGCGTGTGAAAGAGAAATCTGCGTTTATACTGCATCCTTCCCGATCTCCAGGTTGAGTGCATCATGTCCAATGTTTATTCTAACAATGACCTCCCACAACCACCAATGTGATGCTGAACTGTTACCCTGGTTAAATTGATGAGTGTTCATAATCCAGAACTCCACATAGCTCCTTAAGCAGGAACACAGCGGTGTGGTAATTGCTGGTGTACATCAGCTGGAGGTCCAGATGGGAGGAGAGGTGTAGCCATGTAAATCTCCTTCAAGTCGGGACATGGTCTTTCTCCCGCACTAAAGCATCACATTCAAAGTAGACAAAGGTGCTGGAGAAACTCAGCGGGTGCAGCAGCATCTATGGAGCGAAGGAAATAGGCAACGTTTCGGGCCAAAACCCTCGGTTTTGGCCCGAAACTTTGCCTATTTCCTTCGCTCCATAGATGCTGCTGCACCCGTTGAGTTTCTCCAGCACTTTTGTCTACCTTTGATTTTCCAGCATCTGCAGTTCCTTCTTAAACACATTCAAAGTGTCGTGGTTACAAGCATCACAGTTGGAAGCTTTGCATTTAGTTGGCAAAAAGACTTCTGTCGCACTGCTTAAGTCATTCTTCCTGGTGAATATTTAAAGTATCAACTGAATTAACCAACGCGCAACAGTGTGTATGAATATGTAGATTATTAACTGAAATATCATTCACAATGACATCGTTGGTTTTCTATGTCATTGCCCATACCCCACCTCACCCCAAGCAGGAGACAGCAATTCACAAGTACCTGTTAATGATATAAATAATTACCAAGAGCATTAATTAGCAACTTTTCACAGACTGCGTGCACTTAGAACAGTTGAGCCTTTTGGGAGAGATTGGCAGGACAAAATTACACGGAAGACACTTTCAGAGCAAATTTTCACCCTGTCCTGAACAGTTCCAATGGGAATGAGTACCAGTTCCGATCTGGCAATGGGTGCACTATTTTTGCTGATCACTTAAGGATCATGACACTGACAGGTGCCAATTTGTGAATTAAATGTACATTTAACAGGCTATAGCTAGTTGTGGGAGTCCGTAGGTTTATAATAGACATCAGTCGATAGGCTATCTCCTGAGAGAAGCATTGCAAGTCTGTGTGTCAGGCTCCAGCCACCTTGTGATCACAGTGCTGCACAATTCCAGCAGGGGGCAGACCGGCACCATGGTTCCCTCTCTGTCCTGGGGCTCCTACATTGCCACAAGCAAACTGGAGGAACAGCACCTCGTATTCCCCTTGGGTAGCTTACAACCCAACGGTATTAAGATTCAATTCTCCAATTTTAAGTACAATGTTCCCCTTTTCCACACCTCTTTACTGTACATTCAGGAGTATATTCAGCTGTCCAAAGTTTGTCTGATTTGGTTATAATCTCAGCTCCGGTTTCTCACGTACTTGCGGTAACTCCTCTACCTTTCACACCACAACGATCTATCGCTGCCTTAAAGTACCTCGACCGCTTTCGCCAACCCTCGGCGTAAGGGTTTCAAAGACACACCACCCTCAGAATAAAATTCCAAGTGTGTGGCCCTGTATTTTGAACCGTAAATGCTGCTTCTGGTATCTCCCTCAACAATCCTTCGTACACTCACCCTGTCCACACTCCTCAAGATCTTATCTTCATTTCACTAAGTTAGGAGGACATAAGGTGTTACAAAGGGATATATACATACATACATACATACATACATATATCCCTTTGTAACATCCTTATGTTCTCCTAACTTAGTGAACTGAAGCTAAGATCTTGAGGAGTGTGGACACTTACACTGGTTTCTCCCCCGTCCCTTCCATCAGAAACCCTCAACAGGATTCATAGTTTGCAACCACGTCTTTATTATGGGGTCACATCTGTTTCTATCCAACAATCTGCCTCTCAGGGAACCCTCACAGCTGAGGTCATCTGTTGGCCGTCTCACCTCTTCCCTCCGTTGTTCTTCCCGCTCTTCCCCCCCCCTCCCCCCCCACCCCCCGCAATCAGTCTGAAGAAGGGTCCTGACCTGAAATGTCACCCATCTATTTTCTCCAGAGATGCTGCCTGGCGCACTCAGATACTCCAGCATTTTGTGCCCATCTTTGGTATAAACCAGCATCTGCAGTTCTTTGTTATTACATTCTGAGCATAGATGTGTGAGGGTAGTGATGATGGCACCGTTATAGCACCAGGCCCCAGAGTACGATTATAAACCAGTAACCAAGGAGTGCTCAGTGGACGCATATCCTTGGGCGTGAGGTGATGGAATGGGAGAATATCAAGAGCATGAGATCTAGTGCAACTTGCACCTCGCAGGGTGAGAGTGGCTGTCACTGAGTTACAGCGAGCCCACCAAGCACGATGCACCAATCCAACTATCCAGCTCATCTTGCACGAGTCCCATGTTATTCTCCACTCATTCCCATTGAGCCTCCACACACCTGCACATCAGGGGCAATTTACAGTCACCAATTAAACTTGTGAGGGGCAAATTTGCACGGTCATAAGAAGAACGTGCAAACTCCACACAGACAGCAACGAGGTCAGGCTTGAACTCATCTCCCTGACGCTGTGATGCAGCAACTGTACTATCTGTGCCACTCTGCTGCCCCTAAGGCCATAAGGGAGAAGCAACAGGGAGGGGTAGAACCAAACGGCCCAGGTGATTTATGCGAAGCTAAAAATGAGGTGGGGGGGACGAATTTGGATGATAAAAGATGGGAGGAGATTTAAACAAAGTATGAATGGTGGAATGTACAGGTTGGTCCCAATGCCCTGCTCTATGCTGTTATTCCACGTCTATTATTAGACACGTGGAAGACTAGATGTTCTGGTCAGACGAGGTTTTCCAGTTCTAACACTGACTTCTTGGGTCTGTTCAATATAAACAATATCCAAGCAGATGGTATTGTTCAGATCCTAAAGACTTGAATAAAGTTATTGATAGCGATGTGGTTCTGCATCAGCAACGGGAGATGTATCTTCACTGACTACACGGAGCTAAGGCTTTGATGGAATCAGATGTTTCTTAAGAGTTTTAAAATGCGTTTAGATAAGGGCAGCCCAGTGGCACAGCCACTGCATCACAGCGCCAGAGACCCGGGTTCAGTCCTGACCTCGGGTTCTTTCTGTGGAATTTGCATGTTCGACCTGTGACTGCGTGGATTTCGACCGGATGCTCCGGTTTCTTCCCACATCCCAGTGGGCCTGTAGGTTAATTGGCTGCTGTTAATTGCCCCCTAGTGTACAGGAAGTGGATGAGAAAATGGACAGAACTAGTGTGAACGGCCGATCGATGGTCGGTGTGGACGGTGGGCTGAAGGGCCTCTTTCCGTGCTGTTTCTTTCAATCAATAACCATAAAAATATCACATTTAATTGCTTTCCACGCACCTTTATGGGCGTCTTACCAGATGTGGAAGCCATTACTGTGTTTTTCCAAAGGAAGTTGGAGGTATTGGTGGAAAGGCATCAGAGAATAGAAACATTGTGGATGATCTTGTGGCCGTTGGTTTGACAGAAAAGTTGGAAGAAGCTAATCAGGTCCATAATAAACATCTGGATTAATTCATTCAACAGTGCTGCGAGGCTTCAGAGGCGCTAAATAAAATTAATGCGGAACATGAGAGGCAGCAAGATGTTTAATTGGATATCTTGCCCGGGGAGAGGACTTTGTGTTCATCCCATCAAAGCTAAAGCAGTTTGGAGATATCCTCACCTCCAGGATCCAGTGTTTGTTGGGAATATGACTCCCAACAAATATCCGAGCTCTTCTCTTATCTGTCGAAAAGGATGAAGCTGCTCAGAGATTTAACACTGGGAGACGCAGAGTGGTTCAGGGGAGAACCCAAAGAAATAAAACTGCAAAAGAACCCTTCGCTTGCGCAGTGCCTCAATATTTTGTTCTTCAGGAAGAGATAGCTCTCAATGTTAGTCCAAACCTGAAACAACATCGTATGTGTAGGAAGGAACTTCAAATGCTTGTTTACACTGAAGATAGACACAAAATGCTGGAGTAACTCAGCGGGACAGGCAGGGTAGAAGGAATGGGTGACATTTCAGGTCAAGACCCTTCTTCAGACTGCTCGTCCCAACCCGAAACATCACCCATTCCTTCTCTCCAGAGATGCTGCCTTTCCTGCTGAATTACAAATGACGGAGCCCCAAAGCTATTGCATAGTCTGTGACACGGTTGATCCACATGTTTATGATTGGGTATGGTGAATGTTTAAACAGATTATTAACCATCGAAAACTACAAAACACAATCTAGAGGAACTTCGACGAATGATGCTGAGAATATCAAAGTTTTCTTTGAAAATAGAGTACAGCAAAGGAGGAAATAGATGATAATGATACAACACTTAGCAGAGCTGACTTGCCTGAGGTTAGTCGCTGTGATTCAGCAGCTCAAATGGAAGAGGCTGATTAGTGCGAAACACTTGGCTGTTGGTGACATATATTGGGAGCAGCTTCATCATTCAGCTGCTAGTGATCCAGTCCAGAAGCAACAGGAAGAATTGAGTACCGTTCTGATCATCCCATTACAGGAAGTAAGTGGAGGCTTTGGAGAGGGTGCAGAAGGGGTTTAGAGGGCATTAGCTCTAAGGAGGTTGCACAGACTTGGATTGTTTTGTCTGGAGCATCAGAGGCAGGAGGGAGATCTGATAGAAGTCTCTGCAATTCTGAAAGCGTAGAGGGGACGGCTTTAAAGTGAAAGGGAAGTAGTTTAAAGGCAATGTGCAGGGCACATTGGTTTTTTTTTACACAGAGGGTGGTGGGTGGCTGGATTGTGCTGCCATGGGTGGTGGTGGAGGCAGATACGATAGCGGTGTTTAATTTTTTTTTTAGATAGGCACATGGATATGCAGAGAATGGAGGGATATGGAATGTGCAGGCAGCTGGGATTAGTTTAAATTGGCATCATATTCGGCATGGACATTGTGAGTCGAAGGGCCTGTTCCTGTGCTGTACTTTTCTATCTTCTTTGTTCTACCTGCTGCAACTTCAACTCAATGCGTCAATGAACGCCAGTCTGGTTTTTGAGGGAAGTAAACAAACATTTTGCTCACCACGATGTGAGAGACACTATTGGTGAGAGTGAGTGAGTGAGTGAGTGAGTGAGTCAGCTGCGAGTGTCTGAGATAGCATCTTTTGAATAGGGCCCATCTGAAACCAGATGTCAAAGTTGAATTTCAGAGAGCAGGGGTGGGGCAAACCCTTGTAGCATCTCGGTCACATCTATCCCTCAACCAAGAATTCCCTGCTCCTTTATTCATCACTTTTCGCAGGACCCTGCTGTGCAGAAATTACTTCCTACTTTAGAGGAGTAACAGCCCTTCAATGGGTGCAATGCAATTGTCTTTTCATCAATGTCTGAAATGTCTACGGTAACTAACTGGGTTTTATTCTGTGTTTGCCCACTAACAGTGTGTCTCTTCTGTACCACAGTCCCGTACATTAAAGTCTACCTCCTGGAGAATGGCATGTGTATTGCAAAGAGAAAAACCAAGTTATCAAAGAAGACCTTGGACCCGGTTTACCAGCAGGCACTGCTGTTCGATGAGGGTCCTCAAGGTCGGGTACTGCAGGTTAGTGCTGGTGTCACCCCGACAGACTGCCAACACAGCGAGGGACTCTCTTCCCAACAGGTGGTTGGTTAGGGTTGCCAATTGTCCCACATTAGCCGGGACATCCCGTATTTTGAGCTAAATTGGTTTGTCCCATACTGGACCGCCCTTGTCCCGTATTTGACTGTAATTAGCATAGGGCACGCTAAAGGGCCTGTCCCACTTGGCAATTTTATCAGCGACTGCCGGCATCATTGACTGACGTGTCAGGTCACTGAAAGATTTGCGGCGTGATGCGACGTGAAGTGATGCGGCGGTGACGCACGTGATGACATGTGACGCGCGGTGTTTTTTCAAGTATCGCAACATTTTTTTTGCCGCTGCTGGATTTTGAAATGTTCAAAATCTTCTGACGCCGGCAATCGCCGAACAAAATCCGCCAAGTGAGACAGGCCCTTTACAGACAGATCCTAGATCGGATACAATAGCGTGCGTGCGTGTTGAAGCCACACACCAGTGATTCACCTGTCATCCGCCCCCTTCTGCGCATCAGTTGTACGCTATATTTTGCTCGTCTCTGTAACCCCCTCCCATCCACTCTTACCCCCCCCCTCCCCTCCCCCCTCAATGCCCTAGAGGTGTTATCTCCCTGTGGCTTTATCTGCCCAGACACAGGGGAGCAGGAAGAGTTTGGCATTGGATCAATAAGCCAGACCTTTGAATTCCAGATTTTGGGAATGTGTTAAAATAATCTGAAAATTAAAAACTGATATTAAAATATGTCATAGAATGATACAGAATGGAAACAGGCCCTTCGGCCCAACTTGCCCACAATTATCCTATCTATGTACCTGTCTAACTGTTTCTTAAACGTTGGGATAGTCCCTGTCTCAACTACCACCTCTGGCAGCTTGTTCCATACACTCACCACCCTTTGTGTGAAAAAGTTACCCCTCAGATTCCTATTCAATCTTTTCCCCTTCACATTCAGCGTATGTCCTTTTTTCCTTGATATACCTACTCTGGGCAAGAGACTGTGCATCTACCCAATCTATTCCTCTAATGGTTTTATACACCGCCATAAGATCACCCCTCATCCTCCTGCGCTCCAAGGAATAGAGCCCCAGCCTAGTCAACCTCTCCCTATAGCTCAGACCCTCCAGTCCTGGCAACATCTTTGTAAATTTTCTCTGTACCCTCTCCAGCTCTTTTCATGGTGCTCAGAACTGAACACAATGCTCTAAATGCGGCCTCACCAACATCTTACACAACTACACGATGACCTCCCAACGTCTAGCACCCGTAGTCCCGAATGCACCCGGGTCTCTGGCGCTGTACGGCAGAAACTCTACCGCTGTGCCACCATGCTGCTCAGTGTCACTGTCCATGGTGATTTCACTTGGTTTATTCCTATTTTTAAGAGACCTGTTGCCCTGGCTGGGCCCAGCCTGTTTGTCGCTTTAGATGACTGTTCAACCTCCAGCCATCCACATCCTGCATCTATGCCCTAACTGGCAGCAGGTCCTATTCACCGATCACCCCTCCGGACCAGCTTGGTTCAGAATCTTGATTTAAATAGTCTTATCTTTAGAAATACTTCCATGGCCTCACTCTGTCTGCACAGAACCTGATATTCCGCTTGGCTAGTTTAAAACAACAGTATGAACATTGAATTCTCCAATTTTATATAACTAACTAACACTCTTCCCCTACCCCTTTCACCTCATCTCTTCCCTGCACCCCACTTGCATGCACACCCATTTCTCCCACTATCCTGCTCACTTCCCTCTGTCCCATTCTATCCATATCCTGTCCACTGGCTTCACATTCTGAACCTCTTCTCTTCTTATCTCAGTATTTTGTATTTTCATCTCTGGTCTTTCTCACTCATCTGCTCATCAAAACCCCCTCACTTGTGTCCATTTATCACTTGCCTGACTCTCTCTCCCCCCCCCCCCCCCCCCCCCCCCCCCCCACTGGCAATGGAGGAGGCCCAGGACAGAAAGGTTAGTGCGGGAATGGGAAGGGGAGTAAAAATGGTTGGCAAGTAAGAGGAAGTAGCCAGCGATCTCCTGTTCACATGCAAATCTTTTCCCTGCCCCCCTTTCTCCTTCCCCTGAAGGGCCCGGCCCCAAAACATCGCCTATCCATGTTCTCCAGACGTGCTGGCTGACCCACTGAGTCACTCCAGCACATTGTGTCTTTTTTATATCTCGCAATTTATTTCTTGACTTCCATATCGTCGACTTCACGGGAACTAATGTCCCGATTCCTTTTCCAAACTGGTCGTCCTATCTTACAAGTATCACCTATTGATCTCGATGTGCTTGCAGGTCATAGTGTGGGGAGATTATGGTCGGATGGACCACAAGTACTTCATGGGAATGGCCCAGATCCTGCTGGAGGAACTCGACCTGTCCACCCTGGTCACGGGGTGGTACAAGCTCTTCCCCACATCGTCCCTGGTCGATTCCACGGTGGCACCCATCACCCGTCGTCTCTCTCAGTCCTCGCTCGACAGCAGCACAAGTCCAGCCGGCCAGTAAAGGTCTCCATGGACAGGACAAGGAGCATATCATTAGAATGCCAAGGGGTGGCTGTAAATACTGTATGTGCAATTTGACCAACTGCTGCTAATGCTAGTCTGTTCTTTTATTTACTTTCAATTACCTTGGTAGTATAAGTAATCTCCGCAACCTGTGCATTCATTTACATGTTTGGGGAAATTGCTTTTGTATGCATAAGGGATAAAGTGCAATAGAGGGAGAACTTCTCACCACAGTTAGTACAAGCCTTCCTTTTCACAAGAGCAATGCACACAATAGAACGTGAGTAACCTGTCAACAGTTGGAAGGATGGTCCAAACGGAGGCTGGAGATCCAGACGGCCAGCACCATCGGGGTCTGTCGATGAGTGGATGCCTTGACTCATTCCCTCCTCACCGTGTCGCACCTTGCTGGCACGGAGCCCGAACTAGGAGAAACCAGCCTTCAGCTCCACTCATAAGACTATTGTGCATTTGCTTCAGTTGAATGCATTTGGAATGTTTCCGTGAAGGTTCTCCCTCAGCAGTGATGGAAGGCATCGGCGGCGAGGAAAGCCTGCTGACCCTTCTCACCATGACAGTATTCCTCCTCGAAACCTGCATCGTCTGAAGGAACAATCCCACGATCCTGTCTCTGCCTTACCAAGCGTCTCTGAGCATGAGCACCCTCCTTTCAGAATGAGGTTTGAGAAGGCATGCCGAACACTTCTACAACCTTTGCATAAACAACCTGACCATCAGCACCCTGAGCCTTGGTAGGCAGCTCCATCCCACCCTTCCGCACTTCCCGCAGTAAGCACTGCTTACTCCATGCACTGAGATCTCAGTGAAGCAAACATTGGCTGGTCTGGGACCTCCTGTATAGTCCAAACCAGCCTAAAAAAAAAATCTCTTCTACGTAACACATTCCTTCACATGTCCGTCCACTGCATCCTAGAAAATAAAAAATCGAGACACCTGCATGTTTTGACCATCTTTAAAACTTTGTTGACTTCAAAATAATACATCCTATAATAGTTCTAGGAACATAGAACTCTGACAATGGATTTTGGCAACAGGCGGCAAAGAAACCAGAAGGGCTACTGTTTTATTTTTGTTCAATGAGCTGCACTGTGGGCCTTGGATCCAAACAATCTCCCAAACTGTCAGTCAAACTTGGGAATATCACGTGGCACTGTCTGTTCTAAATTTACTGAAGCCAGCCTTGTTTGAAGAAGGGTGAAAGTTCCAACAGAGAGGGAAGGCACCTCTCCAGCTGTCGACCAGGTCCAGTCACTCAGCGGTGGGGACCAGGTCACTAAATGAGCCATTGCACGATCCCGATGAATAACGGCTCTGGGCCGGAGAAAGTAAAAACTCACATCAGCCAATTGTTAAACAGATTCCACAACAGTCTCGCTTTTCTCAATCTTGATGACAGGAGCATGTTGGAGTGTTGACTGGGACCCAACACTGGAACACACCACAGGCAGAGGATTTCACAGCATCCTAGCCGGGCAGTTAGATATTTCACCTAACCCAGTCTTCCAGCAAGACCTGGGCCTCAATGTGGCCAATGGCTGTTAACTTTCACCATCTGCCAACCTTAACCAAGCAAGGAACAATAATGACTCATGGTCGATTTCAGAGGATTCTAACATAAAGCAAAAAGACTTTGTTTATCCAACGATTATATTTAAAAATAAAACTGGAAAAAGGCAGAATATATCAAAAGGCAAGCACTTTATGGTTATGTAGCTGCTCAGTAGCCTACTGTGTAAATCCATGAAGAACTTGAATGGTATCACAGGTGAGGAACCCAAGGATCTAAAGATCCATCCTTCCCATCCTCCCTCTTCACGTTCAAGATCCCATGGACACAGAGGCTCGATAATGGGCTGATTGTTAAGGTGTGATTAAATGTGATATTTTGTGTAATTCTGGCAAAAATGTAGCACTGTCACTCACATAGCTGTGATCCTACTATGTTTCCTCATCATTGCAAAAAAGCACAGCCAACTTCATGTTGATTCTTGCATCGACAACACATAAAGAGATGAAAGGTTTTCTGCATATGACATGAACCATTGGCGGTCTCTCAGCGGACCCTAATGAAGTCCCATATTATTGGACAGTTGAAGAAAGTCGAGGTGGGGAATGGTTCCCATTATCTGGATTACCTGCGCTGAAGTGCTCCATCTTAGCGGGGTGGAAAATTCAGTCACTGAAGGAAGATGGCATTCTTTGTCTGAAAAGATGTTCCTGGTATTAACACGTTGATGGGAATTATTCCTTACCTAACACATGGAAGCTGTTTTATGGATTTCTCTCTGTAGCAAGGCTGGGACTGCAAAACTATTCTGTATGAGATGGGTTTTTTTAAATAAGAACTTCATGCAGTTTTACCATCAAATTGAGATCCAACACATCGGATGACTTACTGTAAAATGGCATTTCCTTCTGTATAAGTAATGTGGTTCTACTATGAAACTGTCAGAGGTCACATCATTGGTTTGATATAATAATTAATAACTTGTCTTGTAAAGTTTGGTCAGATTATGATGCACCTATTGTTAGCCTTGACTGCACTGTCTTTGTGGAGTATATAAAGTGCATCAAGCATTTCAGTATTGTATAAAAATGTGACATTTTCAATCAGAATGCTAACCAGTAAAGAGACCATTTTTTGGAAGCCTGTCATAATGCATGAAATACAAATATACACATGCTGGGATATTTGGCTTTCCAGCTTTACAGAATTTCCTTCACCAAATTCCTCAGCTAACTCTCCCGAAGATAATATATTTGGACTATTTCACAGTGATGTAGATTTCTCTCTCGAAAACATCTCCACAAACAGACCCCTATGCTGAGTTCTCCATCCAACCCAGACCAAAGCTGAGCAGCTTCCCTTCGTGTCTCCATAGTTTGAACAGTTTGTGACCATTTGTTAAACTGTTCCCATTCCCATCAAAATAAAAAGCCCATCCTCACAGCTCCTCCTGCAAGTAAAATCTTTGGGAGTATTCAGTCCAGTAAGCTAGAAGGTCACGTTATTTCTGGAGTGTGCACAAGTTACTTTCCAACCACTATTATTGGTGAGCTGTAGATTTAGTCACGTAACCAGAGAGACTGCATTCCTCCATGTGTAGAACATAAGGACGTGCAGCCTTTATGATGACATCTCCTCTGTTACACTATGTCAGCCTTAGATCGCAGAGGTACAATGCTCTGAGGGGTGCGGCCCACAGAATCTGCGTAGCCCATCCATTCCATCTCCCTCCCCTCCCCCCCCCGCTCTTTCGCCACAGCTCTGCAAATGCTCCACCCCCCTTCACTGCAGTCAGTCTGAAGAAGTATCCCAACCTAAAATGTCACCTATTCATGTTCTCCAGAGAAGCTGCCTGAGCCGCTGCGTTACTCCAGCATTGTGTCTCTTTCCCCTCATTGATAGTTTCCGCCATCTCCACAGCCCAAGCTACAGATCCTCCGTGCCCTATTCATTTCAAGGTCTTTCTTCACATTCCCCTGTACATTTTGCTCCAAAATTACAAGCTGTATTGCCTGTCGTTGAATCATTTAGCGTCTCTCTACTGACCCATGTCTTGTTCACCATTCAATGGCCTCTTAACCTTCGTTACCACAAGGACAACCCTGGCTTCCCCAGACTAACCTTGCAGCTGAAACTCCCCCCATCCCTGGAACCGTGCTGGTAAACCTTTCCTTCAACCTCTTCAAGCCTTCATACCCTCCCCACAGTTTGGCAACTCAATTTGAATGGCTGGCCCAAAACTGTGTGTGGTATCAATATACATGATTCTATAACAAAGAATTATCTTGAATTCTTCTTCGAAGAATTATCAAAGAATTATTGCAACACTAACAAAGTGTTGCAAATATGGTTGCTCGTCTACGGCCTCTTTCAATGAGACCTGCTGACAAACCCTAGAGTTCTGTAGGGTGACGGGCAATAGTAAACCTGGAGAAACCATGTTGCAGACATTGCTATTACCCAACATGGCCATAGTTAAAATTGGATCAAAACCCTGCAGCAAACAGTAACAGTCCAAGTCATACACAGCATTGAAGCAGGCCCTTCGGCCCAACTCATCCATGCAGAGAAAGTCGCCCCATCCCAGCTAAACCCATTTAGCTTAGATGAGGCATCTTGCTCGGTCAGCATGGATGAGTTGGGTCGAAGGGGCCGTTTCCTTGCTGTATGACTTGGACTGTTACTGTTTGCTGCAGGGTTTTGATCCAATTTTGATCCACTGAATTAAACTACACTTTCTATTCCTCGGCCCAATTGCCCATCTCATCAAGCTCCGACTGAATTATTGTTAAGCATCTTCACTATCTACAATATCACCTATTTTAATATAATCTGCAAACTCACTAATCATGCCGTATAAATATTCATCCAATAATCTCATATAACAATGGGCCCAGCGCAGATCTGAGACACACCACTAGTCACAGGACTCCAGTCTGATAAAACAACCTTCCACCGCAACCCTGTGCTTGCTACCACAAAGTCAATTCTGTACCCAGTTAGCTAGCGCTCCCTGGTTCCTTTGCGATCCAACCTCCCAGAGCAGCCTACCATGCGGAACCCTAAAAGACTTGCTCGTCCATTTAAGGCCTTGCCCTCGTCAATCTTCTGGGTTGCATCAAATTAATGAGACACGACCACACTTAATTAACACAAGCAACAATCTGATAAATCTCAGATAATTGAATTGCATTTCTCATCTAGGGAGATAATCGAACTAAATATTTGTAAAGAAATTGAAATATTTCACAGCACAGTTGGTGCCTAGTGTCTTTGGATGTTTTCAAACTGTGATTACAATAAGCTTGAAAAATGGATTCTGTCTCTTTCTGGAATGGTCATTTTTATAATTGTGCTCTTCAATCATTTTATACCTCTGGCCTTTAACAGGCTCCACAGTACCTGTCTATTATTGGAACTGTTCATGTTGTTTATAAGCAGCAGGAATCTGCGGATGATAAGAATGCACACGGTAATTTTGTAAAAAAAAAACACCTAGCGATTTTAATAAGAATCCTGTTAACAGCACAGACACAGCTTGTATTTGCATGGACTTGTAAAATTCAACTAATAAAAATATCGGCAGTAACTGCCTGTTCATTCACCAAGTAAGCTTACATTCATTTTTAGTTTCAGAAATACAGCATGAAAACAGGCCCTTCGGCCCACCAAGTCTATGCTGACCATCGTTCACATTAGTTCTATGCTATCCCACTTTCGCATCCATTCCAAACACACTCGGGACAATTTGGAGAGGCCAATTAACCAACAAACCCGCAGGTTTTTGGGATGTGGGAGGAAACCCACTCGGTCAAGGGGAGCACGTGCAAACTCCACACAGACAGCATCCAAGGTCAGGATTAAACCCGGTTCTCTGACACTGTGAGGCAGCAGCTCTACCAGCAGCCTAATTATTCCCAATGCTCATCATTCTTACTTCTTTCAAGTCTCTTTTGCACAATTCAATACAAATCTACCACTGATTTACTGTCAACTGGTGGTCCAGCACTTCCATTAATCCAGATAAAATTACAAGAGTGTACTTGAAATCCCCCCTTGGATGTTCCCCCAAAAATGTGCAGCGTAGGCTGGGTGAGATGGCCAATCTCGACCTCATAGGGACTTCCACAGCCCATCGAATTCCCCCTTACAGCCGGGGCTCTGGACCTCCAGCCTGGCCAGAGCCGGAAATCCCATTCCCATAGCTGAATTTGCAGGACAGTATCTCGAATATTCCAGCTGCAGTCTCACCAATACCTTGGACAGCTATAACATGATGTCCCAACTCCTGCACTGTCCAATAATGGTAAGAGTGCCTTCTTAACCAAGGTATGTCCACCAGAGTCTATTTTGAGATAACTATGTTCTTGCACCTCTCGGTCTCTGCTTTACCAAAAGACTGTCACTCACTATCTATGTCCGGGTGGTTTCACTTACCAAAATACATCAAATTGCCTTGTCCAAGTTAAACTCCATCTGCCATTCCTTTGCCCATTTTCCCAGTTCATCTAGATCTTGTTGCAACCGTAGATAGCCTTCTTTCCTGTCTACCACATCACCCATTTTGGTTTCCTCTGCAGACTTGCTGATTATACCACCTAGATTTTCACCCAGTTTCACATATATGACGAACAGCATGAGACCCAGCACCTTTCTCCAAGTAAGCTTGTATTAGTTTTTACCCTGACTGTTGGGGGGGGGGGGTAAATTATACCCTCAGCAAAGTTGTGAGAGATTATTGCCCAAAAATAGTCACTTCACATCTGGTTAAACCAACTGTAAACAGGATCTCACCTGCTTGAATTAACCTTCCTGCTGAGACCCCGTGATGCTACTCCCAGGGCCTTGTCACTTACTATGTCATGTTCTGGTTTAACTTATCAGAATATAACACTTTGCACATGTCTACATTTTATTCTGTATCGAACTAACTCAGCAATGAATGAATGGTGTGATTTCAAATTAGAATACAATTCTGTTCAATATACAAAGTAAATCTTTAATAAAATCTTTATTTTCCATGTCCCCACAACAATCTTTATATTAGGTAATTTTTTTAAATATAGTACAGAACAGCTGGAAGCAGCGAAAAAGACTGTGTAAGTACATTCACAGAGGAGTTACTCCATTGCTGGCATGCTTGGAACAGTGAAAAGGGATGTGCAATAGCATCGCGAGCTTTCACTTCTTGCGAGGAGGAAGGCAGGAGAGGCATCACTTTACCTGATACCAAATGCAGGGCTGGCGCCAGGCAGGTTGCCAACAAAACTGTTAAGTGCTTTTACACACAAAAACAGAGTTAAAGAGCAAAGCACGAGTGTGGCTTATGGACATTTGCAGATGAAGCTCTGTCTAACAATGGCAGGGAGTGGCCCTGAGGCTGGAGATGAGAGTGCCACAGTCATTCAAACATCAAAGGCCACGAATTGGACCACAATCCTTGCTAACCGAGCCTCGGCCACAAGTCAGTGAGCTGCCCGAGGGAACACACCTCAGGATCAAAATGCTTCAACCTAGCGCACAGGAAACCCCACTTTACAGCAGCCGGAGACGGGCAGGTGGTTTTGGAAAAATAGCTTTGTGTATTCAAAAAATAAAATTTTATTTTCTATCTAGCACAAGGCTAACCCTTAAAATCCAGTAAATAAACAAGTGAATACCTGCAATGGGCCAACATTCCCTCCACATTTCTGATCAGCCACCCAAAGGAAGAGGTGCGAACAGCTGTGCACAAGGTTAACAATATAAAACTGTCCTCTACCGTGTTGATATCTGAATTTAAATCTTTTCTCCACTTTAAAATACACCTCCCATTTATTTACTAGGAGACATGTCCTGGTTGTAAACGGTGATCTATAGACACCCTTCAATGGTCTCCCGTCTCCAAAAAAGTAACAAAAACAAATGTTAATTCCTTCTTTTAAATCACACACTTTATACATTAGTTTCTTATAAACCAAGCAGCCTCATAAAAATAGCACAAATTAGCTCTATATTAATATATTCATTTCTGTAAATATGATACATTAAAGCAATACCCTTGCATTCCTTGTAAACTCCATCAGCACCCAACTTACCCCCTTTCTCATTAACAATCAAGCTGATCTTCAGTTAGTGGTGGTGGTACAGAGACTCCAGCAACTTTGTACCAATGTTGCTTCAATACATATTGGGTGGTTAGGGCGTGGAAGGAGCACCTTCTGTGAACCGCTGCAGGACTGACACTGTTAAATCCCAATAGAAAACGAGAGGGAACTGTTGGGAATGAGCTCAACAACACTCCAATGAGTTGAAACCACCCCCCCCCCCCCCCAACCCCTGGAGTCCTTTCACCCATGGCACATAGTTGGCAGAGACCAACTGCGGAATTAAATGTGTGGAGCAATTGGGGTGGTGAGTGAGGTGGGCATTGACAACACCAAGGGGTAACGCGAGGTTGCACAAAGCAAACAAGGAATGCAATGGGTTTGAAAAACGTTAAACAGTGACTCTGCGCAAAGTATACCACCCAGCAACATCTTATTATAGTCCCAAATGCAAAAACAGGCACTATCACAGGGCCCATGTAACTGGTGGAAAGCTGAAATGGAATTTTCTTTACAACCTTGATACTGTTTAATACATTTATAACTTTAAACCTGAAACGCTCCTTTCTACACAATTAGCAACACATAATAAATGAACTCTTGCAACACGATAAATGGTCATTACTTCAGAACAATGAACTGCCATTGATGTAAACCTACTCCTGCTTCAATACTGCTGCACACGTTACCCCTTGACCAGCCTCTGTGACATCCATGTTTAACCACACAAAAATGTTTCACCCAAGTGCACAACCAGTGGGTGACACGTTGCAGCTGCTACCTGTAACCTCACACTTTACCAGGCTTCAGTGAAGCAGTTCTAAACTCTGGCAGTCCTCTGCCACATTATCTCGTGTTTAAATGGGCAGAAAGAGGCAACTTAGTGAGTTGGGTGGGAGATCATGTACTTAGACCTAACACTAGTCATACACATCATCCAATATTTACTCTTCACAGGAGGACCACACTGTAATAGCCCTGATCCAGCAGCTTCCCAGCAGCCTGGCCCCTTCCATCACCCAAGTGTCAGATCCAAGACTGCACTGTTTGGTGTCAATAACCTGTGTCAACAGCACCTCTACATTCATAGACACAAAAAGCTGGAGGAACTCAGCAGGATGGGCAGCATCTCTGGAGAGTGACGTTTCGAGTCTTGACTCCAGCTTTTTGTGCCTATCTTCGGCTTAAACCAGCATCTGCAGTTCCTTCCTACACTATTTACATTCATACTTGAAATAAGGAAACTCACATAATTGTGTTAAGTACAGGCATTCAACCTCCCCCTTTTCCTCACCCCCATCGAATTTATTTCACATTAGGCTGCATTTTATTAATTATCCAAATCAAGTTGCCCAGGCTTCATTTATAGCCTGGAAAATGAACTTGTGGGAGGGGAAAATGCAATTATTCCACTTATTTCTCTGGGTAACAGCAATTTAAGCACAAGCCTGCAGTCATGCTCATCATTTCTTTAGCATAAGGGTTAAGCCCTTATGAGAAAGAAATATGCTGATTCAAATGAAATTACAATAAAAACTATCAAATTTAAAATTAGACCCCCAAAATGCTTTAAGCATACTGAAAAAATAACAGATCCATATTTACACATTCATGTTGTATGGTCTTGGTGCAAATGTCTACTCCAGTGAATCTTGTCCTGTGCATTGAATCAGAATGTTTGCAAGTGTCTGGTCAAATTGGGAAAGGGCAGCATCGCCCAAAAACTGGTAGATTTTGTGAAAATCTCACAGCGACATCAGGCCTTAAACATCAGACAAGTAACTATTAGGGGCTGCACCTTCAACCAATGCATTCAGGGCAGCTCTTACAGGGTAAATCACTCAATATCCCTTATGATCAAGTGGCCAGGCACTGTGGGAGTGGCCATATTGTACCAGGCTCGTAGAATCCCCCTGAACAGGTGACTGTTTTCATTAATTTAATACCGTGGACATTAGCTGCATGCACTTAACTCCACTAAATATTGGTTAGGAAACAATGATGCGACCTATTTAGTGCCTCAACCACACTTACCTGATGCTTTTCAGGTACAAATGTTTAGATGTCTATTCAGAATTTTCCGTTTGAGTGAGAAAGCTATCAAAAAACAATTCTAAACTAGTGGGCGTGACTGTTTGCCATGCATCAAACCATATGTGTGAAAGATCATACATATGCAGCGGTGGAATTGATCTTGGAATTTTCTTTTGTTCACCATCACCAATTCTCTCCCAACAACCCTTTGAAAGCAAATTAAAGCCACAAAGTAGCCTGCCCAATCCCAACTGGCAAACACCACCAAATGAGAGAAGATACTTCATACCCTCATAGGAATGCATTCTTATCTGAGGTAGAAATAAAGGGGCAATCTCCACTGAACATCTTCACCAGTTATTCCCCACTCAGCATTCCAGCTATTCCCCATACCTTGCTCTTAGTTTCCCAGCTTGTTAGGAAGCCCTGTGTCACACACTGTCTTTACAACCTATTGGGCTTAAACAATAGAACAAGACTCTCAGAGAAGCATTAAACTCTTGTTCTTCTACTCAGAGATTGAGAGAAGTCACTGCTTGCCGGGAAAGACAGCACAAGCAGATCTTGCATCCAGCAGAGAGAGGTGAGAGTTTAGTGAACCAAGATTTACAATATGAATGGAGAGAGCTGCCATGTCTTGAGCCGTGCGTGAAGCAATGGAAATAGAGCCGAGGAAGTAATGTTTCAATGTTTTCCCCCCAGCCATGACCAATATTACCGGCAGAAAGTAAGGAGCCTAAACACATTAATGATTCAATTATAAAATATGGTTGGACCAATTATACTCAACTACTTCGATTTTTTTCCCTTTTATCTTGTGGTCTCAAGTGCACCAAATACCATTTAAAATAAATTTGTTTTGAAATTTTTCTTTAAAAAAAGATGTGTGTGTTGAAAAGAGATCAATGGGCAATATGTAATTTGTTCCTGCAACACTGGTGAAGTAGGAGATGGAACCTCCCATTCTGAGAGGGGCAAACCGTAGCTCTTAGCCCACCTGTCCAATGCAGGGTATGAGAAAGCATGGTATGCAAGTTGTTTGTCCCAATTGTGCTCTCATCTCTAACTAGGGTTTATTAATCTGCAAATAAATTCCAGGCCAGGTATGAAAGTTTAAGTGTTACGCTGGTATCGATCAGCTGATGAACAGTGAGTATTTTTAGAAAGATCCAATAGCACTACCTTAACCAAATGTCAATTCAATAGTTACTATCAAAACAATTAACCTATTGATAAAGCTATAACCAACATTTTTTGACATAGCATCAGTAAAGGCCTTGTTAAATAGAGGCACATACGTGCTACAATTCACATTCTTTCCAACTGTGTAACGAGGCTCAGTGGCTGATTAATACACTCAGCCATCGCTGTTTCCCTAACCCCCCAAATTTGAAGACTCCCCCTGATCATTTGGTCAAAGTCCAAACTTCATAATTCTAACCTAGTACCATGAACAAGGCATCCTGCGGCTGCAGCTGGTGGCTCACCCACGTGAACGATTAAGCAGAATTTAGAAACTAGTGACTAAAGATGTGCCAGAAACACTTCCCAACGTCACAAACGTCAAGATCACGCACCCTTCCTGGACTCGGCCTTTCTGGGAATTAAGATTTCCAAACGATTCTTTGGGAGACAAATAATGTACATTTCAAAGCTTTGACTTTGGTAATGACGACGGCTATTTTGATGGGGGCATTCTTGCCAAGTCCATGGAAGATCGAAAGGCAAAATGGATGTGAGATTGCACAGCAAACTGGCCGGAGGAGAGAAGAAGCCAAAATGTCTTTGGCGTGGTTCTGAGACATGGAGAGATTGTTGTTTCTTTCTTCTTAATTCCATTCTCTCTACTTCCAGATCTGGGTGCCGAGGGATTGACCAGTCGTGGGAGCAGCCCCTGCTCCCATGGAAACTGGTGACTGTCCGTAGCTCACCATGCCATTAGCACTGTAGAAATTCATCCCCGCCATGTGCTGCGTCATCTGCAAACAAAGGAGGTCAAATGGGACTCGACAAACAATCTCCTGGCACCAATAATCCTATTCAAGTAGACCCTTTGCACGTCTGTGGAGGTGGGAACAGACTGGTTTGCTCAACACAAATCTGCATTTTGGAAGTGCAACAGATTAGTTATTTTAGATGGGAAGCTGAACTGTCCATTTGTAGATGTTTGACCAGTGGGTTGTTGATCTGTGGAATTCATTGCAACAGATGTCTGCGGAGACCAAGTTATTGGATATTTTTAAAGCAGAGATTAATAGATTCTTGATTATGTGTGAAATGTTATGGGGAGGAGAATGGGGTTGAGAGGGGAAAACAGCAATGAATAAATGATGGAGTAAAATCTATGAACTGAATGGTCTAATTCTGCTCCTATGTTTTATAGACTAGTTGAGAAAAATATAAAGTGCTGGGAACAACTCAGCAAGTCAGGCAGCATCTGTGGCAGGAATGGGCAGCTGGTGTTTCTGGACAAGGACTGATGGAGTAGGGGGTAGAAAGCTGGAAAAAGAGAGGCAGAGGCGGCCTAAAGTCTGGCAAGGGATAGGTGAGTACAGGTGAGGGTTTCTGATCTCCAGATGGGTAGAGACTGTGGGTAGAGAGGGTTCGGAGGTGAGAAGGAGGTAAAAGGATATCAGATAAACGAAGAGTGGAAGGTGAAGCGCGAAGGGGGTATGTGGGTGAAAGGGGGCAGTGGGGAGGAGAAATGTGGTGGGGGGGGGGAAATGATAGACGGAGTAGGGAGGGGTGAGAGAGCAGCTGAAGGGGCCCAAATGGTAGATTTTGTGCAGGGTGCACATGCCAACCTGAAGCCGGTTCATTAAAGAAACATAACCTAAACAAAAAAAGCAGAATTGATCAGATTATGAGAGAGCTGAAGGATTTGTCACAGCGGGCTGCTGGGTTGCGGCACTATTACAGGGAAACAATTGTACTCTGCCAACGGGACATGTTTCAGGAGGAGTTCTGCACCAGACGTGCTGGGACAATGTCCCCCGTCTGACTGCAATGGTTCACAAGCAAACTATCCACTGATGCATTCACCTCGGTATTTCCTCTTGTGGCAGAGACCATCTTACCTGCGCTATGTTCCACTGCAGTTGCTGTGCCTGTTGGACTCCGTACACCGGCTGAGGCATGGCCATCACACCCATGTAGGCACCCTGCTGCCCCATCATCCCACTTGGCGCACCCATTCCTTGTGCCTGCATGCCTGGCATGTATCCCGCTGGCAGTGCCATTGGAGCCACCATGCCCAATGACTGTCCCACGCTGCCCATCATACAACTGGCGTGGGTGGCTGCAGTGCCCGCAGGGGGAAAGTTTGCATAGCCACTTGGCAGACAGGGAGCATAGGATGCTTGTGCAGAGGGCATGAACATAGCACCTGGAAAACAAAGAGAAGTCACTCATTTCTATTTCTGAACAGTGGGTCATGAGCATTTGAAGAGATGGGGCAGTGCGGTGTCACACAAGGTGGAACTGCTGCCTCACAACCTGCCACCCAAGGACCCGGGCTCGATCTTGACCTCGGCTGCAGTGTGCGAGGAGTTTGCACGTTCTTCCTGTAACTAAAAATGGCATTCCTCCCGGCGCTCCGGTTTCATCCCACATCCCAAAGATGTGCAGATTTTTGAATTGCCCCGAGTGTGCGGGGAGTGGCTGGGAAAGTGGGATAACATAAAACTAGTGTGAATTGTGTCGATGTGGACTCGGTGGGCAAAGGGCCAGTTTCCATGCTGTATCTCTCAACTAAACTAAATCATAGAATAAATGAACGGCGATTAATGAAGAAAAATGGATAGGAAAAGCATTGGAATGAGATGATACAGAAGTGGATCGTCTGAGCCCACACTGGACTAGAAACAACATCCTGGCATCAACGGCCAACAGACTGATCAACCATTTCATGTCCAGTTGCATTTTGTTCAAATTCTGCCAGCATTATCAATTTAAGTTATGGTGGAAGAGAAGGCTTCTGTAATCAAACCTCTCATCTTAAAACAGTGCTGTCTAGTTTTATGCTCCCCTATCCTGACAAAGACTGGCCTACACCCATCGTGACTTTACATACCTCTGTAAGATCATCCTTCAATCTCCTACACTCCAGGGGAAAGTCTCAGCCTCCTTGTTATTCAAGCCCTGCAGTCCCAGTAACAAAGTGGTCATTTTTTTTGTGTACCCTTTCCACCCAGGTGGCAATGTCAAAGAGTAAACAGGATATCTTTACGGTGACATGGGGCAAAGTCAAGTAGATGTACAAGGCACATCTTTTTAAAGAGAGCGTGGTGAGTGCCTGGAACATGCTGTCAGGGGTGCCGGAGAAGGCAGATACGATAGTGGGTTGTTGAAGTATTTGGATAGGAATATCAAAATATAAGGAATGTAGGAATATGGATTATGTGCAGGCAGATAAGAGTTGGACTTGGCATCAGTTTGGATAAGAGGCTTGAAACTGTGCTGCACTGTTCTATGGTCTACATTCTACCTGCAGGAAGACGAGATTAATTTAACTTGGCATCATGTTTGGCCCAGAGGTTATAGGCCAAATGTCTGCGTTGTTTCAGATTCTATTTGCAAGCAGATGAAATTAGTTTAACTTGGCATCATGGACATTGTGGGCCGAAGAGCCTGTTCCTGTGCTGTTGTTCTACATTCTCAGATGCTGGTACGTTTTCCTTGATGCCTGGACTGGGTGTTAACTGTAATCCTGCTGCATACCTTGAGCCGGTACATGGGACGGCTGTGACCCATAAAGTGAAAGAATGGAGTCCTTCGAGAGCTGCTTCTTCCCCGAATCCTCCTGCTTCACGGAGGGGTCAGCAAAGAAATTCAAGTTTTCAGCTGCTTCTTGGGGAGCAGAAGCCAAAGCCTGCAAAACACAAGATCAACAGAGTGAAGCATGAACGCCGAGTTCAGGCCGTCTTCTGCATGCCAATGACTGAACTATCTGCCTGTACACAGTGCCCAATGTAGCAAAATAGATAAAGGCAAACACTAAAGGATAAGAGCAATAGTACAAGTCATACGCTGTCCCTGGCCATGCTGATAACAAGCACGATTCTGTTATCTTTACAAATTACACATGCACCTATTATACTCCTTGCTAGAGACCTTCCCAGTGAAGATAAACACTCTACAATTGAAACACAGTTATACAAACAAAGAGGAAATTCAGCTTGACCGTGAACTTGGTTTGTGCCCATAAAATATCAGTATTTCCACCTTGAGAGACAAATAATGATCCAGAGGCTTTTCGCCGGATACGCAAGGAATGGTGGGACGTGCATCACATGCAGGCAAACAAGATCACTTTATCTTGGCACCGACTCTGTGGGCCAAACGGCCAGTTCCACTGTTGCACTGTTCCATGTTACTGTGCGCACTTTTGTTCAATCATGTCCCTGCTCCTCATTCTCAATGACCTGTTCAGTCAGTGCTGATTAATTAATGACCCACACAAACTAAAGTTTAAAAAAATTTAATATAAGAATTTAAATACGATTTTAGAACACCAAGCAGCTCAGCAAAAGAGGATGCATCGCCCGTAAATGATTCAGAAACTTTAATGAGGGATTGATTATTGCAAGATGGCACGGGAGCGTGGCGACTCTTCACAGGATGATTCCAAGAGAGGATCTACTATCACCCGACACAATCGCTCTACTCTTAATTCTCTGTTCTGCACTCTGATATTTTTCTCTTTGCTTGACCCGTTTGTATTCGAGCACAGTACAGTCTAATTCAATTGAATAGCAGGGAAACAAAAGCGTACTGTGAAAAACGCTGGCATGCATGACAATAACAAACCAAACAATTCTTGTTCATGAAAATTCAAGGCCAGATCTATCCCTGCAATCCATTGATAAATACCGTGCTTTGGAATGTGCTGGGATCCGCCTGTGGATTAGACATCATGGGTCCAAAGAGATCGAGATCATTTGCCATCGTAGAGGTTAAACTTGTGGCCCCAGTGGTTGTGGGAGCTGTTGCAGGGACATCTGGGGGAGAACATTACAAGTAAGAACATAGAAGAAAAATGGAATTGGCTACTGCACAACTGGAGGGTACAGAGGGCATAATCTCAAGTTCTTACCCAAGCCCAGAAGATCAACTGTGGCTCCCGGTGGTGCTGATGGACTTGGCCTCAACTGCAGCGGTTCATCTTTCTTTAATGCCTCAATAGAGGAAAGACAAAAATAATCAGTTGTTTACTGTAAAACTCCCAAGGTGAACAGATAAACAGCAAATGATTAGTAGCAGGTTCAGAGCTAAGGGAGCAATTACAGCACGTAGTCTGCAGAAGCGGAAGTATTAGGACATTCAGCCTCTGAAATCTGCTCTGCCATTTAATTAGACTGGGACTGATCTGATTGTACACATTGAAGCCAACCGTATAATGCAAGGCCAAGATGGAGTAGATGCGGAGAGGATGTTTCCATAATGGGAGAGTCTAGGACCAGAGGGCATATCCTTAGAATAAAAGAACGTATCTTCAGAATAGAAATGAGGAGGATGGTGATTCTGTGGAGTTAATTGGCACAGATGGTGATGGATGCCAAGTCATTGGGTATTTTTAAACCAGCGATTGATAGGTTCTTGCTTAGTAAGGGTGTCAAAGATTATGGGGAGAATGCAGGAGAATAGGGTTGAGGGAAAAATAGATCAGCCATGATCAAATGTTGATGGGCTGAATGGCCTAACTCTGCTCCTATATCTTATGAATTTATCATGAATCTATCCACCAGAATCTTCTGTTCTCTTAATCTTCCACACACCAATGAATATGGGCCCAAACTACTCAATCGCTCCATTTACAGCTACCCCTTCATCCGAGGAATCAACCCAGTGAAGATTCTTTGCATCGGCTTCAATGCAAGAACATCCTTTCTTCAGGCAGCTCAGTTGCACATGCGTCCTTTATCCAAGTAATCAATACAGATTATAAATAGTTGAGGCTCCAGCACCGATTCTGCATCACTGCCAAGTTACTGATTACCAATCAAAATGTTACCCAGTTATCCCAACTCTTGTTGGTTGGTCCATTATCTATCTACATCAATATATTACTCCCCAATTCCATGCTCTCTTATCTTGAGCAGTTACTTTTTACATGGCAATTTATTAAATGCCTTATGAAAATCCAAGTACATTACATCAAATGGTTCCACATTAACCATCCTGTCTGCAAACATATCATCACAATCTTCCCACCATTTTTGTGACAGCTGCAAATTTAGCAACTATATCTTTAGTGGCCTTGCTCAAAAATGTACGCAAAGCTCCTTGGGCACGATTCATTATAAAATGCCAACCAGATAACGATCCATTTGCACCCATTGTGCTTTTTACTAGTCAGCCAACCATTAGCTGCACAACATTCATTGTTATCGTCCATATGCGGCAACTTATCACATGGCTTCTGGAAATGTATGCAGTGTACAAGCACAGGACCTTATTCATACCAAGTACTTTTGGATTAATTGGTCTGTAAATTTTCCCATGAGTAAGTGAGTGGTCAAATCTGAGAAAAGTTAATAACAATATGGAGACTATGGGCTCTCTGTGAACCAAAGGGCCTGTTTACACGCTGTATCTCTCTATAAAATATGATTACTCTTCCACAGATGTAGCACCCTCTGGGCTACACCACTGCCATGCACCAGATCCCTTGTTTAGGACAGTGAAGGCATTCTCTTTCACCAAGTGGTAAAATATAATTCTATTTCAACCAGCCTCATATACTTACTTTCTCTGGATTGAAATATAGCAACAGGCAAACAGACTTTAATTAGAGGTTGGTGAATCTGTCTGTTGCCACAGACAGCTGTGGAGGCCAAGTCAATGGATATTTTTAACGCAGAGATTGACAGATTCTTGATTAGTAAGGTGTCAGGGGTTATGGGGTGAAAGCAGGAAAACAAGGTTGAGATGGAAAGATTGGTCAGCCATGATTGGATGGTGATGTAGACTTGATGGGCCGAATAGCCTCATTCTGCTCTTAGAACTTATGAACAAACCACAGACTCACCACTTTAACCTTTTCAAAAACAATGGATGCAGGTTTGCTTTCCTTTGCCTCAATTTCCTTTTTCCATTTATTTTCTTTCTGGAAGGGCAAAAAGCTGTTAAGCTTAAGACTGGAAGACAGCACACAACTTGATTAGATACAAGAAGCCTCGCTGCTGATCATCTGCAAAAGCATTTACAAAGATTGTGTTGCTCTTGACAGTCAAGAACAATGAATTTATTTACGGATCCATAGAATGATTGTAGGACCAAGGACTCACTTGGCCAGTTGGGTCCATGTTGCTCAGTCCCACTACGCTGCAAATTATTTTCCTTTAGATACTTATCCACCTCCCTTTTCAATACCTGACAACCCATATCTTAAACAATCTATGTAAAAATAAAAGTACTTTCCCCTAAGTTGGTAAGGAAAGAGCTTTTATTTTCTGCCACCATTACACAAAACACAGCACATTCCTCGAATAACCTTCACCCCTTTTTCCAACTTGAAGTGAAATGCGACATATCTGCTTTTTCTAGAACAGATGATTTTTTTTTTTAAAGTAACATTGGTGTGCACTATTATGGAAAACTTCAAAATTAAAGTCATTGTTAATTCAGAGCATGAAGTCTGAATCATTCATTCATTTTTGATTAGCATTGTTCATGACCTACTTAACAAGAACTAAAGGAAGACAACAACCCCCCACCAGATATCACCTCTGCCTCCATCTACTCACCTGCCTTCCTCCTACCCCAACCCCCACCCTTGCCGTGTGTTCACTATCCACTCTGACCTCCCCCTTTCTGACACAGAACGGTCTGTCCTCAGCAGAGGCCTCACCTTTGTTCCCCTCCATCCCCACCTCAACGAGTTCCGGGTCCACAACAATGTAGAGCTCTTCTTCCGCCGCCTCCGCCTCAGTGCTTTTTCTCGGGAAGGAGTCCTCACCACCCAGCGATGGCCCCGTTCTCCCCTCTCCCTCCTCTTGGGACTCCCCCGGATGCCCCTCTACCTTCTTTAGACCTTTACATTCCCAACTGCCGGCAGGACATCAACCATCTCAAATGTTCCACTCCCCTGACTTACTCTAACCACTCCCCCCCCCGAACATACAGCCTTCCGCTCACTCTGCAGCAACCCCGACTTGAGAATCAAACCCGCCAACAAGGGAGGCGCCATGGTAGTCTGGCGGCTGAGGCCAGGTGACAACTCTCAAGACACCTCCTCCTACTTATCCTTGGACCATCCAGACGAGCACCAGACCTTGATATCACACACCATTTCTGATTTTACTACTTCCGGCTCTCTGCCCTCTAAAGTCTCCAACCTTATCGTTCCCCAGCCCCGCATGGCCCGATTTTATCTTCTCCCCAAAATCCACAAACAGAACTGTCCTGGCAGACACATTGTTTCTGCTTGTTCATGTCCCACCAAATTCATTTCCACATACCTCAACTCCATCCTCTCCCCCTGGTCATATCACTCCCCACCTATATCCAAGACACCTCACAAGCACTTCGGCTCTTCAATGGCTTCCGTTTTCCAGGCCCCTACTTCCTCATCTTCACCATGGATGTCCAGTCACACTACACCTCCATCTCCCACCAAGATGTCTTAAACCCTCCAATTCTTCCTCTACAGAACCAGCCAATTTCTGTCTACCGATATGCTCCTCCACGCAGCAGAGCTGGTCCTTACCCTCAACAACTTCTCCTTCGACTCCTCCCACTTCCTTCAAATCCAAGCTATGCGAGTAGCTATGGGCACTCGCATGGGCCCCAGCAGGGCTCTCGATTCACCTTTTCCCCCTGTTGCCAGCCGGGCAACCTTTGCAGCTTTTTAGGTTGCCAAATGATATTTTAGGTGGTTATTTAAGATGGCTTGCATGACGCGTGCTCGGACGAAGTACGTTCACTTCGGAAATATGCTCAATGAAGCATTCACATATTATTTCTGCTTCAAATAAAGTCACAAACTAATATATTCACCAATCAAGACATGATATATACCACAATGACATGCAGCAAAATTATAATACAGTATCTTAACTCTTTTTACACATTGCAATTAATGCAATTTTTATTATTTCTTTCCACTTCCAAACAAAAATGTGGTTGGATTATTCAGCGTATGATCAACCTGTGTCAATAAATCCTGGACCTTGATAACATATATGCTTAACCATGCACACTACAGATTGATGCAAGCATGTTTTCTGTGAAGGACCGAAAATTATGACATGGCCATAGCATGGGTCGTTATTGCTACTGGGACAGAAACACTCTCGCTTCCCACATAATTTATCCACTACAAAAGGTTGCAAGGAATTTTCTAAAGGCATTTTATGGTAATAGCTGACAAAACTGACTATACCAATCTGACAGGTTAAACAAGAGATGGCCAAAGGACATAAATGCAGCAAATGTTTGGTAATATATTTAAAGGTGTCAAGACGCCACATTACCAGACATTCAGATTATATGTAGGTGGCAATGAAGATACCCAGTTTGTGAGCACCATTTAAAAAAAGAATTGTTGGTAAACGCTTTTTCCATCATTCCCACTTCAGAATTAACGTTAAAATTTCAACTGAAATATCTCCTGACCAAATTTGTGATATGACTGACTGTAGAAGTAAAACCTGGATAAATCCAACGTATAGTTGTGAATGTTGCTTATTAAATAACTACAGTACTGATACTCCATATTAACAGCATTGATTTGCCATTAAAATGAATTCTGTAATAATGTGTCAGTGACAATCGAGCACTGTGGTTTTAATGTTTCACATGTTCAAAATTTAATTAATCCATCTTTATGGATTAAAATAAACAATAACATTGGGAATTAAAACATACTTGATTGCATTCCATTATCAAACATAGTCAATGTTAGCTCTGAAGACATTTCCAGCACAATAGGGTCGGGAGGGGGGACGGGTGTATGAATCAGTGCAGGATGGATAGATGGTGGTGGGGCTTGAGAAGGCAATCGGTGTGGATTGGATGGATTGAGGCAGGGGGATTAGTGAGTGTTGGTTGGAGTAGGTAAAAGTACGGGGGGGGGGCGGGGGGGATGTCAATGGGGTGGAATGGGGGGATCTGTGCAGGATGGATGGGAGGAGCAGTGCAGGATGAAGGGGTGACAGTACAAATTGAATTGGGGGACCAGTGTAGGATTGATGGGGAGTGGCAGGTGAATCAATGCAGGGGAGCACAGGGGATGTCAGTGAGGACTGAATAGAGACAGGAATGGGGATCAATGCGGGATAAAGAGGAGGCGTCTCAGGAGGAGGGAGAGGGAGAGGGAGGGAGAGGGAGAGAGAGAGCGAGAGGGAGGGAGAGGGAGGGAGAGAGGGAGAGGGAGAGGGAGGGAGAGAGAGGGAGAGGGAGAGGGAGGAGAGAGAGAGAGAGGGAGAGAGAGAGAGGAGGGGAGAGAGAGAATGAGAGGGGAGGGAGAAAAAGAGGGGGGAGAGGGAGAGAGAGAGAGAGAGAGAGAGAGAGAGAGAGGACAGAATATCTTGGCGGCCGCGCGCGCATGCGCACACTGACACACACATTCACACGCGAGGCTTCTGTGAATGGTCATTTCAGCTCAATCCAGCGCTAAATGCAGCTGAACTCTGCCTGTCTCGCCTACAGCCCCGTCTCAATCCAGGTTAACCTGGCGGGACAGGCAGAGTGAGCTGGGTTTTGCGTTGGCTGTGGGCCTGGGGGCACCGCGCCCGTCTGACTCCCGACGCCTCTGGCCACCCCCGGGCGTGTGGAGGCTCTCGGGCGGGGACGGGGATGGTCCAGTGGCGGTTCGGCAGCGACTGCAGCACCGGAGACCGGGATCGGTCCTGGCTGCGGTGCAGGGCTGCCGAGAATGTTTTGGTTCGTCTCCCTCCTCCAATCACCCTCTCCCCCCCACTCTACTTCCGCCTCTGACTGACACCTCCCTCCTCCAAGGGTCTGTTTTGAAAGTACCGTTGGCGGAGTGGCAGCAGCTGCCGCTAACACGCTGGGCAGGGCGGGGCTGGGTGCAGGAGGAGGAGATGGTGCTGCTGCTGTGCGGGGCCCAACATTCGCTCCGACCCTCCGTCACGCCACACTTAGCTTCTTTCCCACAAAACGTCACGTTCCTTTTCTCCAGAGATGCTGCCGGACCCACGGAGTTACTCCAGTTTTCTGTGTCTATCTTCGGTATCAACCAAGTTGCCAAGCCGGGCAAAATGACTCGGTGTTTAGGTTGCCGGGCGGCACTTTGAGTGGTCATTGGCACCCGGGCAACCGTGAGTTTCCAGCCCTGCCCAGGTACGTCGAACAATCACTATTCCAGGCATACACTGGCCCTATCCCCGAACTCTCACTCCGCTACATTGATGACTGCATCGCTGCTGCCTCCTGCACCCATGCATAACTCACTGACTTCATCAACTTCACGACTAATTCACCACTTCCAACCTCATCTACTGTATGCGCTGCTCCGGATGTCAGCTTCTGTATATCGGCGAGACCAAGCGCAGGCTCTGCGATCGTTTCGCTGAACACCTCCACTCGGTCCGTCTTAAGCTACCTGATCTCCCGGTTGTTCAGCACTTTAACTTCCCCACCCAACCTGACCTCTCTGTCCTGGGCCTCCTCCATTATCAGAGTGAGGCCCAGCGCAAATTGGAGGAACAGCACCTCATATTTTAGGGATTGGGTAGCTTACACCCCAGTAGTATGAACATTGACTTCTCTATCTTCAAATAGCCCTTGCTTTCCCTCTCTCTCCATCCTCTCCCCCATTCCAGTTCTCTCACCAGTCTTACTGTCTCCGACTACATTTTATGTCCCACGCATTTCCCTGACATCAGTCTGAAAAAGGGTCTCGACCTGAAATGTCACCCATTCCTTCTCTCCAGAGATGCTGCCTGTCCCGCTGAGTTACTCCAGCATTTTCTGTCTACCTTCAATTTAAACCAGCATCTGCAGTTCTTTCCTACACAATCCATTGATCATAATCATTTACAGAAAATAAAGTGACAAAAGAATCAGCAATCTTCCAGCATTTTAAACTCTTGCCCCATCCCAAATCTAATGGAGACTAATGAAAATAACTTGTTAACAAGGCCATACTCAGGCCTATCTATGGATCAAAATAATACAGAAAGAGTTCATTCACATACTATGGTCTGATGAATTTCAGAATTTCCATTGCAATTGCTGGTGGGACTCACCCTGAATGCAGTGACATCAATACTTTTATTGAAATACTTCTTCTTTTCATATTTGTCTCTGATGAAGATCTCCACAGCTCTGAGTTACAAGTTAAGAGAAAAATAAAAAAGACAAGGTGGATTTCAAACGCCCTATTCACGACACTGCGTCATAAGACAAGGGATTGTAAGAAGGCAGGAAAATGTAGAGATGCTTGCTGACAACCTAAATATGTGGGCAAGAACAAAAGAGATACAATGAAATATGGTAAATGTGAGGGTATCCAATATGGTGCACAAAATGGAAATGCAATGTAATTTTTTAAATGGTGATTTGGCTGGGCGATACTGATATCTAACGGGACCAAAGTGTTTTATACATAAGTCACTGGTAGCCAACTGTGTTTTTTTTTTAATCGATACAGTGCGGAAACAGGCCCTTCGGCCCACTGGGTCTGTGCCGCGTAGCAATCCCCGCACATTAACACCACCCTATACTCACTGGGGACAATTTTGATTTTTTTTCCATTTACCAAGCCAATTAACCTACAAACCTGTACGTCTTTGCAGTGTGGCAGGAAACCGAAGATCTCGGAGAAAACCTACACAGGTCACAGGAAGAACGTACAAACTCCGTACAGACAGCACACATAGTCGGGATCGAGCCCGGGTCTCCGGCGCTGTATTAGCTGTGAGGCAGCAACTCTACTGCTGCGCCACCGTGACCGCCCATGTAGTAAGCAATTAAGCAGATAAATGGTTTGTTAGTATTTATTGTGAGAGGATGAGTCTCAGAAATACAGCTTTATTGTAATTACATAAGGCCTTGGTGAGACCACATATAGAATATTGTGTTCAGTTTTGATATCCTCACCTAAAGAAAAAGTGTATATATATACTACGGAAGCTGTGAAGATTCTATAGTAGTAGTCATTGGGACAACATAGTTACTGCGACAGACACTATTCTCTGGAGCAAAGACAAAGGGTATGTTGCCTGCCTAGTGCTTGGATTAAGGATATATCATCTGGACTGGAGCAGAGCTGGCAGTGAGGAGGAAAGGATCCCGTTGCTGTGGTCCAGGTAGCTAGGACAAGGAAGGAGATTCTGTTGCAAGATGAGCAGCAGCTTGGGGCAAAATGAAAAACCACAACCACAAGGGTAATCAACTCTGGATTATCCGAGCCACATACAAATTGGCACAAATAAACAGGATGAGAGGTAAAAGCATGGCTCAAAGTGTGATGTAGTGGAAACCACATGGTGTGGGACTGGGCTGCGCTCAACCTTATTTCAGGAAATGAGCATGAACAAATGGTTGAAATATCTGTATAGGAACCCTTTACAATTTGGTAAACTTTCAGGCAGTCATGGAAAAGGATATGGTTGGGCCTAGATTTCAGTTCTTACAATGGGGGAGGGCTGACTTCAATAGTGTAAATTAGTTCCTTGTGAAAGTACATTGGAAGCAGCTACAAGAGAGAGAGAAACAACTTTCTGGAGGCATTTAAAAGTGTTACAATTAAAAGCATAATAGTAAGACTCTGGTCAGTCTATTGCTTTAAGGGCAAGAAGCATAGATGATAAGATTAGGGGATGTTGGTTCATAAAGGAAGTTTAGAGTTTAACGAGGAAAGAGGAAGTGTTGGTTAGGTACAGGAAATGGCTATTGAGCAAGTTATTTAAGGTTTATTTGAAGCTTTAGAGGAGAGCATAAGAAAACAGTCAGGGAGGTAAAAATGGACATGGAAAGGCACTGGTCCACAAAATTACAGAGCATTTTATAAACATGCTAGAAGCAAGAAAGCATCTAGAGAAAAAGTGCGTCCCATCTGGGGCAGGAAGTCTGTGTGTGCAGTCAGGTGATCTATGGTGTCCTGAATGAACACTTTTTGCTGGTATTCAGCAGGGTGAAGGGTGGGGAGGATAGGGTTAGGGAAGGTACACGATAGCCTAGTCCCAAACCAAAAAGTCTTCTGTCCATTTCCCTCTACAGATGCTGCCTGACCCACTGAACTCTTCGTAATATTTTGTTTTTTGCTCAATAGTCTGGAACATATTTGTATCAGGAAACTGAAGATGAAATGCTGCTGGATTAGAGGGTACTAGCTACAGGGAAAGGTTGGACAAACTGGAATTGTTTTCTCTAGAGTGTCAGAAGATGAGGGGAGATCTGATAGAAACATATAACATTGTGAGTGGCATAGACAGGGTAGGCAGCTAGAACCCTTTTCCCAGGATGGAAATGTCAAACTAGAGGGCATAGCTTTAAGGTGAAAGGGGAGCTGGAGAACCCCTGCATTCCCTCTCTCTCCATCCCTCCCCAACCCAAGACACACCAGCTTTGCGTTCTCACCTAGCAAACAGATAACAATGGCCTGTATCAATGTTACTTTTTTGCATACCTCTCACTCATTTGTTCTATATTTCTCTACATCATCGTCTATATCTCGTTTCCCTTTCCCGTGACTAAGTCTGAAGAGGGGTCTCGACCCGAAATCACCCATTCCTTCTCTCCAGAGATGCTGCCTGGCCCGCTGTTACTCCACCATTTTCTGCCCATTTTGGGTTTAAACCAGCATCTGCAGTTCCTTCCTACACACCCTTTCCACTATTTATTGATAAAACAGTGATTAAACAGTTGATAGATCTGCAACCTATACATATTCATGTATAATAAATGCATGATAAGCACGGCAATAGAACTTGTCCCTGCAGATGACAGCCCCATCGCCTCACTCGACCCCTGGAGAAACTTGAAAAGGATACTGGTCTGTTTTTGGTCGTTTGAAGTCCTCAGGAAGGTTGGCTTCATACAGGAGCTTGGCTTTAGAGTTGCCCATTTCCTGAATACTCTATTCCATAAAAGCACAAAAGACCAGAAGGTTATTGAGACATCACAAAAGCTCCACCATTAACACAAAGGCACCTAAAGCAACAATGAAATCAGAATGGCAGCAAAGATATGACGGGCTGAATGGCCTACTCCTACTATAATTCTTAAAACAATTAAAAAATACTGCATACTTTCCAAACTTTTCCAATTCCACAAGTACTCAGGAGGGCAAATGTCAGTCAGTGCTTGGAGTAAGCTCTTTCAATTGGTCTATGAGGAGTTTAACATAGCCAGTAAATCCCATATTTCCTTACCTCATAGCTGGTTTCTTGGCCCATCAGATCTGTGCAGCCTCAAAATGTGATCCCATTCTCCCACAGATTTTCCCCCATAATCTATTCACCCGACCTTCACACCTGCCTGTATACTTGTGGCAATTAGAGCAGTTTGCTGACCTGCCAAAGTGCAGTGTCTCTGTGGTTTGAGAGGAAACCTGGAGGAAAAGCATGTGATCACTGTGAGCGTCTGCAAGCTGTCAAGATGATACTGGCGGTCAGGATGACAGGAGCCGTTAGGCAGAGTGAAGAAGCAGCATGCCAATCCCATGTTGGTCCCAGCTGAATGAGAGGGTAGGGGCCAGGAAGAGAAGAGCAAGTACCCATCTCCTGGAGCTGCATTTACTTTGCTCTCAGCTCCCTAAACCTGCCCAAAATCGACAACTCATTCTGCTAACCATGGCTATACCTTACGCCTCACTGCACCCAAGGATACATGGACAAGCTGGTTGACAGGTTTTTATAAGGAATGCTGCAGGTTTATCTGAATTTCAACATATGATTTTTAGAGCAGTGTGCTCTGTACCCAAGGCTCAATTCACTGAATGGCAAGGTAGGCTGCATCAATTAGAGGGCCTCTGCTGGAAATGCTTCCTCCTTTGCACAGAAGATGAAGTGGCATTCACTATGTTCAACCATCAGTGGTAACTCAGTTTCTTTCTTTATTGCTGCCCTACAGTCTGCACAAGTAGGCCATGCATTTCAGAATGAAACATGCACAAGAATCTGCTTCTCTGATGATACTTCACATGACTATTATTGCCAGGTTTCAGTTCTCATTTATTAGTTTAAACCAGATTTATATAGGCCAATGCAGCAGGTGCACTCTCTCAGGGACTGGATGAGCGGCTTTGAACAAAGGAGATTACAGAAGGTGGTGAGCACCGCCGGTCCATCACAGGTACCACCCTCCCCACTATTGAAGGGATCTATAAGAGGTGCTGCCTGTAAAAATGGCCCATGACACCGTGGCCACACTTAGTTCACTCCTGCTATCAAGAAGAATGTATAGGAGGCAGAAACCGGTAACCACCTGGTTCCTGAACAGTTTCTTCCCATCAACCATCAAGCGTTCTTGAACAATGCACAGCACTAGCTAACCACATGGACTGTCTTTGGTTGCACTACAGACTATGTCCCAAAGATGCAGCTGTAAGCAAGAATTTCATTGCACTTGTACTTCACCCTCCTTGTACATATTAGAATAAATTCAACTTGATTTGATGGTGTTGGCTCAGAATTAAATTCTGGCTCAGGACATTAGGACATCCTCATTTTTCTGCATTTTACAGAAAACCACTCTCTCAGTGTTGAATTTGTGCCAGTCTAGATTATAGCCTGAAGGCTCTGACTCTTACCAAGAGTGTAAGATGCTCCAAACCATCAACACATCGCCACTCACACACATTATTCATCCATCCACCATTTTGTTCACACACAGTACCTGAATCTGTTCTAGTGTCCATTGGTCCAGAGTTACTGACTTCACCTTGGAGATGTGGACTCCAAGGTTTCTGTGAATGCCAGCACAGCGAATGCAGATGAACACCCCCAGGTTCCACGATGCCCATCTTGGTCCTATGAAAGAGAACAAAACAATCGGAAAATTATTTGGGCACGCTGAAAGCGATAGATTCAAGAGACACAAGAAACTGTAGATGCTGGAATCTTGAGCAAAATACAAAGTGCTGGAGGAACTCAGCAGGTTCCATCCCCACCTCTCTTTCCCAGCCACTGCAATCAGCTTGAAGCTCTGCGATCTGAAATGTCGCCTGTCCGTTGCCTCCACAGATGTAAGAAAGATGAAGGGGCAGCAGTGGCACAGATGGTAGAGTTGCTGCCTCAAAGCACCAAAGACCCAGTATCGATCCTGACCTCAGGTGCTGTCTGTGTGGAGTTTGCACATTCTCCCTGTGACCGTTTGGGCTTTCTACAAGACGTGCAGGTTTGTTGGTTAATTGGCCTCTGTAAATTGCTCCTAGTGTATAGGCAGTGGATGAGAAAGTGGGAGAACATAGAAATAGTGTAAACGGGTGATCGATGGTTGGCCTTGGTGGGCCGAAGGGCCTGTTTCCATGCTGTATCTTTCAATTCAAGCTTTCAAACAAAACAGAAATACAAGGAACAGGGATAATGGAAGATGTAGAGATGGAAGTGGACAAAAGAACAAGTTAATAATTTCAAGTGAATGACACCTGCCAGTGCAATACACCTTTCTCTGCCTTCTATATATTTTCCTTCCTTCAGTTGTAGTCTGGTTGGCTACAGGTGGTTTATGGCATAGCGTGTTAGGCATTCAATCACAATCAGCTATTGGCCACCTGAGAAAAATACCTCAAATTGAAGATCAAGACCTCAAAGTCCTCAAAGCTGATACTCATTGACAAACTAGATTGATTAGACTAAGCTAGCAGGGATTTATTCAAGGCAAAGGGTCAAGCTATCTGCATAGTTTTGAAAAAAAGTAATAGAGGTGTTTGATGAAGGAAAGCAGCTGAAGAGATGCATATGGTCCTACTAAGTGGATTTGCTAAGACGCCACCACAACTTGAAAACTGAAAGCTGTGGGAGAAAAAAAAAAGTTGAGGCAGAATGGACAGAAAGTAGCAAGAAACATTAAGTGAAAGTTTGTCTTTCAGATTGGAGGAAAATATTTGAGGGAATCCCATAGGGAAGAGACGCAAAGGTCTTCGCAAAGTGCAAAAGAGATTTGCCAAAATGATTTTGTTCATTGTATTAACTGGAGAAGATAGCATTGTCCTCTTTGTTAGAGCATCTGATGGAGGTATCTGCAATCCATAGAGCTGATGGACAGAAATTGCTTCTCTTTGAAGAGTAGTTCGAACTAAGGGACATGGAATAACGGTGAATGTGAAAAGAATGAGAGGTTTTAATGTGCTAAAGGTGAGGATCTGGAACGCACGACTGAGGTAATAGCGGAGACAGATTCAATCACTAAATCTAAAGGGAGCTGGATAAGAATCTGAATGAATATAACTTGTAAGGCATGGGGAGAGGGCCAGAACGGGACTACACGAGTTGTTCTAACAGAGCCAGTAAGGACTCGATGATCAAAATGTCACCTTTCATGCTGTAACCATTCCGTGATTCTGAAATTCTCATTTTAATCACAGCATCATTTGCCTGCTCAGGCTGTAGATCATATCTGCTTGTTTGCTTCTCATATGTCGTCACTGAAGACATTGTTAAAACCAACTTCTGACCAAGATTTCTGTAATCTGCCTCAATATCTGCAAGTTAATTTTTGTTTGAGAATTAAACACTCAAAGATAATTTGCTACACAGGTTGTTGTTTCTTGCGTTACCAAAGACAGTATTGCTTTGATGGCCAATCACACACTTTATTTTGCACTTACATTCTGTCACACCCTGAGGCAAATCCAAGAAAATAAATCGACATTCCCATCTTAAGTACACAGCATACAGACACATGCCCCTGCACAAAAACTATTTATCTTAAACTCATACTAATATGCTTGAGTAATTTCACACCACACTTTCACACCACCCCGACTGTTAATAAGAGACCGTATCTACTGCTGCTATACAACCAATAGATATTTTATTGATCTGAGTGAGATTTTACCATCTATCACTCAACTAAACCCACCAAAACAATGGACAGTTTTCTAATGATTACATCAAAGATCTCCAAGTTTATTCTGCATCTCAGAATTTTGGGCTCACAAGTTGCAGCTTACAATTAAGATGAATTTTGACCCTTCTATTATACATTTACACTGCTATCTATCAATGTACAAGGTCAAATACTGTGGAACACCATGTGCCTAAATCACCAAAATCTAAGCAAAGGATGGTGGAAAACATTCCGTCACAAAAAAACCCCAAAGTTCAAATGAAAGGTCATGAAACATTAACTGGTTTCCTCCACAGATAATTCCACAATTGCTGAGTATTACCAGAATACAGTTCCGTTTTAGATCAAGCATCTGTAGTATTTCTGTTTTCTTTTGTCAGCCATTTAACACCACAAATTGATCTACATTGATTTTCAGCTGTCGGCTTTGGACCGCCCCGATTTCAAATGCTGGATTCACGGTTACTATCTTCATATTTATAATTCCCAATTTCTCTTTAAGTAGGGTCAATTTCTCTTTTATCATTTCCCAGGAAAGGTGCTCCAGTCTTTGTCTCCTTCTGCGGTCATAATCTCAGTTTTAATATCCTGTTAGTAAAGGAGAAGCAGAAGCCACCGCTGAGAGCAAAAAACAGCAGCAGGTGCACGGGGCACAATGGTGCACCTTGCGTGTCGGGAGTGAGGTCAGAAGCCAGGGTTCTAAAGGGCAGTGAGACAGCGGCAGCCGTAGCTTACATTTTATATGTTCTTTTTAAGTATCTGGCATTCTTGTTTTATGACTGTCATTAGCGGGCCAGGTTGTATTGTCGTTTCATGATCACGCAACCTCTGTTGGTATAGTACAATGGTGCACTGGTAGAGCTGCTACCTCACATTGCCAGAGACCAGAGTTCGATCTTGACTACGATGTGAATGGGCAATTGATGTCTGGCATGGACTCAGTGGGCCGAAGGGCCTGGTTCCACACTGTATCACTGAACTACACCAATTCACAGCATTTCGGTGCTGAACAGGATGAATAAAGGGTATGATTAACGGGGACTGGAATAAGAAAATTTGAAGCATAGTTGGATATGTACACTTTAAAAAAAAACAAGAGATGTAGCAAAAAGTTAGCAAGAGTGCTCAGAGGCCTGGGCCCAGTTAGGGAACTGGAAGTTCCTTGGACAAATGACTTATAATTGCTGACATGGTGTACAACTTATCAAAAAGGTTCAAAGATAGGAAGCTCAGACTATACAATAGATTAAAAGAACAAAAACAATCTGGCAAAGCTGAAGCAAAGTACATCTAGGCCATAGTGCATAAAGAAACAAATATCATAACTTTCTGAATAGGCATAAATGAATTGTAAATTCAATCCCAAAAGTCACAAATTAATGGGTGGAAGCATTGGATAGAGAAAATAAGTTTGGAAATGTAGGTCAGCCAGCTGCCTGCTTATGGTATGTCCATGATGGTTCAGGCTGAACTCAGTAGCCATGGGAGAACATAGAATGGATACCTTTGGGATTGATGATGTAGACAACAAAGACACACAAAAATCGGAGCGACAAAAACTTCCTGCCCACTCAAGCTTACCCCATCATTCAAGTAACAACAGTGAACACTAATTAAAATGCTGTCAGCAGGTCCAAGATGCACACCAGCTCCTGCGATGCCCACTAGTCCTGCAACATCCCCAGCAAGCCAGTGTTGCTGTCCATGGACAGTAATGCCACAATGATGGGAGCAGGCAGTCTGCATGGACAAAACACCCAATCGATTGCTATCTGCACCAGTGAATGGTTACCTTGCACACAGCAGGAGATGGGGAACTGAGGAGCAGCAGTTTAAATAGACAGAGGGAGTCTCACTCTATACATGTCCCAAAACCTGCTCTCATTGAGGCTATGGTGTTAAATGAAATGCTCCTAGAGTTTCTGTATCTCCTGCTCCCCATATCCACAAGATTGGGATATACAGAATGTCGAGGTAGAGTTAAGAATTTCATTGTTCTATCTGGGACATATAACAATAAAATACTCTTGAGTCTCTGGTTAGGAGATAGGAATGCATCTGTCACTGAGAACACAGCAGCAGTGACGTATCACTATGATCATCTCACTGCCAAAGAATCCTTTGAAAGAAAAATACCCTGCATTTTCTAAAACAACTTTGATGGAGAGATTTATATTGGCTAGCACCCAGAAGAGATTTCACCAGTTTGTTTTAAAAGAGCAATGTGATTTTTTTGCTTCAGGAAGGCAGATGCAGTCTTATTTTAGAGCCTCGTCTGAATGATGTGAAAGATAAGTGGAGCTTCAAAATGCATTGCAAAATTGACTACACTTCAAAAATATTTCAGTGTAAAGTGCTCCTGGAAATTTTGAAACTAATGTTAAAAAAATGCATCAATTGTTATATTGCACATGCAGTGCTCAAATAAATCTTGAATCTTCAATCTTTTACCTCAGAACTAATAATAATAACTGGGACAGAGACATTTTATAACTCAGCTGACAAAACAGGAACTTTAAAATACAGAGAACAATAAAACATAATGCATTTCTTCAAACGGAAGGTTGTGCAGTCTGTACGAACTGCAAACACAGCAACCTGCAGAGGTAGATGAGTGGACCTGCACATAAACAGGATACTACAAATGGCGTAAAAAATTAACCCTCGAGCTGTCTCCTCCCATCCCCCCGCCCTCGGGCTCCACCTCCTCCCTTTTTCCTTCCTTCACCCCCCCACCCCCCATCAGTCTGAAGAAGGGTTTCGGCCCGAAACGTTGCCTATTTCCTTCGCTCCATAGATGCTGCTGCACCCGCTGAGTTTCTCCAGCATTTTTGTGTACCTTACTACAAATGGAGGACGTTTTGGCATATCTTTCATTCATTTGTTCTATAAATCTCTACATCACCGTCTATATCTCTCGTTTCCCATCCCCCTGACTGTCTGAAGAGGGGTCTCGACCCGAAACGTCACCTATTCCTTTTCTCCAGAGATGCTGTCTGACCCGCTGAGTTACTCCAGCTTTTTATGTCTATCTTCGGTTTAAACCAGCATCTTCAGTTTCTACACATATTACAAAAGGAAGTCAGTTTGGTCATTCAGCTTAGACTGTCAAATCCAAGTGTTATCAGGCTTATGATCAGTAAGAACATTAACTTTCGCTCGACGACCTTCGCCAAAGGTCCTTGTTGAGGAGAAGCTTGAGTGCGCCAAAGATCCCAAGGACTAAACTGCCTGGAGCTGTGTTGTTGGCAGAATCACTAGTGAGGACAGACTTCCTCAGTTGAAGGGAGATTCCTGACAAAGCACAGCCCAAGAAGACCTTAACGGTAAAACAGGCGGAGGGAGGATGGTGGCTGACCACAGGTGGAACACCACAATGGTTAAAGGGCCTGTCCCACTTACGCAATTTTTTTGGCGACTTGCCGGCAACTGTCATAGTTGCAGCAGGTTGCCAAAAATGTTCAAAATGTTGAAAATCCAGCGGCGACCAGAAAAACGTACGACTCTTAGGGCCACTACTCACGACCATACAGGCGTCACCCCACGACATATGACGGGAGCAGGCAAGTCGCCAATAAAATTTGTGTAAGTGGGCAGGCCCTTATGGTGGCCGGTACTATGAGTGGTGGCTGTCACTAGTCTCCCACTTTAAAATATGTCACTCATAGGCATCCATCTGAAGCAACAAAAACGTCTGTGGCTCCAAGATCAGCCATCTCGAGACCCACAGAAAGGACACACCAGGAGGACAAACATCCTCAACTTTGAGTGATCACTGATGATGACTCAAGACCTTTCATAGCAAAAGGATTAGAGTATAGGTTCTACTGCAGCTGTACAGGGTCTTGATGAGACCACACCTGGAGTATTGCGTACATTTTTGGTGTCCTAATCTGAGGAAGGACATTCTTGCCATAGAGGGAGTACAGAGAAGGTTCACCAGACTGATTCCTGGGATGTCAGGACTTTCATATGAAGAAAGACTGGATAGACTTGGATTGTACTCGCTAGAATTTAGAAGATTGAGGGGGGGATCGTATAGAAACTTACAAAATTCTTAAGGGGTTGGACAGGCTAGATGCAGGAAGATTGTTCCAGATGTTGGGGAAGTCCAGAACAAGGGGTCACAGTTTAAGGATAAAGGGAAATCTTTTAGGACTGAGATGAGAAAAACATTTTTTACACAGAGAGTGGTGAATCTCTGGAATTCTCTGCCACGTAATGTAGTTGAGGCCAGTTCATTGGCTATATTTAAGAGGGAGTTAGATGTGGCCCTTGTGGCTAAAGGGATCAGGGGGTATGGAGAGAAAGCAGGTACAGGATACTGAGTTGGATGATCAGCCATGATCATATTGAATGGCGGTGCAGGCTCGAAGGGCTGAATGGCCTACTCCTGCACCTATTTTCTATGTTTCTATGTAAGACCAAATGGTTTCACATGACAAATGGAGATGAAGCGACAAGGAAATCACAGGCATCAGGGAAGGCAACTGATTCACATTCTGCAGACATCAACAATTTGTGGAATTCATTACTAATTCTCAAGATGTCACATTTGACACGGCAATTAATCTGAAAGAAGCAGCTTCTATTTGCTGAAACATTCAGGTCTTATGGTTCTTCGTGTTGCAATTTGATTACGGTAATGAGGATGATTTGATATGGGTCAGTTGGAAGAGATGGGGGCAAGGGAAGATCACAATGACAGCCAGAAAGTAAAACAGGGGAAATGAAATTCTGATGAATAGTCCCAACCCGAAATGTCATATGTCCATTCCTCCTCAGATGCTGCCCAACCTGCTGAGAATTTCCAGCCCTTCCTGTTTTGCTCAAGATTCCAGCATTTGTAGTTCTTTGTCTCCAAAATAAAATTGTAATTTCATTAAGCCAGGTAGCATCTTTTTCAATACATTATTGGCAAACTTGGTCCAGAATTCATAAACATGGAAACAGGACCTCAAGCCCACATCAACCATCAAGCACCTACCTACACTGATTTTTAACCTTCTATCCACATTATTATCAATTCTCCACATTCCACCACACACCTACTCACTGGAGGCAATTTACAGTTTACGATGAACCTTTTAACCTTTAATCCGTTATGTATTTCAGGCTCTTTCATGCACACAAAAACTTTTTTGACATGTGGAGTTGAGACACCTGATGACTTATGGCCCCCCAAAAATATATTCAAAAAGTATCTATGGCTATACCAAAAAAGTTTACGTATTTCTTTGCCTGACCCATATTACAAGCAGACGCACAAGGAGGCCATTTTGAAGATCCAGTCACGAAAACACACAACTGCTTCCTCAAAATCACTGAACAAAACAAAAGCTATGTCATCCGCTACCATTTTGTTAGTTGCCTGATGTAATGGTAGCTGACTAATTGTGGCAATCAATGGACAACAGACCCATTCATGAGGCGAGAATTTCGAGAATCATACTCTTGTCACTTGTCTTCCCAAAAACTCTATACTAGCATGTCTCATTTAATTATTCATAAACTGTATCCTAAAATGCTATTTTATAAAAGAAAATCATTGTATTATAATTAATCAATACATCAACTGTTTACATCATATCCTGAAGGTACCTGTCCCATACATTGACATATAGAAACATAGAAAATAGGTGCAGGAGTAGGCCATTCGGCCCTTCGAGCCTGCACAGCCATTCAATATGATCATGGCTGATCATCCAACTCAGTATCCTGTACCTGCCTTCTCCCCATACCCCTTGATCCCTTTAGCCACAAGGGCCACATCTAACATCTCTTAAATATAGCCAATGAACTGACCTCAACTACCTTCTGTGGCAGAGAATTCCAGAGATTCACCACTCTCTGTGTGATATAGCTGCTATTTTAAAATTAGAGGCTGTCTCCTCTGATTCCACTTTTCTGAAACACGTTTTGTGATCAACAATTTCCAATTCCCTTAATATTCCTAAAAAATACAAAAATGGGAGGGGAGAATATGAGAAAGATGATTGGGTAATTTAATCTGCCTACGAAGCACCACAAGAGCTATCTCACACACCCATATTTACTTTCAATGATAGGTGGCGCAGATACAGTGATGTGGTTTCGGTGGCAGTAAACAACTCATCAGTGAAGATATAAAACTAGAAGCCCAGTGAGAGCCTCGCTCACTGTGGTATAGTCAATAAAAGGTGTTTTTTTGGACTATGGATGTTACTGACTATACCATTACTTATTCTCTATCCATATATGCTGGATGTTAGGAAACAGAACACTTAAGGCTGAAGCCACATCTGCAATGAGTTAGGACATAGTGCAACTGGAGAGGAATCTCAGAGACTGAGACCCCAAGCATTCATCTAGGGTTACTACACTGCCTAAAGCAGGTGTCATCAAGGCAGAGTGCGTTCTGCATGGAAAGAAAAACGATTTAAATCAAAACAATGGAGCTGTTTCCTGAATAAACCCGATGGCTGGCTTATAGTGTGAAGCCAACACATTCCTATCAACAAAGGGCAGCGATCTATATCTGCATCAACGGTAAACAAACAATGAGAGACACAAAGTGCTGGAGTAACTCAGTGCGTCAGGCAGCATCTCTGGAGAATATGAATAGGTGTTGTTTCAGGTTGTGACCCTTTTTCAGACAGACTGGTGTGGGGGCAGGGAGGGAGAAAGCAAGAAGAGAGTAAGGCCAATTCTCCAATTTTTGGTAACCTCTAATTAAACCACCCCACCTCTCCCCCATCACTCCTTTCTTCCCCCCTCCCTGTGCCCCACCTAGACTTTCACCGATTCTCTCCTTCCCCACATTTCCTTCCTCTGGCTTCACAATTTGCAACTCTTCAATCCTTTTGACACACCTATATTCCAACTCTGGTCTTTGTCCAACCGTCTGATGCTTACCCGCTGAGTTATTCCAGCACTTTGTTCATTTTTTGTAAACCTGCATCAGCGGTTCCTTGTTTCTCCACTGAGGAACAATGATTCAGACAGCACGTCACTGACCACTGAAGTTATTTTTCTCAGAATGCATTGCTTGTAATCAGCTACAGAGCTTTATCAACGTCTTTGCCTTGTAGGGCGATTGCACGGTAGGTCAAAAGGTCAACGTGTGTGACCCACGGAGTTGCTCAAGCATACTGGAGGACAACCACACCGCCGGCATTCACTCGTCACATACGCAACACGTTCTACCCTAATTTGACATTATTACCTGGAAAATTCCGTCAAAATTGTCAGTTTTTGTGCTGTTAAAAATTGTGGGAATAGGGCTAACTGTGAGAGCCATTTATCATACTTCAGAATTCCAAAAGTGAGAAGAAATTATGGTAGAAAGAAGCGAGAGTTGAAGAGACAACAACAGCTAAAGTGGTTGGAGAACATTGGCTGTGCAGATATCAAGATGGAAAAGATTGAGAATTATTCCGTTCGTTCACTACATTTCATTAACAGCATTCTTGTTTTTTCTTGATTCCTTTGCTATCTAAAATGTTTTAGAAGTTACCATGGTTCTCAAGTGGGCGTTTACATGCAAAATGACAACACTTCTGACGGGAAATTTCTCAGGAAAGAATAAAAATCGCAAATCATTTACAGAATTTAACTTAGCACCTACAAAATTATACGTGGGTTTCGAATTACATTTTACTCAGATACAAAGTGGTGTCAGGCAAAAATACTTAATACTGTACCACTGGAGTACATGATAACCAACTCTGGATTTCAAATACCCACTTACAAAAAAGTAACATGGCTCATCAGCATTTACTATGAATGAAATTGTAAGAAATTGGCAAATCATTGAATCACAAAGGCAGAAGTTAAAGTACACTTTGTAATTTAAAGATGATAACAAATTCAAATTCCATTCATGTTCATTTAAAAGGGTTCATCGTGCAATTTAATTACAGGTGCACAACCTTTTATCCGAAAGCCTTGGTACCAGACACTTTTCAGAATTCTGAATTTTTCGGCTTTCGGAATGGAAGATTTTTAGCGTAGATTTTAACGGCTGGCTCAGTGGTAGAGTGCTCGGCTCATATCCGCAAGGTCGCAAGTTTGCGCCTCGATCCCGGCAGTTACTCGATCGCGAGTTTGAGTCTTCAATGTAGTTTTTTCTTGCAGAATAGGAGAGAATAGGGAGGGTTAGGCTGGGATCATTCTCTGCGAGATGATCTTAGTGCGGGAGACAAGTGTAGGAGAGGTGTACTGACTGTGTGGGCAGAACTTTGGAAGTGATTGCCCACCATTCTCAAAAGCCGCTGTGTCTCCCTGTCCCTCCAACTCCAGAGGAATCCGCTCCCCGATGGGCCGCTACGGCGACAAGTGGCAGTTCGCCCACAGCCCGAGCTGCGCCACCCCAAGAACAAGACGTACCTTGCACACCATCAGCTTCTGCCCCTACGGGGAGCGTGTTCCTCTGGAGTTGGAGCGGGGCTGGGCTGGAGTTGCTAATCTGAGATCTCCGTGCTTGCAGTGGGCCTGGGGGTCGGTGAATCTGAAGGGAGCGACAATCTGCTGCTGCCTGCCCGCTGAGTTAAAAAGTTCCCACGCAAGACTCACGATATACTGGGTATCGTGAGTCTACCGTGGGAACTTTTTAACTCAGCGGGCAGGCAGCAGCAGATTGTCAATTATTAACCCTCCCGCGCAATATACCCTCACCTTCTCTTTTATGAATGGGGATTTAGTTTCCCTTTCTTCGAGGACCGACCGGAGGTTCCGCTGTCCCCTTTCTTCAAGGACCGAAAAAATGTCCGCTATTCGGAGCTTTTCGTTATTTGGAATTTCGGATTAAAGGTTGTGCACCTGTACTATACAATTTGAAATTTAAGCGGCATGTTTTCACGAATCACATGAAGATTACATGATTTATATAATAATTGTCTACTGGCTTAGATGTAAATATTTTTTAGCACATATTAGCACCAAATTGTACTTGAAAAATGACCATGTTCACAGTGATGCACACATGTACAATGATCTTGTAAAGTAACAGTAGGCTTATGTAACAGTGAATGCACAAGATCATCGTCAGAATGTTTAAAAAAGAAACACTGAAATTGCAAGTGTTGGATTTGCAGCATTGTTTTTTAATTAGGAATAATATTTGTTTTGTGAGGTAATTCTAACATTTTGCATAGCATTCTTTTTAAATTTCCAGGCTACCTAACAACAAAAGTAAATTTTGAAATGGAACTGGCTAACTTTTATGCTCAGGGTTTTCATAATTGATTAGGGAGTGTTAAAACTTTTGTGGCAATTTGCTTTGCAAATCCAATGCTTGACATTTCTAGTTTTCATCCAGTTACCAATTTTCATAATATTGAGATTATATTTACATGATGTCCTTTGTAAAAAAGTATGGCCATAAGCTTTGCTTTATTTAACCATTGATCTATAATTTAACAGACACGTCTTGAGTTACCCGAGCTTGAAGCTTCAGACCATCTAAACGATACCAGAAAAAAAAAAGTTCAACTTCTGAAATAAATAAAAATACTTCAGCCTGTTTATGGGACTGTAAGCTTTATGAGAAAATGGAGAGCTACAATTCAGGTCCTTGCTTGTAGCACGCACATGCCAATACCGTGAATACAATGCATAATATAATTCTGTTATATAGTTTTGCAGATTTAGCAGTTCATCAGATCAGTCATTACTTGCATACCCATAAAGTTTTGTGTGTGTGTTTTTAATAATAACTCTTGTTAAAAAAACAAAAAAGATGAATCTTGTCGTGTCGTGCAACCAACCATTTGCAGGCGATGACTTGTATGCCTGGAAATTATTTGTCGTGTATGAACTCGCATTGATATCAGGTATGCCATGACATCCATGGAATTGAGTTCTGGAAGTTGGGAAATATCAGGCGATTTCTCTGTTTCAGGCACTAAATAAGGGTCGATACCAATCACAGAAACTTTTAGAACTTATTGTGCGTGCTCCTCAGTTGAAAGATTGAAGGCATACTGCGACAATTCAACGGCTGCTGGGACCGAAGACGGTCCCGCTGTACTGGCAGCCATAGTAATCAACACTCGTGCTTGCCTCCAGTGCACCGCTTGTCTTCCAGAAGGCATTGTGTGGCAACATTACAGGTCAAGTGTCGTGACCGCACCGGCCGTTCTATTGCCCTATACATTTAATTTCCACTGACACGCCAGTGAAAGAATGCTGTGCGGCCTCAGGTGTCATTTTTCAATGACATAAATCTCTTGCCCTATCAGTTCACTCAGGCGGATATAAAGATCAAATGACGCAACTTGAGTCAGAGCAAGGGAATGCTCCACGGTGTCGCAATCCATTATTCAGAGCTCACTGGCGGTTTCCAGGATTAGCAGTTACGTCTGGAATATCTGTGCGTGTGGGTGGATGTGGAATTTTCAGATTTACCCACTGATTCAGGGCGTTGCTATACTCCACAGCTGAGCTATGCCTTGGAGAGATATTCCAGATTTTATGGGGAAGGAGAGGTTATTTTTGCTCATTTCATTGTAATGCTTCTAATTAATAACTTTAATTTTAGCATTTCCCAGATGTCGTTTTAATTCAGTGAGAGTGACACGTTTAAAAAGTGACCAAGCGATTGGTGGGCCTGGTAGTAGTACAGGCTTTCTGGGACAGTTTAGACACAAACTTCCTCAGTCCCAGTTACTGTTCAAACCCCACAGTGGAGTCTGCGATGTTTCGACCAGCAAAAAGCCCACTAGTGAGGCAGCATGGAATGATTCCACAGAATCATAAATTCTATCAATTTTCTCTTCAACCCCCTTCCTCGATTCTTTTTTAGTCTAGTGTAGAGATATAGCGCGGAAACAAGCCCTTCAGCCCACCAGGTCCGTGCCAACCAGCAATCCTTGTACACTAACACCATCCTACACACTAGGGATAATCTACCATTTTACCGAAGTCAATTAACCTACAAACCGATAAGTGGAGTGTGGGAGGAAACCGGAGCACCCTGATAAAACCCACGCAGGTCACGGAGAGAATGTACAAACTCTGTTTAGACAGCGCCCATAGTCAAAATCGAACCCGGGTCTCTGGCAGGTTGTAAGGCATCAACTCTACCGCTGCACAACCGATTCTCATCTACAAACGAAGGACTCTCTGCAGTGACCAATTTACCTACAAGCCTGCGCACCTTTGGGAAATGGGAGGAATCTGGAGCATCTGGAGGAGAGTCATGCAGTCACAAGGAGAACGGGCAAATTCCACACAGACTGCATGAGAGGTCATGAGTAAATCCAAGTTACTGGAGCTGTGAGGCAGATGCCCGACTAACTGCATCAGAGTCGTCCCAAACTGTGGGGAGTGAGTGAGTGAGCAAATTCTGGCTCTGCATTTCTTCATTGGGAAATAAGAAGGAAACGGGAGAGTATGTTGGCTTCTAATCGAAAGGACCTCCAAGGTTATATATACACTACATAATTCCAGATATATTTTTTTAGGCAACTAACACACAACTTCAACTATAAACATTTTAAGCAATAGCATTAAACAGGATTTTAAATCTGAAATAACAGAAAACACCAGATGCACTCAGCAGGTCAGGCATAAAATGTGAGAATGCTAAACACATTTTAAATTGGAGAGAAATGTTAAAAGCAAGAAAAACAATGGGATTGTCTGTGAAAGGGGTACAGAGGATACATTGAATGACATGTGGTGCCAACTGAGGGATGGCAGTGAGGACTTGTTTATCACAACCAGCCTGTCCAGAGGGGAACTAAATAGGAAATGAGTAAGGGCAGAAAAAGAACAACAGATGCTGTGTGTGTGGCATCTAAACACTGTGTAGGAAAGAACTACAGATACTGGTTTAAATGAAAATTAGACACAAAATGCTGGAGTAATTCAGCGGGACAGGCAGCATCTCTGGAGAGAAGGAAGGAATGGGTGACGTCACCCACATGAAATAAAAGGGAATTTTCTGAATACTCAGTATTTTAGCCCACATCAATGGAGAGAAAAAGACAGTTTACAAAATAGATTGATGCCACACATTGCTGGAGTACCATGTCAGGCAGAATTTGTGAACAGAATGAAAAGAAAATGTTTCAGGTTGGGGCAGTTCTCCAGACTGATGGAGTAGGGGGAGAAATCTGGAAAAGAGAGGTGAGGTCAGGACATAGCCCGGCAAATGAAAGGTGGATACAGTTGAAAGCAGTGGAGGTGGGGGGGAATTAAATTGGCAGATGAGTGGACGAAGGCTATAGATTCAAGACCTTTCATTAGAACTGGACGGCAATACAAAGTGCAAAGGTTGATCATCTGAAAAGGTTGAATCCAATTTAAAATTCCAAGAGCTACAATATGTCTAGACAGTTGATGTGATGCTGTTCCTTTAGTTTACACTGTGGATCATTACAGTGGTCAATATGGAGGATGGATGGAGAATTGAAATATCTTAGGGAGATGCAAGGAAGTGCAGATGCTGGAGTTCTGAGCAAAATGCAAAGTGTTGAATGAACTCAGACAGCATCTGTGGAAGGAAATGCACAATAAACACATCAGTTAGCATCTCCAGAGAATATGTGACGTTTCGGGTAGGACCCTTCTTCAGACAGAAGGGTCCTGACCCGAAACATCGTCTCGCCATTTCCACTGATGCTGCCTGACCCGTAAAATAACCCAGGACAAGTTTTCCTTACAGATTGAATAGAAGTATTTTGCATAGTAGTAATCCAAATTGCAGATGATTTCTCGGATTCAGGAGAAATCCTCTGCTGAGCATCACATTAGTACACTAAATTATAAGTGCAAGTGAATTACAGTTTCACCCGAAAGGTATACTTGGGTAATGGGAATGTAAGAGGTCGAGTGAAGGTATTTCTTTAATGGGATAATTGTGGCAAAAAGTGGTGTGGTTACTGGCAGAGGTGGAGAAGTGAACCGGGGAGTCGGGAAGTGTACAGTCGTACCGCAATGCTGAAAGGGGAAAAATGCTTCACGTGAAGATAGTCTGTTGAAGGTGGCCGAAACAACATGGAATTAATCTCTGGAAGTGAGCGTATGGAGAGGCGAAGAGTTAGACAAAGGGAAGTCTAACCTTGTTCTGGGTGAGTAACAGCCAAGTGTGGCAAATTACACAGGATGTTGTTGAAAGCCTTATCGCCAATGGTGGAGAGGAAGCTAGAGCTTACAAAAAATGTGCTTTTTAAAGAATCGTGTATAGTATCAACAAGTAAAATGATCTCACTTGGCCTACCCAGAAAAAGGAAGTGAGATGCAGTGACGCACGGCTTGTAAAGGGAGTTTAATGGACGATCATCCCCTAAACTTGAATTCAGCAAGTCTGAAGCATGTTTCAGATAAATCGAAAAAATAAATAACCAAGCAGTGTCCAGCTAAACTGCATTCAAATGTACTAGTCTGAATTTACTACTAGAATTCAGTCTGAAAAAGGGTCTCGACCCAAAACGTCAACCATTCCTTCTCTCCAGAGATGCTGCCTGAGTTACTCCAGCATTTTGAGTCTACCTTCAAATTTACTACTTAAGATGAACTAGAAGAGAAAAAGGATTATTTTTCCAAACCAATTCATTAATAAGAATCATAGCTTTAAACTCAGCCAGGGTTCTGAGGTGAGAACCTCACAGTTGCACAAACTCAGTGAAAGATTTTGCAGCATCATCCATATATTACAAAAACAGGCCAACACGCACTGGCACACCCGTTCTTTAACTATTGTTCTGAGATGATCACCAAGTACAGGATATGTACAAACTACACTGAACAGGAAGTTACTCATCTTGTACAAAAGAAGTCAGGAGTTTCATGTTCTTTGCGGTAAATACCACCAACAATTTGTCATAGCCCAACCACAGAGACTGATTCCTCCAAGTTGGAGAATTGATTCCTCAAAGTTCAAGAACAGCTTCTGCCCCTCGACCAGCAGGTTCTTGAACTACCCTGTGCAGCCCGAACCACAACCCCACCTCAGCAGCGAATCGTCAAGAGTTTTTCTGCTACTTTGGCTGCTCCACTATTTTAATTTGTGCACTCTCATGGTCCTGTTTACATAAAATAACCATTTATTTCCCTTTCCCGACTCTGCGTGAAGAAGGGCTCCCCTATTCATTCGTTACTCTGGAATTTTGTATCTATCATCTAGAATTTATTGGATATTTATCTTTGATGTTGCATTTATTACGGCTGTAAAACTGCAGCAAGAAATAATTTCTTTGTTCCGGTTCACATACAGTGCTCAAGACAAACAAACGGACTTAAATTCTTGAAAAAAGCAGACCAACACCGTTACCTACTAAAGCTTAAGAAATTCAGCAGCTCACCGATAACACTTAGCAATTTCTACAGATGTACTACAGAAGCATCCTTTCCAGATGCATGTTTGGTATGGCAACGACTCTGCCTGAGACCACAAGAAATCGCATTGTGAACACAGTCCAGTCCATCACACAAACCAGAGTTCGTACACTGCGACGACATCTACACCTTGAAAAAGCAGCCAAAAGGTCCACACACACCCTGGAGCACTCCAGGTCCATTCACACTCTGGTCTTTCCCTCTTCTATCCTGCCAGGCGGAAAAGATACACATTTGAAAATACCCACCACCAAATACAAGAATATCTTCTTCCCTCTATCATCATACTCTTGAATGGACCTCACATATGCAACGGCTAAATACCTAATTTTCAAATCTTCCTCACACCTTTTGTTTAGTTGCACTTTCTCTGTAGCTATAACACTATATTCCACACTTGTTTTCTGTTTAGTTTTTCATTTGTACTGATTTACTCGTATAGGGTGTGATTGTCTGGATGGCATAAAAACAAAGATCTTCACTGTATCTCAGTATGCGTGACAATAATAAATAAATACCAGTACCAAAAGACCAAGCAAAGCCTGTAATACCAGATGATTCTGGGGTCTAATGTCCAAAAACTAGCTACTGCCAGTCCTGACCTCAAATTGTCAGGCTCCTTGAGTGCTTAACAGGTGGCCAATAATGTGTACAAAAAGGTAAGCCCAACATGACCCTCTGAATAACTCCAAGAGGAGTCTATTATTTAAAATATAAACCCATGAAACTCAAAGGATAACAACAATGTAGACACAGTGCTGGAGTAATTCAGTAGGCCAGGCAGCATCTCTTAATGTAAACAGATGGGTGACATTTCGGCTCAGGACCCGATTTCAACACATGTACATCTCTGTTCACATAATGTATCTGATGATCTTGCTGTCTTGGCATTAAAAACATCATGTGCTGCTGAGGAGTATGGACTAAATACTTTTAAAGTAAAATAGCATTCTTGAAATACACAAGAATATGTAAGGAGTCTCAATCTCCACCCAAGCTGCATTCAAAGGCGTATACCAGGTCTGCTCTGTTTAAACTGGATAGGCAGCACTGATGACTCTGGACAACTCCCTCCATAAAGCAAATGTGAGACTATTAATATCTCAGTAATTATCAGGCTAAAAACACATCAGAATCATGAAATGGACGTTCCAATCCACAGATGGAGTCGGGACACACATGGGTCACAACCTGTTGATTTTTTTGGACATTTTCCACAAAAGCAAAACGCAATTTCATGACCCACCACCTCCTACATCCACTCATAACCATGACGAGGACAAAGCCCCTACCCTCTAATACATAGAGAATTCCCCATGAGAAACAAGCTTCTGGATTGACTCAGCTGGTTTGGCAGCATCTGCGGAGGCAGAGTGATGCCTAACATTTGGATCGAGACCCTGTTTCATAGTTGACCATTCTTCAACAGTTTGATATTTATTCCAGATTTATTCCAGATTCCAAAGACCCATGTTCCCAACACCCCTATTAGCTAGACTAATACCACGGCCTCTATACCTACAAAAACGAGTAATCCCAGTACAAACATCGTCAACTGATATAGAGCGACCTATCTCCCCCCCCCCCCCCCCTCCCAAGGGGGCGCTCCCCTATCTCCCCCCCAAGGGTGCGCTCCCCTCCCCCCCAAGGCGCTGCCCTATCCCCTCCCATCTCCGCTCCCCTCCCCCTCCCTCCCAAGGGTGCGCTCCCCTATCTCCCTCCCTCCCAAGGGGTGCGCTCCCCTATCTCCCTCCCTCCCAAGGGGTGCGCTCCCCTATCTCCCTCCCTCCCAAGGGGTGCGCTCCTCTATCTCCCCGGGGACGTCCCTCTTCGTCCTGTAGCCGGCCCAGCGGTACCCCCACCCAACTCCCCCCTGTCTCCTACCTCGGCTGCAGCAGTCGGCGCACTCCCGACTCTCCAGCAACAGGGCGCCCAGCGCCGCTTGCTGCCGTTCGTTCATCCGCTCCCGCTCTGTCCGCGCCGCCATCACACTCCGAGCGCCACTGCCGGATACACGATGCACTTCCGGCCAGAGCGGGGCAACCGGGAGGCGGAGCCTGAGGGGGAGGGGAGGGGTCAGGGAGAGAGGGGAGGGGTCAGAGAGAGAGGGGAGGGGTCAGAGAGAGAGGGGTCAGGGAGAGAGGGGAGGGGTCAGAGAGAGAGGGGAGGAGGTCAGGGAGAGAGGGGAGGGGTCATGGAGAGAGAGGGGAGGGGTCAGGGAGAGAGGGGGAGAGGGGTCAGGAAGAGAGAGGCAGGGGAGGGGTCAGGGAGAGAGGGGAGGGGTCAGGGAGAGAGGGGGGGGTCAGGAAGAGAGGGGAGGGGGTCAGAGAGAGAGGGGGGGGTCAGGGAGAGGGGAGGGGTCAGAGAGAGAGGGGTCAGGGAGAGAGGGGAGGGGTCAGGCAGAGAGGGGTCAGGGTGAGAGGGGAGGGGTCAGGGAGAGAGGGGAAGGCTCAGAGAGAGAGGGGGGGGGTCAGGGAGAGGGGAGGGGGTCAGAGAGAGAGGTGAGGGGTCAGGGATAGAGGGAAGGGTGCACAAAAATGCTGGAGAAAGGGTTTCGGCCCGAAACGTCACCTATTTCCTTCGCTCCATAGATGCTGCTGCACCCGCGGAGTTTCTCCAGCATTTTTGTGTACCTGCGATCTTCCAGCATCAGCAGTTCCTTCTTTAACACAACAGAGAGGGGAGGGCAATGGGGAGAGGCGTCAGGGGAAGAGAGGTCATGGGGAGAGGGGGAGAGGGGAGGGTCAGGGGGAGAAGGGTCAAGAGTCATGTGTTTTATAGGGGGGTTGCACGTAAAGGTCATCGGGTCAAAGTGCGTGACGCACGGTGCAGATCAATCCTTCGGCCTCCGGCATACGCTGTTAACACATGAAACGCGTTAAAAACCGCCGAAATTGTCATTTTTTGTGCTGTAAATAAATGTGGAGGGTGACTGAGCGCTCTAGTGTCTTTGCTCTGAACCCGAGCAACAAGGTGTTAGCAGCAGAAGGAGCACATCCCTCGGTACTCCAGAAGGTGTTGTACGTGTCGTGACCTCGACGGCCGTGCAACCTCCGTATTGTCATATGTCCCAGATAGGACAATGCAATTCTTACTTGCTGGGGGAGAGGAGAGGGACAGGGGGAGAGAGGTCAGGGGGAGAAGGGAGGGTCATGAGGAGAGGATCAAAAAACTTCAAATTCCTGGGTTGCATATTTCCGAAGATCTTTCCTGGGCTCACAACAATTCTACATTTTCCTTGATCTCTATTCAATTTGACCTGTTTTCACACCTTCTCACTTATCTATCTATCTATCTATCTATCTATCTGTCTGTCTGTCTGTCTGTCTGTCTGTCTGTCTGTCTGTCTGTCTGTCTGTCTGTCTGTCTGTCTGTCTGTCTGTCTGTCTGTCTGTCTGTCTATCTATCTATCTATCTATCTCCTTCCTGAAACAGCACCCATTCCTTCTCACCAGACATGCTGCCTGATCCGCTGAGTTACTCCAGCCTTTTGTGTCTTATCTGTGGTTTAAACCAGCATCTGCAGTTCCTTCGTACACATTGAATGTGGGACGTTGGGTTGCAGTTGTACAAGACATTATCAAGGCTAAACTTGGAATATTATCATTAGTTTTGATTACCCTGCTATGTGAAGGATGTCAATAAGCTGAAAAGATTGCAGTGAAGATTTATAAGGATGTTGCCAGGACTCAACGGACTGAACGATAGGGACGGCTAGGACGGCTAGGCCATGGAACACAGGAGACTGAAAGCTAATCTTATAGAGGCATATAAACTCACGCGGGGAATAGATAGTGAATGCACACAATTTTTTTCTCAGGGTTGTGGAATCGGGAACTAGAGACCATACGTTTATGGTGGGATACACACAGTTGATGGTACATATACGGAACGAGCTGTCAGATGCAGTGTTTGAGGCAGGTACAGGTACACAATTTAAAATACATTTGGTAGGTATAGAAATGGTTCAGATGTTTAGGAAAGGTTCAAATTGCTGTGGGTCAAACGTACAAATACAACTAGTGTGAAAGGGCATTGATTGACATGGACAAGTTGGGCCAAAGGGCCTGTCAATGCTGCATGCCAGAATACCAAATCAGCTGGAAATAATCAGGCCAGGCAGCGTCTGCGGAAATAGAAACGGCTAATATTTCAAGTCTGGGACTCTTCATTAGAACTGAGAAAAATAAAAGTGAGTTCATCTAAACAGCAAAGAAGACAGTCAAGGGGCGGTGGGTGGAACAAAGGGAATTGTAATGGCTGTGTTGCAGCGGACGCGGAGTTGGCCCGTTAAAGTTTGTCCGAAATTCTTGTTCTTTATTACTACACTAATTCTCCTGACTCACCAACACCGTGCGCGCGATTAACCCTTAAATACTCCCCGAGGCACCCATGACCACACCGTGACCCCACCTTGACCCCTAACTCTCATCAACGTGACCCCCCCCCCCCCCCAAGAGCCGAAGGTTATGTACAGTGAGTGTGTGGCACAACACCCAGTGCATCTAAAACCCCCCCCCCCGAACCGGAGGCACAAAAACGGACGGGCAGCCGAACGAGGCAGCCGGACCTCGTATGTACGTCCCCACGCAAAGGTTTATTTTCTGGTAAGGATGAACTAGGTGGGACCCGAGATGGTGGACGCCCTTGACGGCGAGGCTGGGCCACCTGGACTGGCTCGCTCAGGTCCAGAAGGGCCGGCTTCAAACGAGCCACCGACACAGTCTCCCCCCCCAACCCCCCATGTCCAATTCAAAAGTCGTGGGTCTATGCCGTAGCACCCGAAAAGGACCTTCGTAAAGGCGCTGTAAGGGCGACTGGTGGGCGTCGCGGTGGAGGAAGATACTGACAGTCCGCACGAGCCGGCAGCATGTGAGATGGAGCGTCAACGTGCCGAGACTTTGGGACAGGAGACAGGGCGCCGACTCTCTCCTGCTGTCGGACCAACATGGATGAGCGCCGGTTGGGATAAACTCCCAGGGCACGGTTAGCGGAACTCTATAAACCCACTCGGCTGATAAAGCCAGCAAGTCCTCCTTTGGTGCGAATCCCCAGCAGGACTCATGGCAACTCGTCCACCCAACCAGGACAGGGGAGGCGAGCCTTCAAAGCGTCCATAAGCCGGCGGTGGAAACGTTCCACCAACCCATTCGACTGGGGGTGAGAGGCCGTCAAGTGGTGGAGCTGAGGCCCCAACAGGCGAGCCATTGCTGACCAGAACTCCGATGTGAATTTGGCATCCCGGTTGGATGAGATGTCCAGCGGTACCTTGAAACGGGCAACCCAATAGGCCACCAGGGCACGCGCGCAGTACATGGTCGAGGTGTCGACAAGCGGGATGGCCTCCGGTCACCAGATGATTCGGTCCTCCGCCGTAAGCAAGTGCAAAATGCCGCGGGAAGGAGGCAGCGGCCCCACGATATCCACGTGGACCTGGTTGAAATGTCGGCGAGGCACAACGAAGTCTTGAACTGGCGCCCGGACGTCCCGCTGAACCTTCGATGTTTGACAGGGAATGCATGTCTGGGCCCAATGACCGACCTGCTTCCGCAATCCGTGTCACACGATTCTTGCAGCAACCAACACCACCGTTGCCCGGATGGATGGGTGGGTCAAATCATGAATGGCGTTGAAAACCCGACGACGCCAGGCTGCCGGAACAATAGGCCGCGGTTGCCCCGTGGAGACGTCACACAGGACGGTGATGCCAGCGGAACCCAAAGGCAGGTCCTCGAGCACCAGTCCTGTGATGGCAGTTCGGTACGCCCTCATCTCCTCGTCCGCTACCTGCGCTGTCGCCTAAGCGGAGTAATTGGAATGGCTGTTGTAGCGGACGCGGAGTTGGCCCGTTAAAGAATGAGGCAGACACGAAGTTTGTCCGAAATTCTTGTTCTTTGTTACTACACTAATTCTCCTCACTCACCAACACCGTGCGTGATTAACCCTTAACTACTGTCCCCAGGGGCACCTGTGACCCCACGTGACCCCCCCCCCCAAGAGTCGAAGGTTATGTACAGTGCATGGCCCACCACCCGGGGCCGCCACAATGGTTTCATCGTATGTGGAACAGTACGGCACAGGAACAGGCCCTTCATCCCACAATGTCTGTGCTGAACATGATGACAATCGCATCTTCCTGGACATGATTCTTATTCCTTCAGTCCTCCAGTTGGTTCAGAATGCTGCTGCTCGCCTTTTAACTGGGACTCGAAAGAGGGAGCACATATCGCCAATTCTGGCCTCCCTCCACTGGCTCCCGGTGCACTTTCGAGTTCATTTTAAGATACTGTTATTTGTTTTAAAATCTCTGAATGGGCTCGCCCCGCCTTCCCTCTCTGAGCTGCTCCACCCATACGCTCCTGCCCGGTCCCTCAGGTCAGCTGGTCAGCTGCTCCTGGAGGTACCGAGGTCTAATCGGAAGCTCAGAGGGGATAGAGCCTTCTCTGTTGCTGCTCCGGCACTCTGGAACACCCTGCCGTTGCACATCAGACAGGCCCCCTCACTGTCCAGCTTCAAATCCAGTGTTAAAACACATTTGTACTCCCTGGCTTTTGACCATGCCTGAGACTTTGCTTCTGTTTTTATTGTTTTTAATGTTTCTTTATTTTACATATCTTTTCCTACTATTTCTTTTGATTGTTATTATTGGTGTGTATTAACTTTTTTGTTAATGATTAGTGATGTATAGCACTTTGTTGCAGCTATGATTGTTTTTAAAGTGCTCTATAAATAAAATTATTATTATTATTATTATTATTATTATTATTATTATTATTATTATTATTATTATTACTATCCAAAAGTCTCTTAAATGCCATTATCATGTCTTCCCCCACCACCATCCCTGGCAGTGTGTTCCAGGTACCCACCACCCTCTGTACAAAACACCTTGCCCTGCACATCTCCTTTAACATTGCCAATCTCACCATATATTTATGCTCTCGATTTCAGGACATTTCTATCCTGGGAAAAATATTCTGTCTGCCTATCCTATTAATACCTCTCATAATGTTATATACTTCTATCGGGTCTCCCCTCAGCCTCTGAAACAATCCAAGTTTGTTAATACCAAGTCATGTCAAGTCAAGAGAGTGTATTGTCATGTGTCCCAGATAGGACAATGACATTCTTGCTTGCTGCAGCACAACAGAATATTGTAGGCATAATACAGAACAGACCAGTGTGTCTATATACCATAGACCATATCTATATTACTAAAACTCTGATCTTGACCACTTTTGGCCCACTGTGCTGCGATTTCCGACAGAACGCCGCCACCTACGGCCGTCATTTTTGGCCACCTCGCTCAGAGCCCCCCTCCGCCTGACGGATGCGGAGGGTTTTTCCCATCGATGACAAATCAGAGAGATATTAATGTTTATAAAAAAATCACCATTCTCTCTGCTGCTCCTGCTGGAGGGAGGGGGAGGGACTATAAAACCAAGAACTGGTGTGCCTCACTCAGTCTCTGCAAGCTGGATGAAGCCAAGGGTCATATCTCTCTGAGCTCTGAATAACTCGGAACAAATATCTACACAACTGTGAGTACCCTTAATGTGGTTTGAAAATGAAAATAGGGTTTGTTTGAAGTAAAAAGGCACTGCCTGCAAATGGTGGCTTGGGTGCTATGGCTTGAAGTTGAAAGGCACTACTTACTGCAAATGGTGGCTTGGGTGCTTTGGCTTGAAGTTCAAAGGCACTACTTACTGAAAATGGTGGCATGAAGTTGAAAGGCACTACGTACTGCAAATGGTGGCTTGGGTTATTTGGCTTGAAGTTGAAAGGCACTTCTTACTGCAAATGGTGGCTTGGGTGCTTTGGCACGAAGTTGAAAGGCACTACTTACTGCAAATGGTGGCTTGGGTGCTTTGGCTTGAAGTTGAAATGCACTATTTACTGCAAATTGTGGCTTGGGAGCTTTGGTTTAAAGTTGAAAGGCACTTCATACTGTAAATGGTGGCATGAAGTTGAAAGGCACTACTTACTGCAAATGGTGGCTTGGGTGATTTTGGCTTGAAGTTGAAAGGCACTATTTACTGCAAATGGTGGCATGAGGTTGAAGGCATTACTTACTGCAAATGGTGGCTTGGGTGCTTTGACTTGAAGTTGAAAGGCACTACTTACTGCAAATGGTGGCTTGGGTGCTTTGGCTTTAAGTTGAAAGGCACTACTTACTGCAAATGGTGGTTTGGGTGCTTTGGCTTGAAGTTGAAAGGCACTACTTACTGCAAATGGCGGCTTGGGTGCTTTGACTTGAAGTTAAAAGCATTGCACATGCACTTCCTGTTTGCACCGTATATTGATTTTAGATAAAACGCTATCACTTACGGCTGTGATTTTTGGCCATCTTACTCAGTCCCCCCTCCGCTGAGCAGGTGCAGAGAATTCTTTCCATCAATGAAAAATAAAAGTGTTATTAGTGTTTAAAAAATGTTGAGAATCTCTCTCATGTCAATCATGCCCTGAAAACCACACCTTTTCCGGTGAGAGGGGTTATAAAACAGGGAAGTGTGGGTGAGGTTTAGTCTCTGCATGATGGGGGAGTGAGAGGTCATCACTCTGCCTGAGCTGTGAATCAACTGAACACACTGAATGTCTACTGAACTGTGGGTTTGGTGTTTTGTGTGGTTTTATGGTGGTTTCACCCTGCATGAAATGATATGAAGCTGCATTTGAATTTGGTGGCCTTGCACCCTGCTTGAAGTGGAATGAAACTGCACTTGAATTTGGCGGCCTTGCATCCTGCTTGAAGTGATATGAAACTGCACTTGAATTTGGTGGCCTTGGATCCAGCTTGAAGTGGTATGAAACTGCATTTGAATTTGTTGGCCTTGCACCCGGCTTGAAATGGTTGGAAAGTGCACTTGAATTCGGTGGCCTTGCACCCTGCTTGAAATGGAATTTCAAGGAATAGTCATGAGTCAACTGCCAGCCCACCAGCCGTGAGTGAGCTGCCAGCAGATCAGGGTTGAGGGACTGAGCTGCCACCCCAAGAACCCATACCAGCACTCCAGAAAGCCCCCCCACTGGCCACCAATATTGGAATTGGTAGAGAGGTGGAATATTGAGTCGGGGGACCAGCCCTCCCGTGTGAACATGGGACCCAACGGGTCCCACTTAGTCTAGTATATACATATAAATATACAGATAAAGTGCAATAGGCTGTTATAGTTCAGAGTGTGTTTGATGTTGTGTTTAATAGACCGATGGCTGTGGGCAGAAGCTGTTCCTGAACATGGATGTACCAGATTTCAGGCTCCTGTACCTTCTACCTGATGGCAACAGAGAGATGAGTGTGTGGCCAGGATGGTGTGGATCTTTGATCCACTTAATGCAAGCAACATTTTCCTTTCTTAAGGGTCATTTTTCCTTTGTGTAATGCATTGTTAATGTTGCAATGTCTGTGTAATGTTGTATAGTCCGACCTTCAAGGACATGCCCTGCAAACTAGGCTATACACATGAAAGATCGAGGCAAAGTGAGATGCTGGTCAATAATAGCCCCTTCCTCTTTACACAGTTACTTCCTGACCTGCTAATACAATAGCGGAGATCAGGGAAACAGAGTACAAAGGAGAAAAAGATGAGATAACAAGAAACAGAGTCAGAATATCAGAAGGAAACTGGAAAAAAAAAGGTCAGTAATATAGCAATAGAGAGGGAGATATATTGTACATACAGAGAGATGAAGAAAGATGTGAAAGGAGCGTGTACACACGTGATTCTTCATTTTATTATGATTGTGACTGATCTGAGTGGAACATCAACCCCATATATCAAGAATCTGCCTAACTCTTCCTTACAAATAGTCAAAGACTCTGCTTCCACCCATCTCGAGAGAGTTCCAAAGGCTCACAACTCTCTGAAAGAAACGTCTTACCCCATCTCAACACCCGATCGCTCAACAATAAAGCCCCTGCCCTCCATGAACTAATCCTTGACAACACTCTGGACTTCCTTCTGCTCACGGAAACTTGGCAACAACCCAATTACTTCTTCTCCCTCAACCAAGCATTCCCCCCCTGGTTTTAACTACATCTCCAAACCCCGCTCCTCCCGCCGTGGAGGTGGCCTCGCTGTTATTTTCAATCAGAACTTCCGGATCACAGAACTCACCCTCCCCTCAGTATCATCATTTGAATTCCCCGCTTTCAAAGCTCTTTTCTCCATGACAGTTATCCTCATTTACCGGCCACCTAAACCAAACCCCTCCTTCCTCTCCGATTTTACTGAACTCCTCACACTAGCCTCATCTCTCTCTCCACGTCTGCTGCTACTCGGTGACTTAAATATCCACATGGACTCCCCCACCTGCAAGCTCTCATCTGAATTCACCATTTTACTGGACAACTTCACTCTCACCCAACATGTCACCTTCCCCACCCATGATAAAGGACACATCCCCGACCTGGTCTGCTCCACAAATCAACTGGTGCTCGACCTCCATCCATGCCTCTTTCCCCTCTCTGATCATAAACTCATAAGGTTCACCATCCCGTCTCCCACCCCGCCCCCGCCTCCTCAGAGAAATCACTTTCCGTAATCTAAAATCCATCGATCCCCACCATCTCTCTGACCTGCTCTCCACCACTCTCCCCCTGGACTCAACCCCCATCTCACCTGATGATCTCACAAACCATCTCAACTCCACCTTGTCTACCTCCCTCAACACTCTGCCCCCCCTCAAAACAAAAATCGTAACTTTTAACACCTCTTCACCCTGGTACACACCTGCACTCCGTAAGTTGAAACAGACTGGCCGCCAACTTGAACGACTCACAAATAAATCATCTCTCACAGTCCACCATGATGCTTACAAACTCCACCTCACTGCCTACAAAGACTCCCTCATTGCTGCCAAGTCTGCCTACCTCTCCACCATCTTCACCGACCCCTGCCAAAACCCCAGAACCCTCTTCTCCACAGTGGGCAACCTCCTCAAGCCTAGGACCAACACTCTCCCTACCTCTACTCTGGATCTCTGCAACTCATTTCTCCATTTTGTCACTGATAAAATTAACTTCATTTATCAATCTTTATCCCCTGTATCTGACCCCCCATCATCTACTCCAGCACCTGCCAAGGAACCTCTTCTCCCCATCTCTACTGACCTCCTGACCCCTCCTCCTCTCCCAGTTTGACCCGGTCACCCCTCCTGAAATCTCCAAACTCATCAGCTCTTCAAAACCCACTACCTGCTCCCTTGACCCCCTCCCCATTCCCCTACCAAAGTCCTGCCTCCCCGTCCTCTGCCCCTACCTCACTAACCTCTTCAACTCCTCACTGTCCCAAGGAACTGTCCCCTCCGCCTTCAAAACTGCTGCTGTCAGCCCAATTTTAAAGAAACCTGGTCTGGATCCCTCCTCTCTCAACAACTACCGCCCAATCTCAAACCTCCCCTTTCTTTCTAAAACCCTGGAGCGTATCGTCACCTCACAACTTCAATCCCATCTCCATGCCAATAACCTACTCGAACCGCTCCAATCTGGTTTTCGCCCCCTCCACAGCACAGAAACCGCTCTCCTCAAAGTCCTCAATGACCTCCTTACCTCTGCTGACACCGGTTCCCTCAACATCCTCATCCTCCTCGACCTGAGTGCAGCCTTCGATACCGTGAGCCATAACATTCTGCTCATCAGACTCAAAGACCTCGGTATCGAAGGTACTGCACTCAGCTGGCTCCAATCCTACCTTTCCAACAGATCCCACTTCATAACCACACCTCTGCTACAGCCACAGTCACTCAAGGCTTTTCCCAAGGCTCCGTACTCGGCCCCCTCCTCTTCATCATCTGCATCGTCCCCCTTGGTCAGATACTCAGCCACTTCAACCAGGACTTCCACTGTTATGCCGATGACACCCATATCTACCTCAGCACCAAATCCCCCCACAACCCCCCCCCCCCCCCCCGCCTCTCCCATATCAACCTGTTTGTCAGCTATAAAAACCTGGATGCAACATAACTTCCTCAAACTCAACAGCGATAAAACAGAATTCCTCCTCATAGGCTCCAAATCCACACTCAGCAAAATCAATAATCCCACTCTCACCATCGACGGCACCACTGTCTCCCCATCTCCCCAGGCCCGCAACCTTGGCGTAATCTTTGATTCCACCCTCTCTCTTGAGCCTCACATCCGCCATGTCATTAAAACCTCCTTCTTTCACCTCCGCAACATCGCCAAAATCAGACCCTCTCTCACACCTCCCGCTGCTGAAAGACTCATCCATGCCTTCATCTCCTCCCGACTGGACTATTGCAACTCACTTCTCCTTGGCATCAGCTCCACCTACATCATCCGACTCCAACTGGTCCAGAACGCAGCCGCCCAACTCATCACCCACACCAAATCCTGGCACCACATCACTCCAGTCCTCAAACAACTTCATTGGCTTCCCATCTCCCACCGGATCAACTACAAAATCCTGGTCCTCACGTACAAAGCCCTCCACCATCTGGCTCCCCCATATCTCACTGACCTCCTCTCCCCCTACCAACCCTCACGGTCCCTCAGATCCACATCAGCCGGTCTCCTCGCCATCCACAAACCCAACCTCCGCAGTTTTGGGGACAGCGCCTTCTCCAGGGCAGTTCCCAGGCTCTGGAACTCCCTCCCCCAACTGATCCGCAATTCTGAGTCCCTCACCATCTTCCAGTCCCGCCTCAAGACCCATCTCTTCACCTCTGCCTATCCTTAGCCCCATGTCCCCCTCCCTTTTCATCTGTGCTTGAATTGTTGCTCATTTTTTGGTTTGTTTTGTTTTGTTTTTGTTTTTGTTTTTTGCCTTGCCTTGTAAAGCGACTTTGAGTCCCTGAAAAGCGCTATATAAATTCAATTTATTATTATTATTATTATTATTATTATTATTATTATTATTATTATCTCTGTCTTATTTGAGCAACCCCTTATTTTAAACAGTGCTTCCTAGTCCTAGGTACACTCACAAGAGCAAATATCCTCTCCACTTTCATCTTGACTGGATTTTTTCAACATCTTCTGCATTTCAATCAAATCCTCTTTTACTCTAATAAACACACGTGAATTTAAGGCCAGACAGTGATCCCTCATCCAATATATCAATCCAGTAAACTACCTGTGAAATAGGATCTGCATGAGGGTTTGCTCTTGCCTTATATAACTGAAGCACAACCTTCTTAATTTGGAAATTTTCCTAAAATTAAATAATGATAATTTGTTAGTTTTCCTCATTGTACCTACATTCAAACTGTTTGTGAATCAAGCAGTCAAAAACTCAGATCTCTCTGCATCTTAGTCCTTTCCAATTCACCATGATTTACCTGGCTTGCCATTGTTATATTTCACAGTTTCCCCACATTTGCCAGAACTGTTCACTTAACCGTTCCGTGTTGTATGTCTTCAGAACACCTTGTTCACCTGTCTTTGTGTCCAGATCAAATTTAGCTGTCATACGTTTGTTATCTTCATCCGTCTTGTAAAGTAAAAGTAACCATCCCCTGTGACACACCACACAATGAAGGTTTCCAAAAACTAAATCAAAATATTATGCCCACTCTCAGTTTTCTGTTCACCATCCAATCTTCTGTCCACACTAATAGGTTGCCTCTTAAACCACAAACTCATTTCCTGTGTTAATCTTTGATGTAATTTTAATGGTTTCTTCGTTATCGCATATACCAAGGTACAGTGAAATACATTATTTGCATAGATATCAGCAAGACTATCGCCATACATAAGGACAATCCCCCGGCTAGGACAGAATATACAGCCCACTGAGTCTATATGGAAGAGTCGCATTTTGGCACCGTTTTACAGACCCAGCAGTTGCTGGCCACAAAAGCCCATTGCAACCTTCGCCTGCATTCAGGTCATCCCGTGATCCCTCATCCCTCTCCTTGCATCACTCGCACACTTTGGATTATGTTCACGCTAGAATATCTTTATTCCCCCATCTCCCTATTAAAATACTGCTCATCTCTGCGCCATTCATTAAATGCACTTTCTTCATATTTTCAGTCAAACGCAAACTCCATACTCACACTTTTAATACACAAACATACACATTGTTGACACAGTAGATCACATGCTGGCAGTGACGAACAATCACTCCTCACAATTATTAACCACAAACATTCAATCTCACATCAATACCCACCCAACCATCATTTTTATTAGTTACTCAAGCCACATTCATACCTTCATTAATATACAAACACTACTTCATTGTTATTAACACTCACTTCAACTTAAATTGTCATAACATAATTCAGTGTTAAATCGACATGAAGGTGTAAACTCCAAATCACGCTCACATGGGTGGTGCCTGCAGTAGTGGCTGCTTCACCAACAGTCAGTTGGTCCAGTCTTCTTTTTGTTATTTTTAGTATATGTTAAAAAGTATGTTTTAGTGTTCCTTGGTTTGTTTTATGTGGGGGGTGAGGAGTGGGGTTGGGGGAAACTTTTTTTCAATCTCTTACCTCGACGGAGATATGCGATTTTTCCCCATATCGTATCTCCGTCTCCTCTGCCGCCTAACATTGTGGAGTTGGCGGCCGTTCCCGGAGACCGAGCCAGCGCTCCAAGCCGCAGTAGTCTGCGGGACTTTAACATCGCGGAGCTTGTGATCCCTTTGCCTGTGGATTTTAACATCATGAAGCCTGCGGTCACTGGTAAGAAGATGCCGACCCGGGAGTTTCAACCGCCCCGACGCGGGAGTTTTGATCACCCCAAAGGGGGTTTCGATCATTGGCTGGAGGGGCTTTGATGGCCTCGACTGCGGATGGTTTGACTGCCCCGACCGCGGGAGAACAAAGAGCAAGAAGTTTGAACTTTATTGACTTCCATGACAGTGAGGAATGTAGAATCCACTGTGATGGACGTTTATGTTAACTTTTATGTGGTTGTGTGTCTTTTGTTGCTTGTCGCTCAGTATGGCAGTATGGTAACTCAAATTTCACTGTCTCTTAATTGGTATGTGACAATAAACTGACCTTGAAACCTTGAAACATGAACGCACACTCACACGCACACGCGCACACACACACACACGCGTGCACAGGCACACACCATCCTCTGTGATGTTTGTTTCAAGATACACATCCCCTCTCATGTCATTAACACAATAATACTCTGCAGCCACACTGATGTTCATACCCATTCACTGGCTGGGGATGAATTTGGGCTCAGGAAAGGCCAGCACACTACATGTCCGCCGTACAGAGACCCTGGTGGATCTTAGCACCCATCAGCGTGCTTGATGATTGGAAAACTAGATGCTCATTTTGAAGCTTAACATTCCAACTAAAGCTTTCTCTCTTAACCTTATGCCATTAGTTTAGTTTATAGATACAGCACGGAAACAGGCCCTTCGTACACATCGACCATCAATCACCTGTTCACACTTGTTCTATCTTAACCCACTTTCTCATCCACTCCCTACACACCAGAGCCTATTTCACAATTAATCTACAAACCAGGACACCTTTGGGATGTGGGAGGAAACCGGAGCACCTGGAGGAAATTCTTGCAGTCACAGGGAGAACATGTAAACTCCACACAGACATCACCCAAGATGAATACCAAAACTGGATCACTAGCTCTGTGAGGTACTGTCTCTGCTATCTATGCCACTGTGCGGCCCCAAATTTATATTTGGCAGCATGAAGGAACCTCACAAACACTATTCCCTAACTGACCCATGTCCTACAGGTACTTCAATGGGTCCATTTTTAGCAGGTGAGTTGCGGATGGATTCCTTCCAAAAGTGTATGTGTTTGCTACTTTCTTCAGTTTTCAAGTTGCCTGACAGTGGGAGTGGATCAGATACTGAAGGACTTTTTGACAGCCTCAAGGTGTGCACTCAAACTAGTTGCTCCTAGACGTGTGGGAATGAGAGTTTGATTTGTACGGGATCACCAAGAAAGTTTGCTCCGTTATTGAGATGAACTCCAGTAGGTCAGCGGCGTGCCCTCAAATGTCAGTGAGATCTAACAAGTTGTGCTCAAACATCAGTCCAAAGCTGCTCAGCATTTAATGGGCATCCATTCAGTGATGAAGACAAGTTAATAACTGGTCAATTGTATTTTGTTTGGAGATACAGGGTGGAAACAGGCCATTCGGCCAACCAAATCCATTCTGTACGTTAGCATAACCCTCCACAACAAGGACAATTTACAATTTTTAGAGAAGCCAATGAACCTACAAACCTGCACGTCGTTTGAGTGTGGAAGGAAACCGGAGCACCCGGAGAAACCGTATGGTCACGGAGAGAATGTACGTACTCCGTACAGACAGCACCCATGGTCAGGATCGAACCGCGGTCTCAGGTGCTGTAAGGCAGCAACTCTACCGCTGTGCCATCACCGTATTGGCCTTAATTGTAACATAGAAGTTTCAAAGCAAAACCTTTGGCTTCCTTGCAGTGAAATCTCAAGATCTCTCAGCTCATCAGAAACTGGTTTTGATTTTAGTTACGAGTCAGATTGCTTGAATAATGTGGTAAAATGGCCTTCTGTGCATTTTCAAAATATGGGGGTTGATCGTATATGGAAATCCAGATGATATGAGGGATTCTAGTAACTGACTGTTTTACTGGATCTCTGTCACTTCGTTATAGCTGAAAGAATAGGTTACTTTAAGCCACTGAGGAATGGATTTCCAAGATTATGCAATAATCGTAGGCCGGATGTCCTTTTCCTGTGCTGTACTGTTTTAGGAAGGAGCTGCGGATGCTGGTTTAAACCAAAGATAGACACAAAAAGCTGGAGAAAAGCAATAGGTGACGTTTCGGTTTGCCACCTATTCCTTTTCTCCAGAGGTGCTGTCTGACACGCTGAGTTACTCCAGCTTTTTGTGTCTATCTTCTGTACTGTTTTATGTTCTTAATAAGTACTGTTTCCATTTGATCTATTTCGCTCCTAAGGGGAGGAGCTTTCAGTCCACTGTCGCTGGTAATCTTTCCACTGGCTGCGTTGTGCTTGTACTTTCAGCACAGTCCCTCTGGAATCTGTGCAACAGCTCCACCTTGTGGCGAAGCGACTTCTGTGTATTAAGATTGAAATCCTGTCGCCTACGCACTGAGCATAAATCAGGCTCAATATTCCAATGTTACTTTATTGTCACATACACCGAGGTACAGTGAAATTATATTTTGTATACAGTTCAGTACAGGTATTACGATACATAAGCACATCTTATGGGGTGGGAGATTGCAACCTTCACCTGGTCCACACTGTTTCGACGAATGCAATCAACCTGGCGTGCACAAACAGAAGATCAAACAGAACAAGTTGGCTTACAACTTTAGGCTGTGCACGCCATACGCAAGAAGAGGAAAAAGAAGAAGCACATCTTAGATGTTGTACAAATGTATAGAAATAGTACACTGAAACAGTATACAAGTCCAAAGAAGGGTCTCGACCCGAAACATCACCCATTCGTTCTCTCCAGAGATGTCGCCTGCCCTGCTGAGTTACTCCAGCATTTTGTGTCAATCTTTAATTTAAACCAGCATCTGCAGTTCTTTCCTACTAGTAGCCAGGTTCAAAGCCATTTTCAAGCCAGTTTTTGTAAGTGCAGAGTTGTTAACCTGATCATGAAGGCCAGTGGTGTTGCAGGGTCTGCCTGTCCAAGTGTAGTCGTTGATGTCCTCCACTGATCTGCACCACTCCGTGCAGCTGCAGATGGTATCTGGTCCACACTCAGCTCCTTGGAATGGCGTCCTGTGCAGCCGAGCCGTAGGCTATTGCAGGGCCTCCAGCTGCCCACTCCACCATCGAGACACACTGTACTGCCTCCCGCAGTCAGTCCGCTTACCAGCCCTCTGTTCCTTTTGTCTGCCGACACCACCATTGTGGGTTTCTGGAGAAAATAGACATTTAAGAACGGAGAGCTCTAGGAACAGAGGAAGTAGTCAGGAAAACGCAAAGCGCTGGAAGAACTCAAAGGGTCAGGCAGCACATGTGGAGGGAATGGACAGTGACATTGCACGTCGGGACCTTTCTTCAGACTGATTGTAGTAGGGGGGTAAAAGCTAAAAGAGAAGTGAGGGGAGGACAAGGCCTGGAAAGTGATAGGTGGGGGTGCATAGATTGGCAGATGGGTGGAGTGAGGAAAAAAGTCCAGAGGTGAAAAGGAGAAAAGGATGTCAAATAAAGAGAAGATGAGTGAAATGTAAAGTTGGAGGTAGGGAGACATAAAGGCTGAAGAAACTCAGCGGGTGAGGCAGGATATGTGGAACAAAATGAATGAATTCTTCACAAGTTCAGTGGCACAGCTGGTTGAGCCACTGCCACACAGTGCCAAAGACCCGGGTTCAATCTTGACCTCGGTTCCGTCTGTGTGGAGTTTGCACGTTCTCTCTGTGACCGCGTGGGTTTCCCCTGCGTTCTCTGGTATCCTCCTACATCTCAAAGACGTGCGGGTTTGGATGTTAATTGGCCTCTGTAAATTACTCCTAGTGTGTAGAGAGTGCACATGGAGATGAGAGAACGTAGAACTAGTGTGGACGGGTGATCGATGGTTGGAATGGACTCGGAGGACCGAAGGGCCTGTTTCCGTGACGTAACTGTAAATTAAACTTGCCTAGTTGATAACAAGGTAGACACAAAATGCTGGAGTAACTCAGCGGGACAGGCAGCATCACTGGAGAGAAGGAATGGGTAATGTTTCGGGTCAAGACCCTTCTTCAGACTGTTGTCAGGGGAGTGGGCGGGAAAGATATAGAATGTAGTCGGAGACAGTAAGACTGGTGGGAGAACTGGGAAGGGGGAGGGGGTGGAGAGAGATGGAAATCAAGGACTATTTGAAGTTAGAGAAGTCAATGTTCATGCCGCTGGGGTGTAAGCTACCTAAGCAAAATATGAGGTGCTGTTCCTCCAATTTGTGCTGGTCCTCACTCTGACAATGGAGGTGATGAAGTCAGTGAGTTCTGCATGGGTGCAGGAAGTAGCACCGATGCAGTCATTAATGTAGCAGAGGTAGTGTTCAGGAATAGGGCCAGTGTATGCCTGGAACAGTGATTGTTCGACGTATCCAACAAAGAGGCCGGCATAACTGGGGCCCATGTGGGTGCCCAAAGCTACGCCTTGGATTTGGAGGAAGTGGGAGGAGACGAAGGAGAAGTTGTTGAGAGTAAGGTCTAGCTCTGCTAGGCGGGGGAGACTATTAGTCAACAGAAATTAGCTGGTTCTGTGGTCGAGCATGAAACGGAAGCCTTTAAGACCTTCCTGGTGGGGGATGGAGGTGTATAGTGACTGGACATCCATAGTAAAGATGAGGGAGTGGGGGCCTGGTAAACTGAAGTTATTGAAGAGACGAAGGGCGTGTGAGGTGTCTTGGACATAGGTAGGGAGGGATTGGACCAGGGGGGGTAGGATGGAGTTGAGCTATGTGGAAATTAACTTAGTGTTGATACATCTTTTACCTCGTTGATAACAAGTATCATTTAAATTGACCTTTTGTCTAAACTTACCCATGTGAATCATCAAATATTATGAATGAATTCCAAAATCTCCAACCAGTTTCTGAAAATGTTAAAACTGTAGCCAGTTTGTGGTGACAGTGATTAATCGAGCTTTGGCCTGGCTGCACTCAGTGCCACTCACATGTTAACCCAGTGTTTCCTCAGCTACGTCCCTGCTTTGGAGCTGTGCTCCCTTAGTACTACCCCAACATCAGCCTCTGAAATCCTGGTTATTAGACTGGGTCACTTTGCAAAGTGCTAAATAGCCAAGCTTCATCTGTAATGTCTTGCAAGATTCAGTGCAGTTGATGTTTATCTGGTAAAATAGTTATGAGGTTACAGCACGAAGCAGGCCCTGTGGCCCAACCTGCCATGCAACCCAATTTTATGAAGGAGCTAGTCCTGTTTGCGTCCCATCCACATATCTTTCCAAATGTCTTTTTATCATCGGCATTGCACCCATTCCTACTTCCTTCTGCTTCCTCGGGCAGCTTATTCCATAATCATACTACCCTCTGTGTGAAAAGGTTGCCCATCAGGTCTCTTTAAAATCTTTCCCCTCCCATCTTAAATCTTTCCCTTCTAACCATAACTATCACCTTAAAGGTTGTAAGCACACTCCAACCCAACTCAAAATGTCTCAGCTTCCACACCCTGCCACCCATACAACTGCTAAGTATCTCATGCAAACACAGACAGTAGCAGACGGGTATTTTGCACAGTGTTTAAGAAGGAACTGCAGATGCTGTAAACCACAAGAAATGCTACACTTGTTACTTTACCTCCCCCCTTGACTCCATTCAAGGACCCAAGCAGTCTTTCCAGGTGCGGCAGAGGGTCACCTGCACCTCCTCCAGCCTCATCTATTGCATCCGCTGCTCTAGATGTCAGCTGATCTACATCAGTGAGACCAAGCGAAGGCTTGGCGATCGCTTCGCTGAACACCTCTGCTCGGTTCGCAATAACCAACCTGATCTCCCGGTGGCTCAGCACTTCAACTCCCCCTCCCATTCCGAATCTGACCTTTCTGTCCTCGGCCTCCTCCATGGCCAGAGTGAGGACCACTGTAAATTGGAGGAGCAGCACCTCATATTTCGCTTGGGCAGTCTGCACCCCAGCGGTATGAACATTGACTTCTCTAAGTTCAGGTAGTCCTTACTTTCTCCTCCCCTTCTCAGTTCTCCCTCAGCCCACTGGCTCCTCCTCTTCCTTTCTTCTTCCCCCCCCCCCCCCCCCCCCCTGACATCGGTCTGAAGAAGGGTTTCGGCCTGAAAAGTTGCCTATTTCCTTCGCTCCTTAGATGCTGCCTCACCCGCTGAGTTTCTCCAGCATTTTTGTCTACCTGATATTTTGCACAATGCTGTTTTAATATACTTTTCCAGCACCACCAACAGCTCCAAGTTACTCACCAAAACAATGTAAGAAATGCTTTGAGGAATCACATCTACACCAGTGTTCACACCATTGGGTTGCAGATAGTTTAAATAGTTCGATCCAGAGGGATCCCGAGGCCCTGGCAGATCCAATGTGTCTTTGGTGAAACGGTCACCATCTCACCCACACTTGGTCTCGCCACATTCAGCAGATGAGGTTAGAGGAGATGCAGGTGAACCTTTGTTTTGCCTGGATGAACTGTGGGGTCCCCGAATGGAAGTGAGGGAGGAGGTGTAGGGACAGGTAGTTACATCTCCTGCGGTTGCAGGGGAAAGTATCATGGGAGGGGGTGGTTTGGGTGGGAAAGGATGAGTGCACCCAGGAGTTGAGGAGAGAGTGGTCACTGTGGAAACCGGAGCTGGAACATGCGATCGGTGATGGGATCACATTGAAGGTGGTGGAAATATTAGAGAATGGTGTGTTGGACGCCGAGGTTGGTGGGTGAAAGATGAGGACTGGAGAAACTCCAACCTCGCTCCGAGGAGTTGCCTAGGTTAGAGTTCCCCAGTCCTCATCTTTCACCCCACCAACCTCCACGTCCACCAACCACTGAGCATCTCATTCATCTCTCTGCTGCTTTGCTTGTAGCAGAGGTGACAACCAACAGGATTTGCTTCATGTTCAGGCCCTTCCCCTTCCACAGATGCTGCCTAACCTGTTGAGTTACTCGAGCATCTTATTTTTTGCTCAAGATTACAGCATCTGCAGTTTCCGTTGGTCTGGGAAGAGTGTGTTTTGATTTGTGGAGCATCCCGACTGGGTCATAGAAACATAGAAACATAGAAATTAGATGCAGGAGTAGGCCATTCGGCCCTTCGAGCCTGCACCGCCATTCAATATGATCATGGCTGATCATCCAACCATATCCCGTACCTGCCTTCTCCCATACCCCCCCCCTTAGCCACAAGGGCCACATCTAACTCCCTCTTAAATATAGCCAATGAACTGGCCTCAACTACCCTCTGTGGCAGAGAGTTCCAGAGATTCACCACTCTCTGTGTGAAAAAAGTTCTTCTCATCTCGGTTTTAAAGGATTTCCCCTTATCCTTAAGATCCAGGTCAGACTATATCTGCCCCCCCCCCCCCCCCCCCCCACCACTCTTTTATTTTCAGCCCTCTCTTCCCTGTGCCTCACCTGGACTCAATCCATTTCTCCTCTACCCTTCCACCTGCATCCCTTCATCTGTCTTCACAATTTGTGGATCTTCTATCCTTCTCACACCTTTAAGAGCCTGTCCCACTTTCACAGCCTAATTCACGACCTTTTTTACTCGTGGTCGTGGACATTTTTCATCAGGCTAGAAAAACGCCCTGACCTACTTGATGCCACGAGTACCTATGACCTGCCTACGACCTACCTATGACCTCCTACAACCTCCTACGACCTTGTGACGACCATGCTGCGAGTATGAGTCAATGGGCAAACTCGGCAGAGGTCGTGAATTAGGTCGTGAATGTGGGGACAGGCCCTTTAGTCTTTTCATCTCTGCCCTTAATCCAACTATCTGCCTATCAAAAATTGCCTCACCTGTATCCATCTATTACTCACCAGATTTTGTCCTAACCCTCTTCTCTTCCAGCTTTCTCCCCGATCAGTCTGAAGAATAGCCCCAAACCGAAATATCACTTCAGTTCTCCACAGATGCTGCCTGACCCGCTGCGTTTCTCCAGTACTCAAGATAAGATAGAACAGAGTATAATATTGTGAAGAATGTTCACAACACTCAAATAGGATTGTAATTGAGGAAGATGCGACAATTATATATTGAGTAGATGGTTCAAACCATGGCAGATGCAGTACTATGTTGATAAATATAAAGCCATTCACTGTGGTAGAAAAAAAACAGAAAAGCAATGATTTTTTGAATGGTGTTAGATTAGGAAGTGTTAATGTACAAAGACACAAGGTTCAGTCATACGTCAAAGAAATCAGCCTTTTGAACTATCATGTTCATGTTATGTACCCATCTATACTAATCCCCATCTACCAGCACTTGGCCGTAATCTTTTCCACAGTGGAAATACAAGTATTTGGCTTGTTGCAAGAGTACCTGCCTCCAGCACCTTTGAAGACAATCTGTTCCACATCTCAGCCAGCCTCTGGATAAAAGAAATGTCCTCAGATACACACCAAGCCTCTTGGCGGCGCGACTCACCCATTGCAGCAGCCCCTACAACCTGTCTGTCTTTTTTTAATTTTTTGTCTAGTTAAATGTAGTGTTGGTGTTTTTTTAATACTGGTTTTAAATGTGTATATGCGGGGGGGGAGGGGGAAACTGTTTAAAATCTCTTCCCTGTCCGGGAGACCCAACCTTTTCCCTGTCGGGTCTCCGTTGTCGTTGGGGCCTAGCACCGTGGAGCGGCCTGCAACCTGAATGACCCGGGGGCTCTGGAGACTGCGGAGCTGCAGATTACTCACCATCGTGCGGATGGCCGGCCTTGGAGCATGGGGAGCGGTGGTGACTCGCTGCTGCGACTCGACTCCTGAGGCCCGGAGGCTCCAGCAACGCAGCCAATCCGGTGGACTGGGACATCGGGAGCTCGCGGGTCCGGGAGGAGAGACCGCTTCCCGGAGCTCCCGCAACGCGACTTCTCCAGCCCGTGTCGCGGGGTTGGAACGACCCGGAGCGGGGACGTACATCGCCCGGCGCGGCTTCATGGCCATGGGACATTCCTGCGCCCGCCGGGGGCCCAACTTTGTGACTTTTAGACCGGGAGCATCGCCCGGCACGGCCTAAAAATGGCCGTGGGACTTATCATCGCCCACCTGGGGCTTGGACATCAGGAGAGAAATGGAGAACAGACGAGAGAAAAGACTTTGCCTTCCATCACAGTGAGTTCACTGTGATGGATGTTTGTGTGAATTAAATTGTGTGTATGTCTGTAGGAAATTGTCTTTGTTTGTATGGCTGTGGAAACGGAATTTCGTTTGAGCCTCACTGAGGTTGGGTGAAAGTTTCTAACAAAACACCATATCTATACCCCTCATAATGTTGCATCCCTCTTTCAGCTGTCCACTAAGCCTCTTCACAAGGAAAACAAAACAGCATGTCCACTCTCTCCTCATGTGAAACATTCCTCCCAGGTATATCTTAGTAAATTTCCTCTGCACCCTTTCCTACACATTCATGTCCTACCTACGTTGTAATGACCAGAATACTCCAGCTGTGCTTGACCACATTTCTGTATATAACTTCCATGCTCTTATTCCCTGTCTAATGATGTCTAGTATCCTGTGTATCTTCTTCACCACCTAATCCAACTGTGCTGCCACCATTAGGAATCTACGCATTGATACACAAAGGTCCCTCTGTTCCCCAATACCCCGGGGGTTCTGCCATTCATTGGGTGTGTTATACTCTTATTAGACCTCTCAAAATGCATCACTTCACACATATTGGCCCTAAACTCCATTAATGCCACTGTCATTAAGTGTCCACCAGCGGATTGAGATACAATTTCCTCCCCCCTAATATCAGACTGCCTAATGGTCCTCCCATAGGACCATCAAAGTCCTGAGCTCCCAACCTGCCTCATTGTGGACATTGGACTATTTCTATGCTAGAAAAATGCTACAGCGCTGTAACACTATATTCTGCACTCTGGTGTTTTTCTCTTTGCTCAACCTATTGTACTTGTGTATGGTTTGATTATACTCATATATAGTATAGTTTTACTGGATAGACGACCAACAAATTGTGTTGCTATATCTCGGTACAGGTAACAATAATAAACCAATACCAACAACTTCCATGGGTCATTGCTCTAACAATGTACCCGCTGATCAGTATAAGTCAAAGCCTCGGTAAGACAACAACTGGAATATGATGTGTGTAGAAAGGATACAGGACCTTTGGCTTATCTCGTCCATGCCGACCAAGATGCCCCATCTAAGCTCGTCCCATCTGCCAGCATTTGGCCCATATTGCTCTAAACCTTTCTTATCCATGTACCTGTCTATATTAGCTACAAGGAAAGATTAGACATTTGAATAGTTATATCTGGAGCTTGAGGCTGAGGGGAGACCCGATAGAAGTATATAAAATTATTAGATAGGGTGAACAGCCAGAATGGTAGAAGTGTCAATGATTAGAGACCTGGCAGTACATTCCAGGCACTCTTGCTCCTTTAAACTTTCCCCCTCTCACCTTAAAGCTGTGCCCTCTAGTCTTGGACGTTTCCACCTTGGGAAAAGGTTCTGTCTACCCTAACTATGCCTCTCATCATTTTAAATACTTTGACCAGGTTTCCCTCCCAACTTCCACACTCCAAAGAAAACTATGCATTTGTCCTTGTGGTGAATCCCCTCTAGTCCAGGCATCATTCTGGCACCCTCTCAACAGCCTCCACATCCTTCCTGTAAAGGGTCGCCCAGAACTGCATGCAATGAGTGGGTTAGCATATGATGAGCGTTTGATAGCTCTGGGCCTCTACTCGCTGGAGTTTAGAAAATTGAGGGGGGACCTCATTGAAACTTACAGAATATTGAAAGGCATAGATAGAGTGGATGTGGAAAGGACTGGTGGGAGAGTCTAGGACCAGAGGACAAAGCCTCAGAATTAAAGGGCGCTCTTTTAAAAAGATGATGAGGAACTTCCTTAGTCAGTAGGTGTTCAAGAAGGAACTGCAGATGCTGAAAGATCGAAGGTACACAAAATTGCAGACTCTGAAGAAGGGTTTTGGCCCGAAACGTCGCCTATTTCCTTCGCTCCATAGATGCTGCTGCACCCGCTGAGTTTCTCCAGCAATTTTGTGTACCTTCTTTAGTCAGTAGGTAGTTAATCTGTGGAACTCCGCCACGGAGGGCTGTGGAGGCCATCAGTGGATATTTTTAAGGCAAGTTCTTGATTAGAATGGGTGTCGAGGGTTATGTGGAGAAGGCAGGAAAATGGAATTAGGTGGCATAGATCAGTCATGATTGAATGGTGGAGTGGTCTCGTTGGGCCGAACGGCCTAATTCTACTATAACTTGTGAATATTCCAAATGCGGTCTATAAAACTGTATCATGACTTCCTGACTCTTATCTTCAATGCCCCAATTGATGATGGCAAGCAAACCATGAACCTTATTTACTACCCTACCTACCTGTATTGCCACTCTCAGATAACTATATTGAATTTCATAGAGCTATGGACTTGGATTTCAGGAATGACGGACTTGGAATGATGGAGCAGGATCGAAAGGCCGAATGGCCGCATCTTGCCCCTGTACCTCATGATCGTTGTTCCAGGTTTGTGCCTATTTGAAATATGCTCCACAAACTCTGAGCAGGTTCCCGTTTACGAGTTGTCTCTCAACCCCCTCCCTCTGGAATGTCCTGGGAACGGATACACTGGGACACGGTGAATGAGCGAAGCTCCCGGCCGCTTCACAATCTCCAGTCGCCTCACCTTACCCCGCCCCCTCCGGCTGGGCACTCCATCCACTCAGCTCCTTGCAAGGATTTGAGTGATTCGGGCTGGTCCGATCTTTCTCCGAGGGTCTCTTGACTGCTTGCCGCAGCCCCGGGGAGAGACGCGTGGATTTGTAACATTTGCCCCTGGTTCAGACGGAGAGACACCACGGCCATGGGCAGCCTCTCTAATGCGTGGTCCCGTCCCGGATCGCTCCGGTTCGCCGTCCTCTTGCAAGTAATCTGCTTGTGCCTAGCCCAAGTAAGTCGAGGGGAAGGGGCACGGGTCAACGCAACAGCTCGGTCACATTCTTAGACTTGTTTGCTTAGAAAGGCAGCTTTTGGTTAAAAGTTAGTGGGACTAAATTCCACTTTTCTGCAGTTTGTTTGCCTCTCTTGGCTGTGTCACTGTTGCTCTCGCCTCTTCAATTCTCTCTGGAGTGTGTCACGGGCAGTCGCAGGTAGAGTCGGTATCTGACAACCAGCGAGGGGAACCCCGCAAATCTGCGGCCACAATTTTGTCCAATTTTAGCCGCAGCCGGGCCAGCTAACAGTCGGAGTGAATGGAGCAGTGAACCCCGATGGGACGGAGCGAGACCGGAGCGAGTCTACAGCGCCAATCCTCCGTCTGCCACCTGCTTTAAATGAAGATTAGCCGGGGGATGTTGAATTCGCTCACTTTGGTGTGGATCGTGTTGTGTTTGTGCGGGTGTGGAGGGCGCGGAGCTCTGGTGTATCAGACGTTAGACTGCGTCCAGCGAACGCGGCTCTCTCCGCGGGCGGAGACCAGGGTCAGTGTGAAGGGAGAGAAGCGGGGCTAGGGCGCTGGGTTAGCGCACTCAACACCCGATCGTCACCTCACTACACCAGCGGGCAAAACCCGCCTAGAACCGTGCACGGAGTTGCCATCGCGTACACACAAGGTGCTGGTTTATACCAAGTGCTGGAGTAACTCAGCAGACCAGGCAGCATCTCTGCAGAACATTCACAGGAGAGGTTTTGGGTTGAAAACATCACCTGTGCATATTATTCTCCAGGGATACTGCCTGACCTGCTGAGTTTGTGCCTGACTTTGTCACTTTGCATCAGCCCCGACTCTCGCGGCGTCCAGTTATCCCTCTCCGATTCTATGCATCGAAGATTTTAAAATGTGAACGTTTCATTAACAGAGGCCCCCGGGCCACGCCGCTGTCTATGTTATGTTATGTTATGTTATGTTTCTGGCTCCATCCTGTTTATTAATGCTCTCTCTTTCACCGGGCAGGGTCCGATAGGGGAACGAGGCGCGGTGGGTTCGCCGGGCGCCGCGGGTATCCCTGGAGCAGACGGAATCGATGTGAGTGTGGACGTGTTGGCGGCGGTGTGTGTGTGTGTACTGAGCGCACTTTGACAAAGAGCCGCTTTGTCCCAGGTGCCAGACCGCGGCAGTTGCACCGACACGGGCGGCAGCCAGAGGGCCCCCTCTCCCGACCCCGGGGCAAGCCACTAAAACCCACTAATGTCACAAGCAAATTATTAGTCCCACTATTCTGAACATTTGAGGCTCGACCATTCTATAGGATGGCGTCCGTTTAAACGGAGGTTTTCAGAATGACCTTAACTGGACTTAAGTAAGTTGGGAGTAAAGGAACTGCAGACGCTGGCATCTTGAGCTAAACACTAAGTGCTGGAGTAACCAAGCGGGCCAGGCAGCATCCGTGGAGGGACGTTTCCAATCGGGAGTTTTATTTAATCGGGGTTATAATTGTAAAATCTAAAGCAAACCGATTAAACCAGTTGAAGGTTTAAGAAGGAACTGCACATGCTGGAAAAATCGAAGGTAGACAAAAATGCTGGAGAAACTCCGCGGGTGAGGCAGCATCTATGAAGCGAATGGATAGATGACGTTTCGGGTCGAGACCTTTCTTCAGACTCAGTTTAAGGTATAACCGAGACGTGCAGAGCGATTTACATAAAGACAGTGGAAAATATAAAGGCAGATGAATATTAGGAAGCAATAGATTAGCAGTAGAATCTTGTGTTAAAACCTGCTCCCTACCCATAACTAACCCGTCTCTAACTTGCTGAGTTCCTCCAGCACTTTGAGTTTTGCTCAACGTTCCAGCATCTGCAGTTCCTTGCGTCTCCTCTTTAACGTGAGGCTGCGAGATAATAACGGGCTGACTGTTTCCCCAAGAAAGGTGTCTTGCGGTGCTGACTGACACATGCGTATTGTTTCTCTCCACAGGGCGAGCCCGGGGCCCCTGGCGCTCCCGGACCTCCGGTAAGTCAATCTCCTTCATTGAACGACGACCGTCCAGCCAGCAGCTGGCCCGACAGAAATACTATTATAACCGTTCCTATTTAAAGTGGGCTAACTTGATTGTCACTTTCCCCTGCGTTTAGGGACCAAAAGGGGACACGGGTGCCGCGGGAGCAGACGGAGCCCAAGGAGACCCAGGCTATGATGTAAGTAGCTTTGAAGTGTGCCATTGGCAGTGTTTAAAGCTGGGAGTTAACAGTGTTTCTCAGAGGCCCGGAGGAAGCCTCTTGTACTTGGGCCTGGGTCAGACGTTATAAATATTTTATTTCCCCTTCCCCATTCCTTTGAAGACACCAGAGTCACAGAATGTGCTGGAACTTGGAAAGAGTCCCATCTCTTGGATTATAAATTCAATTAGCAGTAATACATTTACTCGAAGCCTCGTTAGCTTTGTGCGCAGTGCGTCCGGATTTATTCTGCAGACGTTCCTAGAGTTGTGATGAATCGGATCTACATCCATCCAATGAGTTGAGAAGTTGTGTCCACTCCATGTACCAGATGCCACATGTACCCACGTGAAGCGGTGTACAGCCCATGTACTGTGAATCTGCACTGGCTGCTTCCAATAATGCGGCAACCTGTGAAACGAACCTGTGCTGTGAACTGGTAATCTGCATTGACTGAGAGCCTGCATCGTGTCTGCTTCATAGATTGATTGAAAGATACAGCATGGAAACAGGCCCTTTGGCCCACTGAGCCCACGCTGACCAACGATCACCTGTTCACACGAGTTCCTTTATTTATCCTACTATCTCATAAAATCTAGGGGGAATTTACAGAAGCCAATTAACCTACAACCATGTTTTTGGGATGTGAGAGAAAACTGAAGCATCCGGGGACAACATACAAACTCCACACAGGCAGCATCCAAGATCAGCATCGTACCTGGGTCACTGGTGCTGTGATGCCAACTACATCACTGTGTCATTCCTCGATACACTAAGAAAATGAACTGTGCAGCAGTGAGTTAGGAACCTGTACTGTGTATACTTTGTGTACTGATATTTGAACCATGTACACTAGTGAGTTGAGTGCTGGGAAGTCCAGCAAGCTGAAACGGTGTGTGTATTCCAGATCATGAGAAGCTACAATTCCCAGCCCTGGAAGTGGAGAAGCTGCTTTGTGTAAATAGTGGAGAAAATAAATGCAGTGCGACCCATGTGGTGGGGCACTCGGAATCTCTACATCGAAAGACCTGCGAAACGACTTTGCCTAGGACTGAGAAATGTCCTTCAATTAACTGAAAACCTTCACAGATAATTTGAATGTGGAACCAATGTACCAGGAATGAAAATATATCTCGTGTTTGTCCAGCGGGGTGCAAACCTTCATTGCTGTACTCGTCAAGTAGCAAAAAACAGCACTGTGTTGATCCATAGACAATACAATACCAATACAATACCATTTATAGAGCTGCAAGCCAGCAGTGTGTACAGCCACTAGGCTGCATTTCCACTGTACGTTCAACTGCCAGCCCACAATGTGTACAGCCCATGCACCAAAGTTTTGTATATTTAATATATCAGGATCAGAACTGCCAGTGAACTGTGAAAAAGTCAGCTATGTGCATTCAATGTAAACTGTGCATGATTGATATGCTGAGAATGACAATCTGCACAGTGTACACTCTGTATGCTGAGACATTGCACAGTCGACAACCTAAAACCTAAAAAATGTCCACACTTCATGTGTAAATATGAGAGGCATAGATAGGGTAGACAGTCAGAACTTTTTTTCCCTACAGGATGGAAATATCAAAGATGAGAGGATATAGCTTAAAGGTTGTGAAGGGCAAAATTCAAAGGAGATGTGTAGGGCAAGTGTTTTATGGCTGCCAGTAGTGGTGGTGGTGGATGCAGATATGATGAGGGGGTTTAAGAGGCTTTAGGTAGGTACATGGATGTGCAGCGAATGGAGGGATAAGAATCATATCATGATCAACATGGACATTGTGGGCTGAAGGGCCTGTTCATGTGCTGTACTGTTCTATATCAATAACATATGTACTGTGCCCCAATGAGGAATGATCTTTTGGTGTAGTAAGTTGAACGTGTCAATATCTTTGATGCTGTTGTGTGCCTGCTGTGGACTGGGTTACAAGGTGCCATGTCACTGTGTTTCTTCCCTGAAATTGTGGACCGGCAGGTGGATTTGGATCTTCATGATGCTGGAGGTCTTCATGGTTACAACAGATACAGCCAGCTCCCTTGCCTGCAATCAACAACAGCTCACGGCAAGCTGAGCATTAAATACAGCCTTCCTCTCTGTATTCCAGAGGCCCGTAGCCATTCTGTTTGACCTACAGTGTTCATTTGCTAGATTACTGCTGGTGAAATTAGGGTTATACATCTTCATATTCCTCATGAACTTTGCTACATTGATGATTAGTGAAATAACTACAGAGAATGCAGGAAAGATTCAGCAGGTCGGGCAGCTTCTGTGGCAAGGGATATAATTAGGTTTCAGGTTGATGCCTTGATGAATTAAGACGTTAGAAATACAGTGTTTTTTTAAGCTGCAGGGAAGATGGAGGGTGGAGAGTATCAAAGGAATATCTGTGGTAGGGGGCAACCAAGAAGCCTTGATTGATTTAAGCAGTGGTGGTGCTGGCTAAGAGAGGATGATGAAAGACTATGAGTTGCACATGATATGTCTGGAGGAGATATAGAAGAAGGTGAATGAAAACAGAGAAGGTGAGAGGAAGGATATCAAATGCAAAGTCTGGAGCTATGAGATGTAAATCAATGGAAAACCAAAACACAGCTAATGCTGTAAATCTACAATGAAAAAGGGAAGATTCATCAGGGCAGGAGTTGTCCATAGAAAGAGAAACACAGGTGGCGATCCTTCATCAGCTCTGATACAAACCGAAAAGTCCGATTATACAAAGGTGGATTCAGTGTTGAGTCGAGGATTATAATGGGAAGTTGCAAGATTAGATATTGTTCCTCAAGTTTATTTTGGGCTTTGTTAAAATAACATGAAGGGTCAAAATGGGACTGGGATGAATAGAGAGTTGGCAAATGGAAATACAAGATCACCTTAATGGAGACGTTCGGCAAAGCACCCAACGAGGCAGCATTTGGCTTTTCTATAACTTGAGCCATGATTGGGAGAAGTACATTGAAGCACCATTGAGCAGCACATTGGTGCTGTCTGTGTGGAGTTTGCACATTCTCCCTGTGACTGCCTGAGTTTCCTCCAGCTGCTCCGGTTTCCTCCCACATTTGTAAATTAATCAGTCTTTGTAAAATTGCCCCTGGTGTGTAGCGCCCCCAGAGTTGCTGCGAAAGTGGGATAGCATAGAACAATTGTGAACAGATGATTAATGGTCAGCAAGGACGCAATGGGCAGAAGGGCCTTATTTCATGCTGCATCTTTCAATCAATTGAAAAACTGGAACGCTGAATGGTTGGAATGGAAGTGATAAAAGGGAAAACGTTTCATGTCCTGTGGTTTCTAATCAGCAAAAGCTAAGTGGTTGCTGGTGCAGATGAAAGAATGAACTGGGAGCCATTGAGGCCCCTCAGATTGTTCAGGTTATTATTATTGTCATGTGTACTGAAGTGTAGTGAAAAGCTTTGTTTTGCATTATATCCAAACAAAACAGATTATACAAATATAATCAAGTTAAACTCAAGTACAATAGAAAATGCAATGGGAAGCTACAGCAGACAGAATATAGTTCTCAGCGTGGTAGTGCATCATTTGTGCATAAATATATCCACAATAGCCTATGGAAGGACTGTTCAGAAGCCTAATATACAGAGTGGAAGAAGCTGTTCCTGAGTTTGGCAGTGAACGCTTTCAAGCTTCCATACCTTCAGCCGGACGGAAGCAGGGAGAAGAAAAAAATAATTGGGGTGGGACAAGTCTTTGATTGGCTGCTTTTCCGAGGCAGCATGAAATGCAGAAGGAGTCAATGGTGGGAAGTCTGGCTTGTGTGATGGACTGGGCTACATCGATAACTGTCTGCAATTTCTTGCGGCCTTGCGCACGGCTGTTGCCAAACCAAGATGTTGTGCCACCCCAACAGTATGTTGAGAAGGAGTGATGTTGTGGCATTACGTTGAAGGTGCAGGAGATTAAAGCAGCCATTCCATAGAATATGGAGGCTGGTGCAGATGGCAATAAGGTTGAGAACCACTATTCTTCCCCCGAGTGGAAGGGGTGAAAAATGTGGGAAATAGTTCAAATGCACGAGAGTTCCATCGACCATGGTGAAGAGTTCAGAAAAGAAGAAAAATAGACGCAAAACGCTGGAATAACTCAGCGGGTCAGACAGCATCTCTGGAGAAAAGGAATAGGTGACGTCTTGGGTCGAGACCCTTCTTCAGACTGCCCTCTCAGAAGTACTAATCTAGAATGAGTTGTCATCAGAACAGGTATAGAAGATTGTGGAAGGGGAAGAATGGAGAGCAGTCCTTGCATGAAGGCAGGGTGGGAGGAGTGCAGTCAAGATGGCTGTGGAGTGTGTGGACTGTGATGATGTATTGCAGAGAGACAAAGTGTTGGTCACTTGCCAGGTTTTGTCCCACCCCCACCTCTGTTTTCCAACTTTCTCCCTTACTTCTACAATCAATCTGAAGAAAGGTCCTGACCCAAAGCGTTGTCTGTCCATTGACTACTCAGATGCTGCCTGTTCCGCTTAGTTCTTCCAGTACTTTTCTCAAGATTCCAGCATCTGCAGTTCCTATTCTTTCTGTTGAGAATTGTGTTGTACTGAAGTTAACAATTCGATAGTTTGAGAGTGTTAAGGGCCCAAAATAATTTAATTCATGGTTACAACTGATCCAGACCCGGACATATACCTGTATAGAATATTTTCGAGGCCATAGTGAAAGAGCAAGGGGACAAAGTGAATAATGATTTCATTTAACCTACAGAATGAGGGGGTTTGAAAGCCAACCCTACGACACACAGAATCTGAATGGGTTTGATGTGATGCCAATGTTCTTTTGAAGCAAAGGAGATCATGTGATAGAGAGGAAGTCAAAGAGTGAATCATAAAGAGAGAAGAGGAAGATTGTAATGTGAAGCTAGATGGAGTGATGCGGATGGGGGGGGAGAATGGTACAGGATTTAAAGGGAAATGGGAAATAGGGAACTCGGAGATGGAAGGGGCTGGAAAATTAGTGTAACGAGGAGGGGAAAGGAACAGGGTGAGGGGGATGGTGGGAGAAATGTGGTGTGCAACTGGGGGGTGGGGGGAGATGAAGAGAAGGGTGTGTTGGGCCAGTATTACTTTACTGTTCATACCATTGGGCTGTAGACAACCCAAGCGGAATATGTGATGCTGCTCCTTTTGGTTTGAAAGATTTGGAGAAATTCCTGGCAGTAAATCCAACTTTGGACAATCAAGAGCTGTTTCCATTATTTATTCATTCACAGAAGTTGAACATTGCTTCTGATGCCCTGTTTGTTGTCAATGCCTGTGCTGAACATGATGCCAAGATGGACTGATCTCAGCTGCCACGCATGATCCATATCCCTCCATTGACAGTGCCTAACAAAAGTCATTTAAACGCCACTATCTTGTCTGCCTCCACCTCCACCCCAAGTAGCACGTTCCAGGCACCCATTATCCTCTGTGTAAAAAAAACTTGCACCGCGCATCCCCTTTAAACTTTGCCCCTCTCACCTCTAGTCTTTGACATTTCCACCCTGGGGGAAAGGTTTCTGATTGTGTACCGTACCTATGCCTCTTATAATTTTATATAGGTTTCCAGTCTCCCCTCAACCTCTAATGATCCAGAGAAAACAATCTGAGTTTGTCAGACCTCACCTTGTACCTAATATCCCCCATAATCCAGGCAGCATTCTGGTCAACATCTTCTGCATCCACACCCTTCTTGTAATGGGACGGCCAGAACTCCAAGTGTGAATGGGCTGTCGGGCTGTAGAACATGAGCCTTTAGTCGAGTGGCGGGGGGGGTGGGGAAATGACAACTTAAACACTCATTCATGTTCAGACACATTGTTGGGATTTTGACAGTTCGGGATCAAGGATGTGGGAAATGACAACCTTAAAACACTCACTTCAGAATAGAATAGAATAGAATTGTTTCTTTATTTCATTGTAACATGGGGATCAAGGATGTAAAATGTCAAAGGTGCATTCAAACATTTCTAAGGGCCTCCACGTTAATAAAGATAAGCAAATAAATAAATATCACAGACAAAGCACGCATACACACCCAACCCTCCATCCTTCTGTCGATTTCACCGTTACCACAGTCCCTTATATATGTCTGTATAGACTGTATAGAGAAGTTGCTCTACTCAACAGCCAAAAATCTGTAGCCTTCCTTTGATCTGGTATTTTGTTGGTTCACGTGCTTGATCAATGGTGTTTTATCATTAATGTTTTATTATTATTAATGTTTAGTGTTTTCTGAGTCATTCGTAACTGTCACTGTATGTCATGTAGTTACCTGTGGGCGGAGCACCACGGCAAATTCCTTGTATGTGAATACTTGGCCAATAAACTTACTTACTTTGGGATGATATTCTGAAAGCCTATCAGATTACTCAACGCTTCTGTCTTAACTCTTACCTTCCTTTGTCCATCTCGCAGGGTTTAGAAGGTCCAAAGGGAGAACCTGGAGTTCCTGGAAGATCTGGTCCGAAGGTAAGTCCTGCATTTTATATTGTGAGAGAGCAGAGATGAAATATCTTGATGCAAGCTGTGGAGGTGATATCCTATACAGACATAGAGCAACATAGCAGGGACTTGATTGAAAGGGAATGAGGATTTAGGATCATAACTAACAAATCTAGTTGCTAGGATTGTTGCTACAACTTTCTGATTTGGCATATTCTCCTGATGTAATAGACTCCAGCGTCTCTGAGCCACATGAAGACTTGGTAATCATAGTGTTCCATGAAATGGTAACATCCGCAGTTTTGATTCTATATGTATGTATATACAGATATGAATGTAGTTCTGAGGTACTGGCCTGTCAGACTGTGAGGGAACAGGAAGCTCCTGGGGGTTATGGTCAGATGTAGGTCCTTATGATACTAGCCCTACGGGCAGAATGGGTTCAGTGATGATTACAGGCGGCTCCACACTTTCCAGAGAAAGCTAGTGAGGAAAATGGTCTCTTCATGCCAGTGAGACCCAACAGGGTGAATAACTCCAGGCATATGAAGAGATTTCAGAAGCTGAGTTTGATGAGGCACGATGAATTGCGACATTCGGTGTGTGTGCAGGTCTTTACATTTGATGGCTTTAAACACATGACATGTACACTCCCCGTCTCAATGTCTTTGGTGATCATTGGGGCTCTGCATCTCTGTTGGCCCCCCCACCCTATCTTCTGCCCCTGCTGATGATCAACCATGATCCTATTGAACTGTGATAGAATTGACATGAGGGCCGAATGGCCTACTTCTATTCCTCTGTGTCACTGTTAACCTCAAGTACAACAAGAGGGTTGCCTGAGTTGGAGCTGTTTGGGGGGGCTTGCTTTCTCCCTCCCCTTTACTCCCTCCATCACTCTTTTCTGGAGTTCTGTCTTGGATGTAAACCTCTATCCATATTCCCGGTAACAATCATTTGGAGATGTCTCTGATTCTGACAGAATCTCCTCCCTCTTTGGCCAGTGGAATGCATGCACTGTCCATAGTTAACTCATTGCATCTATAGCTCCATGTCCATTTGCAACCCCGCCCTGCCCAGTTACATGGGCTCTTGTGCAGGAGGTCAGGTGTGGTGGAGGAAGCAGATGACCCAGCTTGACCGAGCAGGTCGGAGGGTACGCAATGTGTTGGTCACGTGATGAGTGGGTGGTTGGATCAGTGGGGGAGGAAGGACATGTTGAAACATCCCACCTCATCGAGACATCATAATAAATTATAATTATTAACAGTTTATAACCCTAAAACTGTAATTATCAGGATATTTGACAGAAGCAGGCTGGCAGAAAAATTATCAGATGAGTCCATGTTAAAGATGATGGCCCAGTGAGTTAATATACCATCCTTCCTTTTCTGTGGATTATATTTAAACACTTTATTCACTGGGGATGGGAAGTGTAGTGTCTCTGCAGATCAAGGAAGGGCAGTTAATAGAAGATCTAATATGGAAGGCAGTAAACTCTTAACTAATGGCAATGTCTGCTCCAACAATGTTATTAACAATGTTATTATCATGCCACACAATACACTCAGTCCTTAAAGGTGCTCTCACACTTGGTTCAACGGTGCTTCATTGTCACGTACCAAGATACAGTGGAATTCTTTGTTTTGCATACGAATCAGTAAAATCATATTATGACTCAGCACAATCGTAATTAAGTAAAGTGCAGCAATTTTAGTAAGAATAGCAGACCATTGAGGCAGTAAACAAAGGGTCACCATCTTTCCAGTGTTATATAGTGCTCTCAAGTATCCAGTTCTTAAAACATATCAAGTTTTAACTTGGCCTTAAAGGTCCATTGTCCTGGGCCGCTGTTGCAGGGGTCGGCTTGGCCTGGCAATGCTGTCAGTATCTGCCGCCGTGTCTGGTCCGACCTCTCGTCCGACCTCTGTGGGTCATCCACCAGCACCTGATCCACACGACCCACCCCGGCTGCTGTAGAACCTCTACAAACTCCACTCCATGTAGACACTACACTGCTTGCTTTGACAATATGTAGTAAATCCATATGCGCAATCCACATTTACAGTTGAGGTAATAATATGTATGAACTCGCACAACAAATTCATTATTTAGCAAAACACAAAGTGCTGCAGGAACTCAGCGGGTCAATCAGCATCTGTGGAGGGAATAAGATAGGTGACATTTTGGGTCAGGACTTTTTTCAAAGTCTGAAAATTAATTAATTAGAAAGCACATGCAATTTTTTATACATCGGATTAATAATAAATTGGTTTCATCTCTTATTCTTCTCAACACTACATCCGTTCACTGTTTGTGCCATGTCCTATGGATCACTCCCCTGATAAACCTGAGACACACTCTGCCGCACACAATAATTTCTTCAATGTAATTATCTCCACAGCTGAAAATACAATGCTTTACATATTCATGAATACCATCTTTTAGGTGTCCTCTGACTGTAAACATCAAAGTATGCACATTAAACTGACCACAAAGTGAATCATTCTAGTCAGTAACTGCAGAGATCACATATATTGTATTTGAAGCATTTCTGGATATCATGAACGCAAGCACAACCATATCTACTTTGAAGGCTAGGTTTCTCTGCTCCAATACCACGCTACACACTAACTTCCCATCCTCTGCTCTCACTTTGCACACTCGTCTCTTCTACTGCTTTTGGCCCATCTTTAATTCTCTTAACTTTGCTACTAGAGTTTTGAGTCCAATTTGCCAGGCTTTTTCCACACTAAATTAGTATTGGTATTGGTTTATTATTGTAAACGTGTTCCAATAGACAATGGACAATAGGTGCAGGAGTAGGCCATTCGGCCCTTCGAGCCAGCACCGTTCCAAGATACAGTGAAATGTTTTCTTTGCATGTTATCCAGTCAAATCATATTATTCATGAATACAGTCAAGTCATGCACAAGTACAACACGTAGGGCAACGAGAAAAAATCCAGAGTGAGGGAAATAATGCTACATCATTGTAGCGTTACAGTAACAAAGATATATAAGCTAAGGAACATGCAGCATTTGAATCTCTCCACTGCCATCCTGCCAATGAAGACAGGTTTGTGGATCGTCAGCTTTCTCTTCCTGAAGTCAGCATTGAGCTCCTTGATCTTGTCAGCATTGAGAGCAACATTGTTGTTCTGACAGCATTCGATTAGATTATGGATCTCTCTCCGGTACTCTGACATGTAGCTACCTGTTATTCTTTCATCAGTGGTGGTATCAGCAGTGAATTTAAAGATGGCATTGGAGCTGTCTGTCTATATAGTCATAAGTGTAGAGAGAAAGCAGAGCAGAGGGTTGCGCACATAGCCTTGATGGTTATCAATGAAGACATGTTGTTTGCTAATTCGTACTGATTGGGGTCTGCCAATGTGGAAGTCGAGGATCGAGTTGCGTAGAGGCGAGCAGTTTGGGATGATGATGACGTTGAAGGCTAAGCTGAAGGTGATGAACACCATCTGACATACATGTTACTATTATCTAAGTGGCCCAATGCCATCGTGATTGCATCCTCTGTTGATTTGTTGTGACAGTCGGAGAATTGTAGTGGGTCAAGGTCATTACTGGGTGTCCAGTGTCTAAATAAAGTTGGCTTGTGTTCCTGATTGGAAACTGGGATCTCAGTGAGAAGAATCCCCCCCTCCCCCCCCCCTTGTCTGTCACAAATCCAGTGATCCCTACAAAAGGCTTATAAAAATGTTCTAACATGATGGTCTCCAGCAGAGTTGCTGTCTCATCGGTACTGCCTATGTGAGGTTTGCATGTTCTCCCTATGACCGCGTGGATTTCCTACGTGTGTTCCGGTTTCCTCCCACATCCCAAAAACATGCGGGTTTGTAGGTTAATTTCCCTCTGTAATTTGCCCCTAGTGTGTATTCGGGGTTAATGAGAAAGTGAAGTAACATAGAATTAGTGTGAACTGGTCATCAACGGTCAGTGTGGACTTGGTGGGCCGAAGGGCCAGTTTACAATGCAATCTCTCTAAAGTAAACTAGTTTAGAGAAAACTTTAGTTGGAATGTTTGGCTTTGAAATAAGCATGCTGATGGGTGTTGTTATCTGCTTGGTCTGTCCACTTCAGGCGGAGGTGTAGTGTGCTGAGCAATCCTGTGCCCAAATTCATCCCCAGCCAGTGAATGGGTATGAGCATCAGTGTGGATGCAGAGTATTATCTGTGTTGAAGTGTATCTTGAAACTAACATCATGGAGGATGGTGTTTGTGCTGTGTGTGTAAATGTCTGATGTGTGGGCATGTGAGTGTGCCTGCGTGTGTGTTTATGCATGTGTATGAGTGCGTGTGTTGTGTATCATGTGCTAGAGTGTATGTGTGTGTGCGCATGTCAGTTTGGAATATACACCTTTATGATGATTTAACACTGAATAATGTTACGACAATTTAAGTTAAGTTGGATTGCATGTTAATAACAATGAGGTTGTATTTGTATTTCAATGAAGACCTAAATATGGCTAGAGTAATTAATGGAAATGAAGTTGGAGTGGGTATTATTGAGGATGTGAGAGTTAATCATTGTGAGGAGTGACTATTCATTACTGTTACATGAGACTGGTCTGTGTCAATAACAGTGGTGTACTGTATGTATAAAAGAGTGAGTATGGAGTTTGCCTGTGACTGACAGAATGAGGAAAGTGCCAGTGAAGAATGGCACAGAGAGGGGCAGTGTTTTAGTGGGGAAACCAACTTTCTGTTGAAGATATTGTATAGGTTTATGGCCGCGTGTACCGATATAGTAAAAAAACATTGTTTTGCATATTATCCAAGCAGATCACACCATACATGATTGCATCAGGTAATGCAAATGAGGAAATAGTCCATTCAAGCGTCTGATAACAGTGGGGAAGAAGCTGTTCTTGCATCTGCTGGGGCAGGATTTCAAACTTTTGTGTCTTCTGCTTGATGGGAGGATGAAAAGAGGGACTGACCGAGCTGTGAGTGCTCCGTGATTATGATGTCTGCTTTCCCAAGGCAGTCGATAGGGAGGTGGATGGTTTGTGTGTTGGATTGGGCTGCTCTCTCAAACTTCTTGCAGCCTTAGACAAATCGGTTGCAATACCTAACTGTGAGGTATCCAATTAGGATATCTTCTATGGTGTATCTTTAGAAGTCGGCAATACTCATTGCCGAATTTCATTAGCCTTCTGGGAATTCAAGTTCCACATGTGAGTGTTGGTCAATATTGAGCGGGGACTTTTAGGCAGTCTGTGTTAAGGAAGGAATGTATCGTCTTCCTGTGCAGCTGAAATGGGCATTGAGATCGAGGCTTATGTTTGTTTTTGAAAATTAAGTTAACCTTACAGTTAGTGTAGGAACCTTACACCCTACCCGTGGCAATGTCTGAAAGGGGTCATTCATCCTTCACTGCCAGCAATCCCAGCAGCCATGGTTGAAGCGAATGTTTTACTCAGCCAGTTATTTACGGGCTGTGTGGTCATGAGTGGGAGAGGGCGGGTGGGCATGGAACGGCTGTGAGTTGGGAGGTGTTAGTCTAACCAGTCAGAACTAGTTGTATCATGGTGAAACGACAGCCTACTAGTCAGTGCAAGGAATTCCTGTCTGCCAAGGCCATTGATAGAAATGCATCGTGGCTTGGTTTGGGAACAGCACTGCTCAGGACCGCTAGAAATTGCAGAGAGTTGTGGATGTAGCCCAGTCCAACACACAGATTAGACTCAAGCCCCCCCAACACCCACTCCATCTCCACTTCCCGCTGCCTCGGGAAAGCAGCCAACATAGTCATGGACCATTTTCACCCAGGTCATTCCTTCTTCTCCCCTCTTCCGTCCAGCAGAAGATACAAAATCTTGAAAGCACATACCACCAGATTCAGGAACTGCTTCTTCCCCACTGTTATAAGACTACTAAATGATCCTCTCACAAGCTGGGGTACAGTCCTGATCTGCCAACCAAGCTCATTGTGGACTTTGCACTTGTTTTAACAATACTTAGCACTCAAGGCTGTATTCTGCTCTCTGGTGTTTTTCTCTTTGCTCTTCCTGTTGTGCTTGTATAAGGCTTGTTTGTACTCTTGTGTAGCATGATTTCAGGATAGTACGCAAACAAAGCTTTTGAATGTATTGGTTCCAGATGACAATAATAAACCAACATCAATGGCCTGACTCGGAAACCAACTCTAATCTATACATCATACTGGAGAGGATTTATTATTTTAGATAAATTAGACAGTAAAGGTTTAAATCCAAACTAACATTGTTTGCTAGGGTTTCCTCTGTTAATGCCCCTGCAGTGTCAGCTGTAACTAGTTGGTGATATTCTGAACATGAAGCACATGGTTCAGTGTCTACCCTAGTGACATGACCACAATGGCCTTGACTCTCCAGTCAATGGCAGGTAAACTTAGACAGACACCCCCCACCCCATTGGAGCGGTCAACAGGAGGGAATTGAGGCAAAGTGTCCTTTTTTGTGTTTTACACTTGTTCGAGAAATACACATCATGTTCGAAGAGGCTGACGGGTATTCATGGAGGCAGATAGAAGAATGACATTTAAGAGGCCTTTAGATGGGCACATGGATACGCAGGGAATGGAGGGATTTGGATCACATTCAGGCAGAGGAGATTAGTTTAACTATGATCTTCCCATTATTTTGAATAAAAGAAGGCACACCAGCGAGAGTATCAGATAGAAGTTGTGTTAATTTTTAAAAATTATTTTAGCAAACATTTAAAAATACTACTGTAACTCGAGGATTTGCCCCCAAAACTAAATGGAATACTTGTGCTTTTTTTTAACATTTAAATGTGTTTAAAAGTAGGTGGAATTTTTCCAGACTTTAATATTTCTTATATATTTAACTTTGTTATTTTTCTAAAGATTTGAGAACCCTTTAAATATTTCCAAATGGTTTTCACAGTGCACAGTGGTGCAGCGGTCGAGCTGCTGCCTCAGAGCGCCACAGACCCAGGTGCAATCCTGACCTCGGCTGCTGTCTGTGTGGAGTTTGCACGTTCTCCCTGTTTCCTCCCAAAGCTCCAGTTTCCTCTCGCATTCCAGTTGCATGCAGGGTTGTAAGTTAATCAGCCTCTGTATATTGCCCCTAGTTTGTTGGATGCGAAAGTAGGATTACATAGAACTATTGTGAATGGGTGATCGGTGGTTAGCATGGACTTGGTGGGCTGAAGTGTCTGTTTCCAGGCTGTATTTCTGAATTCTAAAGAATTTGTGCGGTCCACCAACCATCTCTTTTCACTAATCCTACCCGTTTATTTTAATCTCCCCTCATTCTCATGCACAACTCCCCCCCCCGCCCCCCTCAAATTAATCAGACAGCTTTGCTGTTTTACTCAATTCTCCCAGTAAAACAGCTGTGCCCCAGAAATTATCAGAGCGTATAAATGAAGCTTTTCTGTTGCTGACTAATTAATAACAAATGGACCTACAGTCCCAGCGTGAAGTTAACACTGATTCACTTGACATGTTGGTATATTAGCCTCGATATTAACCTTGCAATAGCCAAAATGTATTCCCTGGAGAACAGCATGTGGCCTACTCTAATGAGGCTCTGATCAACATTCCTTGCATAAAACCCTGATTCCGCATGTCTGATTCAATCAGCAATTAGTGAGAGTAACCATGCTTAACCCTTCATGGCTCGCATTCACCAACTGATCATTCCTCTGAATGTCCCGGTGCATTCCTCAGAGGCTCTGAATATTCCCACATGCCCATTTTTCCTCTTTCACCCATCCACTCTGTGTTAAGAACAAGGCATATTCTGGAGCCAGGAGCAGTCTCCCAGGACCCACTCTCTCTGCCAGTCTACTGATGTTCCAAACCCAAGCTTGGTGGATCTAAATCTCTTCCAAATGTACCTTCAGCCTCTCATCTTGGCATTAAAGGATGCTCTTTCACATTTGTTCCACAATAGAGATTCCTGTAATACCTACACTGGTGATTTTTAATTCAGGTCTAACTCGGAGATTAGTGTGGATACCAAGCAGTAACCAGTGCAGACACAAGGAACTGCAAATGCCGGAATCTTTAGTGTTGGAGGAGCTCAGCGGGTCAAGGTGCATCTGTACAGGGAGTGGATGGATGATATTTCAGGTCGGGACCCTTCTTCAGACTGATGAACATGGCGAGATCTCCTCAAAGTATGACTACCTTGAAGAGGTTCTCCCTAACTGCAGTTGCTAGTGTCTACATTTTACTGTCCCACTGAAAAATCTCCTCAAAGTATGGCTACTTTGTAGAGATTTTCCCCCCATCAGTCTGAAGAATGGTCCTGACCTGAAATGTTGGCTGTCCATTCTCTCCACAGATGCTGCCTGACCCGCTGTTCCTCCAGCACTTTGTGTTTTGCTCGGTACAAGAGTTTTCTTTGGCCGATGCAAAATCTTACCTTCATATCCTTGATCCATTCTGGTGGTATCTAGCGAGCAGTGTGTGACATCCCTGTGCTCTACTTGACACTGAGAGACCCATTCTCACCAACCAGGTACAAAACCTGTCCTCCTTCATTTTAGTTTAGAGCTACAGCATGGAAACAGGCCCTTCGGCCCACCAAGTCCGCACTGACCAGCGATCCCATGCACACTAGGGACAATTAACAATTATACCCAACCAATTAGCCTACAAACCTGTATGTCTTTGGAGTGTGGGAGGAAACCAGAAGAGTCGGAGAAAACCTATGCAGGTCACAGGGAGAACGTACAAACTCGGTACAGATTAGCGCTCGTAGTCAGGATCGAACCAAGGCAGCAATTCTACCGCTGCGCCACCGTGCCACCCTGCCTTGTCGCACCTGACCTGAAGATCTCCTTTTGTGACAGAAAACAGTCTGGGACCACCTCCTATGATATGGCATTCACTGTGAGACCCTGCATGTGTTACCGGCCGCTCTTAATCCTCGATGTGGGTCATTGTTTGACAACCTCCCCCCCCCTTGGTTTAAAATCTCAGTGAAGACCCCTCCCTGAATTGTAGGTCACCCTGTGAACTTTCTCCCGTCATGCAGCACAAAACCTTAATCGTGTTGATCTTATGGTGAGCTTCTGCGTAACCACCACTTACAGCTCACCTCATCAGGCCCATTCACATTTTACAACTTGCACTGTGATACACCTTCTCCTGCCCTGCCCACTGATACAAATATAATATTCTGGAGTTGGGAAGATAAAACAATTAGTGTACTAGTTGGAAGATACTTTGAGAGCGTGAGTTTGTGCTTTGAGCTGTCTGTGCAGACCAAAGATCCTATAGCAGAGCTCTGCTATAGGATCTTTGGTGCAGACAACATAGTACACAGAGCAGGACAGCAGAGGAACAGGCACACATTGTCTGTGCTGAATATGGTGTCAACAGAAACTAATCTCCTCTGTCTGTGACTGACCCACATCCCTCCATTCCCTGCATATCCACCCACCACCCTCTGTGTAAAGAAATATGCCCCTCTGACTTACAGCTATGCCCTCTAGTCTCTGCCGTTTCTACCCTGGTAAAAAGGTTCTGACTACCCAATCTATGCCACATAATTTCTATGAGGTCTCCCCTCAGCCTCCGACGTTCCAAAGAAAACAATCCTAGTTTTTCCCACCTCCTAATCCAGGCAGTATTTTGGTCAACCAAGACTATTAGAGTAACATGAACAACAGGCAGAGCTTTTCCACCCTCCCAGTTAGTAATCATAATGTTAATCAAAATAGTTTTTGTGGCAAGAAGTGAAACTAGTCATCAGCTGTTTTACACCAGTGTATAATGTCCAGGTCCCAGCTCAGAGAATCGTGATTCAAATAAAGAGCGACTTCAGATCGGTCTGTTCACACTCCGCCACAGCTACAGACACTCATTAAATGTTTGTTTCCTTTTCTAGGGTCTGGTGGGTTGGCCTGGACCTCCAGGAACTCCGGTAAGATTACTCGTTCTTTGTGTCTGCCGATAGTTTGCCTAATAACAAGATCATCAAATAGTTTGCTAGTTATTCCATCTTTGATTTGTACCTAACTTTTATCTGCTTTATTTTTAGGGGTCTGGAACCCGGGGACTGCCTGTAAGTTTAACAAATGTACACAGTTACAGACCCCTCATGTTAGTTGGGGTGTAACTGATCATTTTTACAACCTATATTGATTGGGGAGGATTCAGGGTAAAATGCTTTTAAACATGTCTGCTTTCCCAATTTTCAATTTGTTTGTAAAAGGGCGTGGAGTAAACTGATTCCATCACAATGTCCAGATGGCAATTGCATTTAGTCTTGACAAGGAACTATTTGAAGGATCTCAGGGTCAAAGTCCATGACTTCTTGAAAGCGGAAGCACAAGTAGATAGGATGGTAAAGCCGGCATATGTGTTCTAGGAGCAGAATTTGGTCATTCGGCCCATCAAGTCTACTCCGCCATTCTATCATCCCCATAACCCCGGGTACCCATACTAATCAAGAATCTGTCCTAATCTTAAAAATATCCATTGACGGCATCCACAGCCGTCGGTGGCAATGAATTCCACAGATTCACCATCCTTTGACTAAAGAAATTCCTCCTCATCTCCTTTCTAAAGGTATGTCCTTTTATTCTGAGCCTATGCCCTCTGGTCCTAGACTCTCACACTTGTGGAAACATTCTTTGTGTGGTAAGTATGGCTTCCATGATCATGGCATGGAGTGTAAGAGTCAGGAAGTGATGAAGCAATTTTAATCGACAACTTGTGGCATTGCATGCTGTTGTCCGTTTCCAGGAAAGATGTGGAGGCTTTGGAGAGAATGCAGAGGAGGTTTACCAGAATGCTGCCTGGAATAGAGGTTTTCAGTTACAGGGAGAAGTTGGCCAGACTCTTTGGAAGAAAGTTTCTTTCTTTGGAATGCTGGTGTTTGAGGAGAAACCTGATAGTAGTAGATAAAATTATGAGGCAAAGATAGAGTAGACAGTCAACCTATCTCCAAGAATGGAAATAGTAAATACATTGCTTTACATTGCTTTAAGGTGAGAGGGGCAGAGTTTAAAGGAGATGCATGGGGAAAGTTTTTTACAATGAAGGTGATGAGTGCTTGGAATATGCTGCCAGGGATGGTGGTGGAGGCTGATACAATAGTGGATAAGCAAGTGGATATGCAAGGAAAGGAGGAATATGTGCAGGCAGATAAGGATTGGTCTTTCATCATGTTCGGAACAGCTATTATGGGCCGAAGGGCCTGTTCCTCTGCTGTACGAATGTGCTGTGTGGTGTATGGATTTCACAGGCATAGGTGGGGGTATAAAAAGAAGTCAATTCAGCTGGACTTCTTCATCGGGATTATTGGTTTGCGTTGGATTTGCAAACATGGTCACATCTGCCGGGGGCCCAGGGCCCATCTCATGAAATAGGTGGGAGGATTTATCTGCAAGAAAGTTCCTTCCAAAGCAGGGTCTGGCAAGTTAATGAAAATAGCTGAGATTCTAAGAGTGAATTGACAGATAAACAGGAGCATACAAGTATGTGTCATACCGTAGATGTCACCTCGTCAAAAAATTCGGAAACAAGGAGACTCGATATCCTGTTGTCAAAGCTACGTTGACTATCCATTAACAATCCTTGCCTTTCCAACAGGAATCACCTACCAATAATGTACCCATCACCAATGTTATGCTCACCAGCCGGCAGCTCCCTGGCTCTTCCTTGCAGCCCTTCTCAATCAAAGGCACAACATGAGCCACTTTCCAGCCTTCCACTACTTTAACTCGTGGCTATGGAAGATACAAGCACCTCTGCCAAGGCCACAGCAATTTCTCCCCAGCTTCCCACAACTTCCCACAAGGGTTCACATGATCAGGCTTAAAAATTAAAATAAATGGATTAGGCTGGAAGGGTAAAGGGCTTCTGGGGTAAAGGTGGATAAACCATTAAAGGAGCAATGTAATTCAGCAGAATAATCAGGAGAGTATTGACCAAAGGTATTTATTTCAAGGGACACATAATTCAAAAGCAGTGAAGTTATTTTGAACTCGTGTCACACCCTGTGGTCTGAATGTACCTCCAGCAGCGGGCACGCTATATTGCACAAAATGGTGATGGAAACATCTTCAATTCCCCCACCCGGGGGGGATATACGGGGGGCGCTGTCTTGTGCACGGCTGCCCAGCCAGCAGCTGTCTGTCTCTTCATCTTTTTATTTTGATTTTAAGTTAGTTAAAGTGTTTTGTTGGAGGTCTAGACTTTTTTTATGGGGGGGGGAAGGGGGTGGGGGGGGGGGGGGGCAGGGGGGGGGAAGGGGGGGTGATAACCCCCCCCCCCCCCCCCCCCCCCCCCCACCTCACCAGCCCCAACTCCACCCCTGCCCATTCCCACCTCCCCCTCCAGTCCCTCCCCCACCTCCAGTCCTCTCCTCCCCATGTTCCTCATGCCAGTGGAGCCCTGATTAATTTGCCACCTTCAAACCCACCATTGGTGGAATCTCATGTTGGTCCGTTATGTCTGTGTTGTGCAGCAACTCGTCTTTGTTGGAGCTTTCTGCTCCATGAACTCCTACATTAAAACAACTTGGGAGTCCGACAGCCCTTGCTGCCCTGAACCTTCAACATGGGAGCATGCAGAGACGTGCTCCTTCCCCTCCTGTATGCTATTTGATTAAAACATGTTTCATAACTTGAAACTTTGGTGCCGACATATTATTGACCAAGTTGTGTATCATGTCCCTCAGTTGATAGTTCGAATCGGGTATCTCATTTCGAATTGGTTGGTAAACGTTCATCAGAAGTTTGAACTTGAAAAGGCATTATCTGCATGGACATTTCATTCTCACAACTGCTGAACTAACCTAAGGCGGAATTAAAGTTCTCCTCCCAATTCAATGGCTTTGAGTAGGTCCTATTTCCCATCAATCTTCATCAGCTTGCAGCAGGCAGGCAGGCAGCCTTTCCCCTGATCATACTCGCGATGATGTTTAGTTTATCATCAGGTGTGGATCACCACTGAGTCTGGTTATCTACTAATTATGTCATCTTGTTTAATTTACTTCAGGGTCCTCCTGGTACAGTTGGGCTTCCCGGAGAGATTGGACGCCCAGGATCTCAAGTAAGTGATAATAATTACCAAACACATGTTGGGCAACAAAGAGCTAATTCTCTGGAGCAAAATGAGAAGCAGCAGTGACCATATCTGGCCAATCTGTTCAGCCAGAAATTCTCCAACCTGAACCTCAGTGAGGCACCTGCACTTCAGTCTGAATATCAAGGCTGAAAGCTGCCACCTAACGCTGGCACAAATAGAGGGGAGAGAATGGTTCTTCACCAACTGACATTATTCTAAATGAAGAAGGGTTTCGGCCCAAAACGTTGCCTATTTCCTTCGCTCCATAGATGCTGCTGCACCCGCTGAGTTTCTCCAGCTTTTTTGTGTACCTTCTGACATTATTCTATTATCTCTGCTGTACTTGTTCACCGCAACTTCCTCTAGCTACACCACTGGTTCTGAACCACTCCCATTGCTCTCCCTAGTTTACCCCTCACACTCCCAATTCTCCAGAGATGCCACCTGTCCCGCTGAGTTACTCCAGCATTTTATGTCCACTCAAATACACTTGGACCATCTCCGACATCTCCCTACCTTTTCTGGATCTCCCCGTCTGGATCTCACCACCCCCTCCACGGGTACTTTCCCCTACAACCACAGGAGATGCAACAACTGTCCCTTTACCTCCTGGGTAGCTTACAACCCCAGCAGTATGAACATTGACTTCTCTAACTTCAAATAGCCCGTGCTTTCCCTCTCCCTCCGTCCCCTTCCCCTTCCCAGTTCTCTCACCAGTCTTACTGTCTCCGACTGCATTTTATCTCTGTCCCACCCACTTCCCTGACATCAGTCTGAAGAAGGGTCTCGACCCGAAACATCACCCATTCCTTCTCTCCAGAGATGTTGCCTGTCCCGCTGAGTTACTCCAGCATTTTGTGTCTACCTTCCAATTTACCTCTTGCACTTTGTGTATCATTTTGCTTGCCAGATCCTCAGACATTCCACCCTCCCCCTAATACCGTCCAAATCCATGCCCCACTCTGCCACTCCATCCCCACCCCGACAATATTTTGTTCCACCAATGTATTTATTGACACTGACTTTTACACTCGTGTTGTTGAGCTGCTATCTATTTATTTTAAAGGGTGCAACAGGAAAGATTGGACCGATGGGCAAGGCAGGTCCTACAGGTCTACAGGTGCGTCACTAAATATACTATATCATAACATCGACACTTTGTTCTGTGAGCACAGAGGTTTATTACTCAACACAAGGAAAGCCACCAGTAACATGACTCCACTGGATAAAATAGGTCCCGTCAGGGCCGTGTGTTACTGACCAATAAACAATAACCAAGGTTGAACCATGGACTGACATGTACTTTGAGAATTTAGTTTAGTTTAGGTTATCCACTCCTGAAACCTGAGGGGGGAATTTATAGAGGCCAAATGAACCTACAAAGCCACAGGGGTTTGGGATGTGGGAGGAAACCAGAGTACCCGGAGGAAACCCACACAGTTACAATTAGAATATGCACACTGAGGTCAGAATCAAGCCTGGGCCTCTGGAGCTGAGGCAGCAGCTCTACCGGCTGTGCCACAGTACTGCCCTTTTATAGTGCGTCAGTTCTCATGAATGAGTTGCAGTTTCTAATTTAATCAAGATTATTGTTTGTAGTTTATATGTAAAATAATGGAGGCCTGGGAGTGGGTTGCAGGGCAGGATCTAATCATCGGAGTGGATTAAAGGCTGCAGTCTTATTAAAGTGACTATTGGTCGAATAAATGCTACGAGGGAGTCAATTTCAGACAGGCTTCCAATCTCTGGATTGAATCCCACCCCTCTGTGCTGAAGTGAGAATTGTTCTGTGTGAAGAGTTCAATGCTGGCCATAATTTGGTGGAGTTTAGAAGAATGAGGGTGACCTCACTCTACATACGAAACTCTCACAGGGCATGACGAGGTGGGCACAGCGATGCTGGTTGCCCTGGGAGGAGCGTCCAGGACCAGTGGTCACAGGCTCAACATAAGGGCGTCAATCATTAAGGAATGAGCTGCAAATCAGAAGGCAGTGCTGCAGCAAGCAGGCACTGTGGCTGAGTGGAATCATGCAAGAGATTGATGCATTTGTGCATTTTGAGGGAGATCAGGATTTGGGGTTTGTACAGGACAATGACCCTTCTGTGATCATATTGAATGGTGGAGAAATAATGATAGGTGAACTGACCTGCTTCTAATTCTATTTCTTGTATTTATATTTGTATAAATAGTTACAAGACTTGTGTGTAAATGATAGTAACTGCTGAGTGGTCTGTTTGCACAGGGACCTCCTGGTAACCTCCATGGTGCAGACGGGAGTGGCGATCTTCTGGTGAGAATGACTCCATCCAATGTTTAATTGGGGCATTATACTCTGCATATGTGTTTTAACCACGGTGCCAATGCACGGTGGGCAAAGAGCTGCCTCTGCTCCCAGTGTTGCTGGGACTTGACGTTTTATCGGGGCAACAATCCGACTCACTGTAACGTGCCTTGGAACAAGGAGATCAAAATCTGAACTATTGCAAATGTGTGCTTTCAAAAATAAAAAGGTTTTAAGGTTGCATGATAGGTGTTTAAAAACACAAGGATGAACCAGTGTTAATAGAAGTGGACTCTACAGTTACTGCAAAGTCAGTGATAAGGAATTATAACGACAAGGTTAAAGATTGGGAGCTTGGGAGCAAAGAGAGTATGTCGATAGGGTGGAGAATTGGGACTGTACCCTAGCTTATGGAAGAACCACTCAATAGTCTGATAATCAATGCCTACAATGTCCATGTCAAACTTGATGCCAGGTTAAACTAATCTCTGAACTAAACTGTGTCTCGAAACTAAACTAAACCAATCTCCTTTGCCTGCACATGATCCATAACCCTCCATATCCAGGTGCCGATCTAAAAGCATCTTGACCGCCACTATCGTATCTGCCTCCGCCACCATCCCTGGCAGTTCATTCCAGGCACTCGCCCCCCCCCTCTCTAAAAAGAATCCCTCGGCATATCTCCTCTAAACTTTGCCCCTTTCACCTTAAAGCTGTGCCCTCTATTCTTTGACATTTCCACCTTGGGAAAAAGATTTTGTGTCTCATTTCATACCCATGACCTCGAGTCCTTGACCCGTCCAATCACATGAACATTCTTCTACTGTTCAATCTGCACCCATCCATCCTCATTTGGTGTACGTTTATCGAATCTCCCCTTGGCCCTCTCTTCTCCAAAGGACATAGTCTCAGCCTCCCTAATTGTCGCTCCTCATACCAGGAACCATTATCATAAATATTCCTCTGGACTCTCCCCGATGCCCTCACATCCTTCCTACGATGGCACAGCCAGAGGTGAACCCACTACTCCAGCTGAGGCTGGACCAGTGTTTCATAAAGGCTTAACATGGCTTCCATGCTTTTGAAAAGGATCCCAACCCAAAATGTTGCTTATCCATTCACCTCCCCAGATCAGATGCTGCCTGACCTGTTGAGTTCCTCCAGCACTTTGTGGTTTGCTCATGATTCCAGCATCTGCAAATCCTTATTTCTCAATTCCCTGCCTTTATACTCTATGCCTCTACTGATAAAGCCCTTATTAACTACTTTCTCACCCTGCCCAGCCACACTTACTGACGTATAAACCCATACCCAGCTCCCTCTGCACTGCACCCCTTTTAGAACAATATCCTTTATTCTAGTTTGAAGTCTGAGGAAGGGTCCTGATCCAAAATGTGACCTATCCATTTTCGCCAGAGATGCTGCCTGACCCGCTGAGTTTTTTTGTGTCAATCCTTTATTCTATGTCGTTTCCCTTCATTCCTCCCATCAAAATACATCACCTTGTATTTCCCGGCATTAACCTTAATCTGCCCGTTCCATCCATATATCCTGTATATATTGTATATATCCTGCTGCAGTTCCTCACTGCCCTCTTCACAATACACAATGCTGCCACCTTGTGTGCCTTCACCAGATTTAGGAATATATCCCCGATTCCAGGTCATTGATCTAGATTTAAAAATGCTCTGGACCTAACGCAAGTCGCCGGGGAATACCACGATTTGTGTGAAGTTCAACTATTTTACAACCTCTGTTGCCTGATACTTGGCGTTTTGCACTTCCATTCTCTCATTCTGTTGTCAGGTGCTCTGATGTTGCTGATAAGCCTGTTAGTGGAAAAAAATCTACCTGGAAGTCCATGTATATATATCACTCCGACTGTAAAACCCCTGATAATTCTTCGACACCATTAAAACAAGTCAAGTCAAGTTTATTTGTCACATACACATACGAGATGTGCAGTGAAATGAAAGTGGCAATGTGACCAATTTATTTTAATGTGATTTTCCCTTAATAAATACACACTACCTTCCCTTAAGTAATCCATTTTCCTCTTGGCTTTGCCAGGACTGAGATTAACTAACTGTGGTCGTTGTGCTTATCCTTTTTGAAGGAGGAAGTGACATTGGTCACACTCCTGTGCGCTGCTACCTCTGCATGTATCCAGAGACCAGTGAAAGATTATGGTCAGCATCCTGGTGATTTCATCCTTTCAATGGTTTGCAGATTTAAAATGAGGAGGGTAGCAGGACACCATGGAAAGAGGAAAGGCCAGTTGGATCTCTCTGTCACTGAGTTGGCATGGGCACAATGAGACACGTTGGCTCCTTTAGAACATAGAACAGTACAAGAACAGGAACAAGCTCATTGGCCCACGGTGTCTGAGACGAACCTTACACTAATCTCCTCTGCCTGCATGTGACCCATATCCCTCCACTCCCTACATATCAGTGTGCCTATTTAAAATCCTCTTAAATTCCATTACAATTTGCCCCACTCACCTTAAAGTTATGCCCTCTAGTCATAACATTTCCACCCTGGGGAAAAGATTCTGACTGCCTACCTTATAAGTGTCTCTCATAATTTTATAGAATTCTGTCAGTTCTCCCCTGAATGTCCGATGCTCCAGAGAAAACAATCCAACGTTGTCCAACCTCTCCCTGTAGCCAATCCCCTCCAGGCACCATTCTGGTAGACGTCTTCTGCACCTTCTCCACATCCTTCCTGTAATGTGGCGACCACAACTGCACACAGCACTACAAATTTAAAATTTGTAAATTTAAAATGTGGCCTCACCAAAGATTCCCAAAGCTGCAACATGACTTCCTAATTCTTATACTCAAATCCCCGACTGATGAAAGCAAGCATGCCAGAGGTCTTCTCTCCCACTCCATCTACTTGTGTTACCATTTTCAGGGAGACAGAGAAGGGTGAACAGGTCTATGTGAAAAGAAGAAAGACCACTCTTTTACTGTGCCCTCACTACCCGTATCTCCCACTTACCCCCCCCCCCCCCCCCCCCCCCCCCCCCCCCCCCAATTTCCATCCACCATTATCCACCCATCATGACATGCGTGGAATGGTCATTGAGATGAACAAAAAATGAGTGATAGAGAAGCATTTCCTGGCAATGGCCCCTCACCCCCTAGGTTGAGGCTCTTAAGGGCGTGTCCCACTTTGCGATTTTTTTTGACGTGACGCCCGTGGTCGCCCTAAAAACCGTCAAGTTGTACGATACTCAGCGTCACGGTCACGTTGGGCTACAACACCCCGCGTCACCCGCCTTCACAACACAAGAAGGTTAAACCAAAGTATAATAATCACGTTGGAAATGAACTTATCCACAATAAATCTAAGCACCAATAACTTTTTAAGAAATAAATTGTTTATTTAACGTCAGCGTCACCGGGCATCACCCGCAGGACAGCAGTCGTCAGTCAGCGCGTGACAGGGCGCACGATATGATAAGACACCCAGATGTCACCTGAAGATTTTCAGCATTCTATAATCCAGGGGAGGCAGGGAGACACCGCGCGTAACTACATGTGTCACCCCGCGTCACGCCCCGACCTCGCCACGACAACCTCTTTTCAGGCTGTCGCCGAAAATGTCGCCCCAGTGGGACACGCCCTTTAATCTATAATTAGTCTCTGTGCCTTTGAAGCATTTCCCAGACATGGAGCAAAGAGCAGCGCGACTGAACCCGGAGGAACAAAGCTCAGGTCTTGAAACTGATCATTTGTCTGTACTCTTCCAGTGCCCCACCTCATGCCCCTCTGGACTCAAAGGACCTCAAGGACTTCAAGGACTCAAGGTGAGCCCTCTTTTCCACACAGTATGTTTCATAGGGTGTAAGAGCTGTAATGTGTAGTGTAAAACAAAGCTTACATGTTACCAAACAGGGCTCACTGTGTTGTAGACGAGATCAGGCCTGGTGGCAGTAACTCTGGGTAAACATTGTAGTTAATTGAAAAACTATTAATTTCCATTCACAGGGACACAGGGGAAAACTAGGACCGATGGGAGATGCTGGAATACAGGGACCCTCGGTGAGTATGGAGCAGACAAAGACTTGCGGTGTTGCCGATGTATCACACACAAACCACGGGACAACATGTTAAATGCCCCTCACTGCAAATTTGAAGGCTTCTTCAGATGTTGAAGTTAATGGTGAGGAGGGGAGTCTGCCACAGCTCATTGAACATTTGTCTGTGACATTGGAAGACGTTATCACCGCAAAGATTTGCGGGTGGTGTTATAAATCATTGAGGGGACTGAGGCAATTGGGCGAGGAAGGCAGAGGGGTTGAAGAGACTTGCTCTTTGGATAAGAGACGGACAGGGGTGAGGGGACTGAGCTGATTGGCTGAGGAGGGGAATGAGAGGACTGAGCTGATTGGGTGAGGGAGTGACGAGGGTTAGGTGGAGGTGAGCTGATTGGGTGCAAGAGGGGATGAAGGGACTAAACTGATTGGATGGGACAGGGGCAAGGTAGTGAGGTGGAACAGGTCGGTGCAGCTCAAGGCAGAAATTCTCAGCAAACTAATCCTTGGACTTTGGAAGAGTGGGAGGAAACGTGGTAGAAACATTCAAGCTTCTGAGAGGAGGTGGCACTGTAGATGTTGAGAGGAAGCTTCCTCTCATCGGAGCATCTAGAACGAGGAGCACAGCTTCAGGATAAGGAGTGTGGAATGAGGATGGAGATGAGGAATTTCTTCCCTCAGAAAGCCCATCAATCTTTGGATATCCCTACTGCACAGAGCTGAGGCGGATGAGCCACAATCCATTAATAGCATGAAGAAAATTTAGGGGAATTTATGGTTTTGGGTGACAGGAAAAAATATCAAATATCAGGTCAACCATTTCTCCTGTTGACCTGTGATGCTGGCTAATTCCACAGGCAATTCCCAGTGCTCCAAACCATTCCCACATTTCAAGTTCAAGTTCAGATGAGTTTATTGTCATATGTCCCTGTATAGGACAATGAAATTCTTGCTTTGCTTCAGCACACAGAACATAGTAGGCATTTACTACAGAACAGATAAGTGTGTCCATATACCATAGTATAAATATATACACACATGAATAAATAAACTGATAAAGTGCAAATAACAGAAAATGGGTTATTAATAATCAGAGTTTTGTCCGAGCCAGGTTTAATAGCCTGATGGCTGTGGGGAAGTAACTATTCCTGAACCTGGTTGTTGCAGTCTTCAGGCTCCTGTACCTTCTACCTGAAGGTAGCAGTGAGATGAGTGTGTGGCCAGGATGGTGTGGGTCTTTGATGATACTGCCAGCCTTTTTGAGGCAGCGACTGCGATAAATCCCCTCGATGGAAGGAAGGTCAGAGCCGATGATGGACTGGGCAATGTTTACTACCTTTTGTAGTCTTTTCCTCTCCAAGGTCCTCAAATTGCTGAACCAAGCCACGATGCAACCGGTCAGCATGCTCTCTACTGTGCACCTGTAGAAGTTAGAGAGAGTCTTCCTTGACAATCCGACTATCCGTAATCTTCTCAGGAAGTAGAGGCGCTGATGAGCTTTCTTGATTATTTCGTTAGTGTTCTCGGACCAGGAAAGATCTTCAGAGATGTGCACGCCCAGGAATTTGAAGCTCTTGACACTTTCAACCATCGACCTGTTGATATAAATTTCCACCCCTTCCTCACCCAAACCATTCAGTCTCCACATCCACCCCTAACCCTATCAGCTCCGACCCCTCATCCCCTCCCCCACCTTCACCCAATCACCAATCCTTTCAACCCATGCCTTCCAAAGCGCTAGAAGGGATGAAGACCAAGTGGACCTTTCATGTTCCATGACTGCATTATGATGGGTGGCTCATCATTCATCACCAAACAGCACAGTTTGGATCGATGCAGTCACTTTGTTTTAGTAAAATGTTCAAAGCTATTCCATTGGTCATTATCAAATCAAATCTGGCACAGAGTTTTCATGACAGATGACCTAAATATTGCTGGAGAAGGTGAGCACCTTGAAGAAGGTGAGAGAGGTGGAGACCTGGAGGAATGAAGAAGGAAGATCCAGTGTTGGGAGCTCAGGAAGGTGAAGGACAGCCCACCCACCACACTTGGGTTTGGTCAAGGGGAGATCAGTACCGGTGGAGCTCTGACGTTTCTGGGCATTATGGAACTGGAAGAGATTGCAGAAATTGCAGGAAAGCCAGGAGCGGGTTAAACAAGATGGACATGATTAAAGTTGAATCATGGTCATACCAAATGCCGTAGACCAGTGAGCATAGAATCGTACAGTGATGGGACCATACAGCACACGCGCGGATCCTCCGAGCCCACCTTGTCCATGCTGAGCATGATGCCGAGCTACACCAATCCTGTTTGCTGTCATTAGGCCTGTATCCATCTACACCTTTCCCATGTGAGTACCTTCAGTACAATGTTCCATGCCATGTTGCAATAGTACCACTGCGAATGGCAGCTCGTTCCAGAGAACCATCCTCACCAACCCCCATCTCTGCAATCACTCATGGTCGTATGATTGACTGCCTGATCGGTGGGTCCTCCCTGTCCCTCCAGGTGGGTGCCCGTGTGTGACATCGTTTACCGTGGGGAGCCGGGTACACGGACAGCCACCACACGGTCCCTGACTGAGACAAACCCGGTCCCAGCGGCACGGACTCCACCGTGGTTGGGAGACTCTCCCTGCTGCAGCCTTCTTCCACCCTTCTCAGCCGTTGTGGTGCTCCACCCGTCATCCTCCACCTGTTCCACCATTGAGGTTGTCTTCCTGGGCAGCGCTTTGTCAGAAACCTCCCCTTGACCTACCCGCCCTGGGTGACCCTGTTGTCCAGTTATGGGTGAGGCTATTGCTTCTGGCACTTCACACATGACTACCCAGCAATCTCATCCTTTTCTTGGTGTTGGAAGGAACTGCAGATGCTGGTTTAAACCGAAGATAGACACACAAAGCTGGAGTAAGCGGGACAGGCAGACATACCCTTTTATTTCCTTGGTGTACATGTCATCAGGCCCTGGGATTTACCCACTGAATGCTTGCCAATATTTACAACACTTCCTTCTTCCTGATCCAGGCATATTCCAGGATATCAGTGTACCTCCTCCCTAAATTCTCCAGCCACCTGGAATGAAATCTGTCCAATCCTTGGTGAATACCAATGAGAAGTTTTCATTTAGGACCCTCCTGTATCCCCCTGGCTCCATGCATGAGTTAACCCTCTGACCCCTGAAGGGACCTATTCCTTGCTTGGCTACCCCTCTTGATTCTCCTTAAGCCTACTTGCCAAGGTCATTTCATGACTCATTTTGCTCTCCTAACTTTTTTATACTCACTGCACAGTCCCCACAAATCTCAAAGGATTTGTTTGATACCACTTTGCCATCGAAGACACGCATTTCCTTCGTCATCCTGAGCAAATTTCAATAGCGGGTGACGAGGTGATGGTTGGCGAGGTGGAGTGAGCAGCAGAAGTTTGAATCTCACCTCGAGGTAGTAATAAGTGACAGTTTCAGCAACAGTGGGATAAAGAAAGGAGCCATTCTTGTGGAAATAAGTGTTTGTTAGTGCTGAAAAACAATGGCATTTGAGGTCCAATTTGGGGCCAGATCGAAACCAGTGTTGCCTGTTTGGTTCAGGTCTACTGATGCTAAGGAGAGGGACATAGTCAGTGCTGGAACACAGGGTTTGTGCAGTAGCTTTGCACATCTTTTAATGATAGACAATTTCCATTCTAGCGTTCAGAATCAATGACAACTTGAAGTTTGGTTTTGGATGATGCACATGTGTAGGCACTGACTGCCGGCTGTAAATCGATGACTGTGCTTGAGTGATCTTGATCCTGATGTGGAGATGATGAAGGTTGAATAGACTCCTTGTCGATTAGCTTCACTGTGTCAGGAGGCTTGTTGGAAATGAGGTGTAGTATTGGACTGAAGATGATATTGAAGATTGGGGTGATCATGTAACCTTGCTTGGCTCCATCTGCACTGGAACTGGATCTGTATTGGTGAGGATCATGGCGTACAAGTCATTTAGGACACGTGTTCAGTTTTGGTCACCCTGTTATAGGAAGGATGTCATTAAGCAGAAAAGGGTGCAGAGAAGATTCTACAAGGATGTTGCCAAGTCTCAAGGTCCTGAGGTACAGGGAAGGATTGGGAATGCTATCACTTCATTCCTTGGAGTGCGGGAGGCTGAGGAGTGATTTTATTGAGGTGTATAAAAGCACGAGGAGAATAAATATGGCTAGTGCAGTATTTTACCCACAGTCGGGGAATCAATAACCAGGGCATGAGTTTAAGGTGAGAGGGGAAAGATTTAATCAGAATCTGAGGGGTAACCTTAGTCATTGGGTACCTGTAGATCATCTTGCTCCCTTGGTCTTCGCATTTGTTGCAACTAGCAGATACCGAGATGTCCTGATGGTTCTCATTAACTCAGTCCTGGGGCCTACTTTCAGAAGGGAAGCCAAGTCTCTTCAAAGGCCTTGTTGTTGCCCTCCCCCCCTTCATTCTCATCTTTCTTTCAATGCTAACCCCTTCACCTTTCTATTTCATCTCCTAAAGCTCCCTGCTAAAGATAGAACACAACACAGAGCAGAGTACAGTGCTGGAACAGGCCCTTCGGTCCACAATGTGTATGCCCAACATGATGCCAAGTTAAACTAATCTCTGTTTGCACATAATCCATATCCCTCCATTGCCTACATTTCCATGTGCCTATCTAAAGGCCTCTTGAATGCATCTGCCACCATCCCTTGCAACACATTCCAGGCACCCACCACCATGTAAAAAACCTGCCTCGCACATCTCCTTTAAACTTACTTTAAAGTTGTGCCCTTTGGTCTTTGACGTTTCCAACCCAGGAGAAAGGTTCTGACAATCTACACAATGCCTCATATATTTTTATATACTTCCATCAAATCTCCGGTGTTCCAGCTGGCAACCACTGTTAAATATTCATTATATTAATCTGAGAATTAGATTTTTGATAACCAATTGTTTGATTGAAGGGAAGAGAGATAAGAATGGAGGTCGCTCACCGATGGGCCAAGCAGGGTAGGACTGGGCAGAAGAATTTGTTCACAGGGTTAAATAGCCTGCTGCTGATTGTTATCTGCATGAGTCTCTGAACATTTTCTGCGGAAACATTTATCGATGAAGAGGTTAATATTTTATTTTCTCTTTCTGACTAGGGTATTGAAGGTGCAACTGGTATCTCCGGAGAACAAGGCATCCCTGGCCCACCAGTAAAGTATTTTTGTTAAGTCCTACTGTGGTAACTCCCAACGTCTTGGCTGTTAAAAGATTAGGGGGGGGGGAAAGTCACAGGAACATTCATTAAATGGTGATGACCAAGGGAGATGGACTTCACGTTGGTCTATTAGATAATGTTAACCAAGGACAATAGGGGCTTTGCTGGCCCATTCATTCAGGCTACCAAGGGAAGAATAGATTAAAGACTGGTGCACAATATGTGGATCAGCTTAGTTTAGAGATACAGCGCAGAAACAGGCCCTTCAGCCCATCAAGTCTGCATCAACCAGCAATCCCCGCACATTAACCACTATCCTACACTAGGGACAGGTTTTACATTTACACCAAGCCAGTTAAACTGCAAACATGTACATCTTTAGAATGTGGTCACGGGGAGAACATACAAACTCCGTACAGACAGCACCCGCAGCCAGGATCGAACACCGATCCCTGATGCTGTAAGGCAGCAACTCTACTGCTGCGCCACCGTGTATCCGTTGGGTGGAGTAACTCCTTCGTATAATTGAAGTTGAGAGTGCAGTGAACCAGGTATGTGTATAATAATATATGTAGTATTCAAGGCCTGATCAAAGACCTGAAGGATCAGCATTCAAATACTTGAATAGCTTTCACTCCCTCTCAGATAGTGGTGCATGCGCATTCGGCTTCCTGTAGTAGCACGGTGGGCAGCCCTGTGGCGCAGTGGGTAGAGCTGCTGTCTCACAGCACTAGAGGCCCAAGTTCAACCCTGACCACAGGTGCTGTCTATGTGGAGTTTGCACGTTCTCTAACCACTTGGATTTCCATTGGGCGTTCCGGTTTCCTCACACAGCCCAAAGACATGTGAGTTTACAGGTTAACTGGTCGCTGTAAACTGCCCCTAGTGTGTAGGGGGTGGATAAGAACGAGGGATAAGATAGAACCAATGTGAATGAATGATAGATGGTTGGCATGGAACAAGGTGGGCTGAATGGCCTGTTTCCATGCTATGTACTGTATCTATAAAAAGAACAGTTACTGCTTTACTGGTTCATTATTCTAATGATGCTGGGTAGTATCTGGTCAGGATAGTGTTGAAAGTAGGGCTGCATGTAAGGATAACTACAAATCAAAGGACCTGTCCCACTTATGTGATTTTTCTCGGCGACTTGCCGGCAGCTGTCATAGTCGCAACAGGTCACCGAAAAATTTTTAAATGTTGAAAGCCCAGTGGCGACCAGAAAAAGGAACGACTCTTTGGACAACTACTCACGACCAAACAGGCGTCACTCCACGACACGTCGCCTGTACGGTCGAGAGTAGTCGCCCAAAGAGTCGTGCATTTTTCCGGCCACCGCTGCATTTTCAACATTATGAACATTTTCAGCGACCTGCTGCGATATTGACGGATGCTGGCAAGTCGTCGAAAAAAACCACGTCAGTGGGACCGGCCCTTAAGATAACTAAACTAAAAGATAAAGATAAATGTGTGAAGTGAGAGATACAATGACTTTCCCTTTTTACCATATCTGAATCTCTGGGGGAATATTTGTAGAACTTAGTCCAGCTGAGAGTTGAGCCCATTGAAGATCCACAAACATTCCTCCTTGGAGGTACTCCCGAGATTGGTTACAGGACAGAAAAGTTCTTCCTGATTTCTTCAGCATCCTTGGGTTATGGATGGATTAGCCTGGTGCTGATCCAACCAGCAGAGTCTAATTGTGAGCTGGTGGGATGGGGTAGTGGATACCACACAGGCTTTGTAGATGACCCTGAGCCCGAGGATTTGGGACGGGAATCTGGAGTCTGTGGCCAGGAATATTGTTCTGAGCACCCTCACTGTTGGAATAGGATCACAGGGATTCCAGGGCTGAGGAAGCCTGGATCTGTATAACGGAAGTATATGGTCACCGAGTATGACATTGCGTTTATTTTTCATAAGAATTTATGCATTTATACCTTCTTTCTAAACCTACAGGGACCTCAGGGTCTTCAAGGATATCCTGGTATGATGGGAGGAAAAGGTGATAGAGTAAGGAACTTTTTGAAGTATATCTCTTGATTATTTTGGCTGAAATGTAATAATAATAATAATACATTTTATTTATGGGCGCCTTTCAAGAGTATCAAGGACACCTAATGTAAGATATGGATTGGTAGATTCTTTTCAGTGGAAATAACACACTGTTGAATGTCACCGCCTCTCAGTGAGCTGAGGGTTTGAGGACCACAGTGAGTTTACCTCTCATGCCTTAGACTTTGAATGACATCTCTGATTTGGTTTAAGAATTTTGGGCTATGAGATTTTTAATTTCTGAAAGATCCCGCGAGGGAATAGCAATGGTCATGCAGAAAACAAGGGTGGGCCAGCTCTTGGAGTTATTCTGGGGCAAACTCAACAGCACTTATTAAATCTAAAAGACATATGTTGTGGCTCACTCACACTTTCTCCTTCTCCATAGGGTGCTAGGGGATACAAGGGCATGATTGGAGTCCGTGGTCCAATGGGCCTTCCGGTGAGTAACAAACCAATGTATCCCACACTTGTTTTGCTACCTTGTCCTCCTAACCAGTTGTTCTTGGTTCCCAACTGTTGAGGCAAGATTGCAAATGTTCTGCTTTGACAAGTGTTTGGGTGTGAGAAAGAGTGTGTGCATGTATATGTGTGTGTGTGTGTGAGAGAGAAAATGTGTGTGTGCGCGTGTGTATGTGTAAAAGAGCTGGAACACCCTCATACATGCATACACACTCTCTCACGTCATAATCATACTTTATTAGCCAAGTATGTTTTGCAACATGCGAGGAATTTGATTTTTCATACAGTCAAACCAATAAAAAGCAACAAGACGCACACAAACACAATTTAACATAAACATCCACTACAGTGACTCCTCCACATTGCTATCTGTGATGCAGTGTCGGGGCAATCAAGCTCCCGCTTCAGGGGGATCTCAGCTCCCCACGCTGGGCGATTGGACCCCAGGTCGATGCTAGTCAAACCTCCTGCAACTTTGGAGCTCCCAACATCAGTCCCTACCCGAGACTGCAAGCTTCTCAATGGTGAAATCCGCATTTGGAGCGTCGATCCCAGGCAAGGGATCGGTTCCGCTGGGGCTCAGTCGGTCTCGAGCAAGGCCTCCAGGTCCCTGATGCTAGGCCGCAGAGCGACCGGTGAGACGACCCGGAAAACAATCGCATCTCCGGCAAGGTAAGGGTTTTAAATAAAGTTTCCTCCCACCCCCTCCCACCCCCAATAAAACAAATCGGAGAACATTAACACAAACTTTTTAAAACACACTAAAAATAACAAAATAGAGGAAAAGATAGACTGACTGTTGGCGAGGCTGCCATCGCTGACGGCGCCACCCAGTGGAATTGGTTAGGAATTGTTACAAACAGGAACATCGAAGATAAACCAACTGGTTTTTAACCAGTTCAAGACTCATCACTATCGATGGCAAGCGGGGATTGGAGAAACAAAAATATACAGGGAATCCCTCCAACAGAATATTGTCGGGTCCCTCTTTCTTTTGAGAAAAGATACTAATATCTCAATCCTCAAATCACCCATAAATGGTGGAATTAGTCTTAATGTGCCCAGGAACAATTAAAGATAAAGTTCAGGAACAGTAGCAACTAGTGCTCCTTGACCCAAGGACAAGAAATAGAAGTGTGGTAGGCCAAAGTGTTCTCAAGTCTGCTCAACCATCGAGGAAGATCACAAAGCTGAAGTGATCCGGGCTTCATCTGCACTCTCCTGCCTAGTCTTCATAATTGTGACTTCCCTTCAGGCTGAACATATCACCACCTTGACCTTGAATAATATATAAAATAATATAAAACAGTACAGGCCCACTGTGTCCATGCTAAACCTAATGCCACATTCACCTAATCTCCTCTGCCTGGACATGATCCATACCCCCCCCTCTCTCTGCGTATCTCCGTGCCTATCTAAAAGTTAGTAACTATTCTTGAAAAATACATATTATTGTTCCATATTATTGTTCTTCTGAGGTACACAATTGCAAAGATTCATAAGGCTTTGAGGAAAAAAGTTCCTTCTCCTATAATATGAAAAGCAGAAGAAACTGTAAACACTCAGCAGGTCAGGCAGCATCTGCGAAGAAGAGAAACCATTAATGTTTCAGATTGAAGATCCTTCATCAGAAGTGGGAAGGAAACTAAATCATTTTATTCTGAAACTATGGCCCTTTTTTCCAGACTACCCATGAAGTGAAACATTTTCTCAGCATTTACTGTGAAAAGTCCACTTACAAGTCTTAAATGAGTTAATAAGGTCCACTATTAAATTCCAGTAAATAGGCCCAATCTGCTGAACCTTTCTTCACCAGTCCCTTCGTATCAGAATCCCACCATTTTGTCAAGTCATTGACAAACATGAATACATACCTTTAGTCTTTTCCCCAGATCATCAACACAAACAGTAAGTCATTAAGGGCTAGGAATTGATCCTTGGTAGTCCATGAGTGGTTTCCTTTCAGCCTGGAGCAGATCTATCTATTCACACTCTACCTTCCGCAACATAGCTAATTCCAAGCAGCACAGCGGGTCAGGCGGAGTCTCTGGCGGGAATGGAACCTGCTACTTGGCACCTCAAAATAAGAGGTAGCCCCACTTAAAACTACAATGAGGGGAGAAGTCAGAGCATGATGTAGTTGCAGTATTCCTGGTGATTATTCCCCTCTTGCTCATAATTCACGGAAATAATTTCCCTCGATGTTTAAGCCTGAATGCATCACATTCGCCCAACCCCCTCTCTGACGTAGATATCAGCCTCAGCCTGAGGTCAGCTGGAACTGAACGGCTCCTGTATAATCAGACTGATGGTGTGCGTAATCCATGGACCTCCCACCTGTAGGACTCTTCTGCTGAGAAGTTGGAGGAAGTCCCACCGACGCATTAATCAGTGTTACTGTTAATCATTTCTACCCCAGACATCAGGTCCTTCATTCCGCCCTCGAATTCCTGTCGGGTTGAAAACTTTGCTGCTTTGACTGACTGTATTTCTTACTATTCTTCTTCAGGGTAAAAAGGGGCCTGAGGGGCCACTTGGTGACTTTGGCGACAAAGGAGTACAGGTGAGATATTTCAAAGTCGCACCTCTTAATCCCATTGAACACGTGTTACCTCAGGAAGGAGTTTGGGTTATAGAGCAGCAGTCACCAGATCAGAAGATCCCAGCGCAGTTTTACTAGTAATGTTTAGAGTCCTCATTGGGATGAGAAGTGGACACAGGCTGTCAGTTGTGGAGTATTAGTGTGCACAGGCTGTCAGTTGTGGAGTATTAGTGTACACAGGGGGTCGGTGGTGGAGTATTAGTGTATACAGTGAGCAGTTGTAGGAGTATTAGTGTGCACAGGGCTCAGTTATGGAGTAATAATGTGTACAGGATTATTTGTGGAGTGTTAGTGTACACGGGGGTCAGTGGTGGAGTATTAGTGTACACGGGGCTCAGTTATGGAGTATTAATGTGTACAGGATTATTTGTGGAGTATTAGTGTACACGGGGTCAGTGGTGGAGTATTAGTGTACACAGGGCTCAGTTATGGAGTATTAATGTGTACGGGATTATTTGTGGAGTATTAGTGTACACGGGGTCAGTGGTGGTGTATTAGTGTGCACAGGGCTCAGTTATGGAGTATTAATGTGTACAGGATTATTTGTGGAGTGTTGGTGTTCACAGGGGGTCAGCAGTGGAGTATTAGTGTACACAGGGGGTCAGTGGTGGAGTATTAGTCTGCACAGGATTATTTGTAGAGTATTAATGAGCACAGGGGGTCAGTGGTGGAGTATTAGTCGGCACAGAATTATTTGTGGAGTATTAGTGTACACAGGACTCTGTTGTGTATTAGTGTGCACAGACTGTCAGTGGTGGAGTATTAGTGTGCACAGGGGGTTGGTAGTGGTGGAGGATTCGAGTACACAGTGGGTCAGTATTGAGGTATGGTCAGAAGTCGGCGGGGTGAATGTTAGGAGTTATACAGTAGCGAACATAACCTCAGCAGACCACAGTGAAGTAATAATTTTACAGCACAGGGTAATGAGTGGAGTGAAGTGTTCGTGTGTGGAGGGCAGTCAGTGGATGAAATATGATCTTGTGCAGGTCTGGCTGTGATGTGAAGTATTTGTGCAAACATTGCTGCCATGAGGCAAACATTGTTGCCGTGACAGAATGGGCCGAATGGCCTCCTCCTGTTGTGCTTTATTTTGAAATCAGAAGTGGGTTGTTGTGACACTATTTGTTTGCCTGTAATTGTGTTCTGCATGGGGCAAAGTTGTGCTGTGTATCCTGCCCTCTGATTACTCACCCGCTTACTCTGATCACCCTGACTGACGGTTCTGTTACCCCACAGGGCGAGCGAGGCCAGCAGGGGCGGCAAGGACTCTCGGGGGCCAAGGGAGAAAATGTGAGTCATTTTACGCTCAATTAATAACAATCTGTGCAGAAATCACCTCGAATGGTGCCCTCGGTTCGTGCCCATGGTCGCGGCTACTGTACTTTGGTGTTGTGTACAGACACAAAATGCCGGAGTAACTCAGCGGGACAGGCAGCATCTCTGGAGAGAAGGAATGGGTGAAGTTTCGGGTCGAGACCCTCCTTCAGACTTTGGTCCGATGTCGTTGAGTGCGGTGAGCAGTGGGAGTTTTGTCTGGAATCACACTGCAAGTCCGAGCTGTCATCTGGGCTCAGCGGGGCGCTGAGTTGCCCAGGTCTGAGCGCCAGTGTGGGGTGTACATGTGCCAGGTCACAGCTGCTACGGGGTCTGGTGAAAGTTACAACTTCACAACTGTGTGAGAGGCAACAATTTCACCATCCTTCCTGTGCAGAAATGCAAATCGACATCTCTCCCAGGTTCCCCAGGTGAATTTTCAATGTCATTCCCCCTGGTTCAGGGCTCTCTATGGGGGCCATGTGTTGTTTCCATTCTGCCCTAACAGTTCCACCTGGCAACTCCATTAGACCATCTCCAAATTCCATTCTGAAGGGATCACAGGCCTTCACATGCAGCTAGTCCTCAGAGTTAAGCCCCTGTCCCACTTAGGAGACCTTGCCCACCACCCAATGTTTCCACGAGGTCCCCGGAGGTTTTGGTCACTCTCCCTAATGGTCGAAAGTGGTCTCCGCGTGGTCGAGGCTTCATCTAAGTTGCTGCTATTTTTTCATCGTGATTAAAACTGGCCTCGACTAAAAATAGTTTGCCGTTTTAAAAACCGATAATTTTTTAGTCGCAGGTCTAGTTGAAGCCGGTTTTCTTCATAGTCGAGGAAGGTTTTCAACATATGCGTGGGAGGTTGTAGGAGGTTGCAGGTCACCTCGACCTTGAATTTTTTTTTGGGTGGCGGGCAAGGTCACCAGAGGTTGCTGTTTAGGTCTCCTAAGTGGGACAGGGGCTTAAGCTCTTTTAGTTCTGGTGCACCTGCACAGTCCCACTGAGTTGTATGGTGTCCACAACTTGCTGCACTGTTTGAACTTCCATACTCCATCGAGCCTTCTGACTAAAGAAGGGTCTGACTAAAATCATGGCCTGGTTCAGTATCTCGAACACCCAGGAATGAAGGAGTTCGACAGAAAGTGATATACACTGCCTGGTACTGACCTCCCCACATCAAAAGGATCTACAGGAAGCGCTGCCTCAAAAAGGCAGGTAGTATCATCAAAGACCCACACCACCCTGGCCACGCTCTCACCTTGCTGCTACCATGGGAAGGTGGTACAGGAGCTCGAGAGCCGTGGTCTCCAGGTTCAAGAACAGTTTCTTCCCAGCAACCATCGACTCTTGAACCACCCTGCCTGACCCTAACCACAACCCAACCTCAGCAACGGTCTCGTATCAACTTTGTTTAGGTTGCACTACTTCAGTTTGCACTATGATGATTTGGTTATCTAGTATTATTGATAATTGTTGTGTGTTCTGTTGATTATGTTAGATTTGTTGCTTTGGTGTTTTAATGTGCCTGAATGGCAAGGAAGAATATCATTGTTCTGTTCTCAGCATGTATGACAGTTAAACATTCTTGACTCCTGGACTTTCTTTTACCCTGACTGGGTTGAACTGAGTTTTACCAAGCAACACTCTCCCTGAAGCCAGTGCCGGGGACTGGAGCTGATCTCTGTAAAACCAGACCTGGCAAATTCATTGTCCATGCACTCATTCCCTCTACTCACCACGCACTGTGTGTTTTATTGCAGGGACTGCCAGGCATCGATGGCAAGGATGGCACTCCCGGGGTTCCTGGTATGAAGGTATTTAATGGTGAAGAGGTTGGGCTCGGGCTCGGGTGAATTAATCAACGATCCACAGTGGATTAGTACCAAAATGGTGAATGGCAGGGGCCTGGTTAAACTAGCTGCCCACAAACATTGTACGCAAACAAATCAGCTTTTGTTCAAATCAGCAAATCAGCAGTAAAGAAAGCGAATGGTATGTTAGCTTTCATTGCAAAAGCATTTGAGTATAGGAGCAGGGAGGTTCTACTGCAGTTGTACAGGGTCTTGGTGAGACCACACCTGGAGTATTGCGTACAGTTTTGGTCTCCAATCTGAGGAAGGACATTATTGCCATAGAGGGAGTGCAGAGACGGTTCACCAGACTGATTCCTGGGATGTCAGGACTATCTTATGAAGAAAGACTGGATAGACTTGGTTTATACTCTCTAGAATTTAGAAGATTGAGAGGGGATCTTATAGAAACTTACAAAATTCTTAAGGGGTTAGACAGGCTAGATGCAGGAAGATTGTTTCCGATGTTAGGGAAGTCCAGGACAAGGGGTCACAGCTTAAGGATAAGGGGGAAATCCTTTAAAACCGAGATGAGAGAACTTTTTTCACACAGAGAGTGGTGAATCTCTGGAACTCTCTGCCACAGAGGGTAGTTGAGGCCAGTTCATTGGCTATATTTAAGAGGGAGTTAGATGTGGCCCTTGTGGCTAAGAGGATCAGGGGGTATGGAGAGAAGGCAGGTACAGGATACTGAGTTGAATGATCAGCCATGATCATATTGAATGGCGGTGCAGGCTCGAAGGGCCGAATGGCCTACTCCTGCACCTAATTTCTATGTTTCTATTTTTCTCATATCAATCTAGCTCCTCCATAAAGAAAGCGGAGTCAGGGGATATGGGGAGACGGCAGGAAAGGGGTACTGATTGGGGATGATAAGCCATGATCACATTGAATGACGGTGCTGGCTCGAAGGGCCGAATGGCCTACTCCTGCACCTATTGTCTATTGTCTATCGGTCTGGTTTGAAAAACTCCTCATCCAAAATGAGGCTGAACCACGTATAGTGGAAATGAAATTGGAAAAGATCAATTAGACTTGCACTTCCTCCCTGGAACTTCATACTGGGAGATAACAGAAAAGCAGTAATTAAAGTATATAAAATGATGAGAGGCACAGGTCGGGTAGACAGTCAGAACCTTTCTCCCAGGGTGGAGAATGTCAAGGACGAGAGGGCAAAGATTTAAGGGGAGAAGGCAAAGTTTCAAGGAACGGCACCGTGCAACTTTTTTACTGAGAGTATGTGATCAGTGTGGAACACACAGCCGGAGAGGCAGGTATAATAGTGGCATTTAAGAGGCTGTTAGATGGCACATGGATATGGAGGGAATGGAGGGATAGGGATCACTTACAGGCAGAGGAGATTAGTTAAACTTGGCAACTGATCCAGCATGGACAATGTGGGCCAAAGGGTCTGTGCCAATGCTGTAGTGTTCTATGTTCCATGTAAACATTGTCTCAGAGGCTCTACAGATCTGCAAAGGTTTGCTCCAAGTTTCTGTCTGACTTCCACCACTGTTTGGCCAAAGGTGATTCCTGACCCTCTCTCACAGATCAGGCGTGGCTTCAATCAGCACAGGTCAGCTCGAACTGCTGCAGGCCCTTGCTAAGTGTGGGGTCAAGGGGTTGCCCTAAGGCAGAGGGCAGCGTGGAAGGTTGAGGGCCGAATGCCCAGTGGTGAGATGGCTGCATACATTCACTGTGTATCTGCACTCTTGAGAGTGTGTGTTGCTGGTGCTCTGCCACGGCAGCGCACATTCCCCACGCCATCCCGTCTCATCACACCATTGACCAGATCAGTGTCGGTCAAGTTTCACAAGTAGCACAGAGAGGCAAGGGACAGCAGTCAGGACCTAAAGACAAACCTCTGGAGGAGCTCAGCGGGTCAGGCAGCATCCCTGGGCAAGGGATGGGGGGAAAGTAATTCAGGTAGAGACCCTGCATGTAGAGAGGGGGGTTAACCAGTATAAAGAGGGGAGGGGGAAAGGGAGAAAGGGAGAGGGAGCAGAGGCCAGAGGATGATAGGTGGAAACTGATGGTGAGTGGAGCCAGGAGAGGAGAGGGGTTGCGAAGGGGGGGGGGGGGGGGGGGGGGGGGATAGTTGGGAGACAGGGACAGGTGTGGAGGGGTTGTGGGTAGGAGAGGTGGGAGATAAACAGCGACAGGAGAGTGACACATCTCTACCAGTCTCATTACAGCCGTTTTGAACAGACAGACAAAATTCCACCCCACATCCCCGCTGGCTCTATCCACACTTCTCAGTGCCAGAGTCAGACCTAGATTCACGAGGGTAAAGTCTCGGAAAACAGCCGACCCCAATGGAATTGCTGGACATGTTGTGAAATCATGTGCCTCGGAGCAACAATCTTTGCATCAGTCTGCACCAGCGATTGTATTTAGTGTTGTATCTATCATTATATACAACGTTTAACCTTGAGCTTCATGTGAACAAAGAATTTCATTGCATCCTGGTCTATATCTCAATGCACTAACCAAACACAACGATACGAGGATAATATACAGATACTCCCCGACTTGCGTTATGGGCCTGTCCTACTTACGCAACTTTTTCGGCGACTGCTGGCAGCAGGTCGCCGAAAGTTTTCAACACGTTGAAAATCCAGCGGTGACCAGAAAGACGCTACGACTCTTTGGGCGACTCAGGAGACGACTCACGACCATACAGGCGACACCCTGGCGACATGTTGCGGTGTGAAGCCTGTATGTTCGTGAGTTGTCGCCCAAAGAGTCGTACCTTGTTCTGGTCGCCGCTGAAGTTTCAACGTGTTGAAAATTTTCTGCGACCTGCTGCGACTATGACGGGTGCCGGCAAGTCGCCGAAAAAATTGCGTAAGTGGGACAGGCCCATTAGGGTTACGTTCCACAGACTCTTGCGCAAGTCGGTAGTGCTACTGCGTAAGTAAATTTACTATTAGATGTGGAGACCAAGTGGGCATCAGTGGGCTTAAAGAATTGCTTGCATGTCGCCTTTTACGTATGTCGGCGAGTGCCTGTATATTGTTTTAAAAGAGGATGAATGGGTAGAGTGGAGACAAGGCACCAGCAGACAGTCTCCCCAAACCCTTCCTTCATCAAGTGCAACTCTGCTGAAACTCTGGAGAGGAGGTAGTTGCTCACTGTCCTGTTTATTCCTCCCACTTTCTCTGCAGGGTGGGACGGGCCGACCTGGTATTCCTGGACCCGCTGGTCCACGGGGAGGAGCGGTGAGTATTTCCACACATCCGCGCTTATTCAAGACTGGGCCGGCACAGACCAGAGGCACGAGATGCAGCCATGGGAAACCAGCCCTGCATGCACCGATTCATAATCCCAAACAGTGATGTAGAAAGGGATCTTGGGGTCCAAGTCCATAGCTCCCTGAAAGTGGCAACACAGGAGGATTGTGCGGTAAAGAACGCATATGGCACTCTTGTCTTCATCGGTAGACTGCATTATATGGTATATGGATCAGAAAGTCATGTTGTAGCTTTACATGACTTTGGTTTGGTGCTGTTAGGCAGCATAATACAAGAGTATTGTGTGCAGTTCTGGTCGCCCCATTACAGGAAGGTGGAGGCTTTGGAAAAGGTGCAGGAGAGGTTTACCAGAATGCTTCGGATGGAACCTCAGATGCTGGTTTATACCGAAGATAGGCACAAAATGCTAGAGTAACTCAGCAGGTCAGGCAACATCTGTGGAGAAAAGGACCATGTGACATTTTGGGTTGCAACCTTTCTTCAGACTGGTGCTTGGTGTCAAATTCAATTCAATTCAAATGAACTTTATTTTTCCGTTAGGAACTTTGGTTTCTGCAGCCATACAACAAAATGAACCAATTTTACAACTCAATTCACACAGACACACAGACACAGACAAAGAGGTTAGACAAACTTGGATTGTTTTCTCTGCAGCATCAGAGGTTGATGGGAACACATGATAGAAGTCTATGAGAGGTGTAGGCAGAATAGGCAGTCAGTATTTCTCCAAGGGTAGAAACGTCAAACACACAAGGGCACAACTTTAAAATGAGAGGAGGAAAGATGTGTGGGGCAGGTTTTTTTAACAAAGTGTGGTGGGCCTGGAATGTATTGCCTGGGAATGGGGTTAGGGGTTGGCAGAGTTTGACAGCAGACAAGATAATGACATTCAAGAGGCATTTAGGCAGACACGTGAACATGCAGGAGATGGAGGGATATGGATCATGTGCAGGCCTGTGGGGTTTGCTCGACCTGGTGTCATGTTGAACACAGACATGGTGAGCAAAGGGGGCCTGTTCCTCATCTGCATGGTCCTCTATTCAATGGTGTATTTTTTATTGCTTTGTGCCAGAAGATTCAACAAAACTTTGGCAAAGATGCATCCGGGCATTGGGTGCTTAAAGTAGATGTGTGGACTGTTTAGGGAATGGAATCGATGGCAAGAGAAGCTTATCGTGGGAGAAAAGAGAAGAGATATGTGCCCTGAGGAGTGTGCCCTGGGGATTCTAGTAGACTACCACCTTCAGGGACTCTACTCCGGGTAGACTGCCACCTTCAGGGACAGTACCGTGTGTAGACTGCCACCTACAGGGACTCTACTCCGGGTAGACTGCCACCTTCTGGGACAGTACCGTGGGTAGAGTCACACCTACAGGGACAGTGGTGTATTCTGGATCTTAGTACATTGTCCATGTTCGTATGCGGTGAGTAATTGCTGTCATTTCCTTTTGCAGGGTTTACCGGGACAGCCGGGACAGAAGGGTGCTGCTGGCCCCACGGTAACTGAACTTCCCTCAAACTTTCCCTTTGAGAACACATTTGTGCTGTTCAGGTCACATTTAAAAGAAATATGTTGCTCAATTTTTCAGCTATAAAGGCAGAAATGCAATGTGAGTGAAACCGGAAGTCTCTGTAGCTTTGGGAATGGACGTACCTGTGTCCTGTGGTTCCAAGGGACGGCGCTAGGATGCAGTCAGTGGAGAGATGCGGAGAGGAAGCCTCCCTCACTGGCAGCTTAGAGTTTGTATTATTGATGTCCACATGTCTGCCCATCTCATCCACGCAATGAATTTCAGAGCAGATGGACATCCCAGTGAAGTTAGGACATGCACGTGCCTTGCCAGCTCAGGGTGACACTACCGCCCATCACTCAGTTAAATCCTCCCTATCACCTGCATCATGGTCCCCGGGTCTGATGCTGGGGCAGGAGAGCTCAGCGATGCACAATAACTCCTTGACTCGCATTAGTGCCTCTCCAGCTCTTCAAAAGAGTCAACCAATCATTCCCATTCCCTCTCCAGGCCTGGAAATGCCTCCTTTCCAACTAGGTCCAATTCCATTCCCAATTAATGATCTTAGACCTGAAACATTAGCAGCCTGACCTGCCGAGTGTTTCAAGTAAGGTCCCTTTTTATTTTCGATTTCCAACATCTGGAGATTTTTTTTCAATTCCTATTCCAACCACAGTGTGGGCATTAGTGGTGATAATTGTCAGGATTTATCATTCAACCAGACTAGTTCTTTCTTCCATTGTAGTGGATATTAAATCCAAAAGGTGCATAAACGCTCTATTGCACAGTGCCTGGTTTTTATGTTCCATGTAATTCTATATTAATTATCACCAATGAAAACTGTCGGCTTATAGTGAGTTCCTCAAAGTCCATGGTTTTCCTGGTAGGTTCTCAGAGAGATGTGTAGGTAACTTTAGCACAGCAGCAGAGACATGAGGAGAAGAGGAAGCCATTTTATATGATCGTCCAAATATGGGATCAGACATGGGATGGGAACAGACTCTTCATATCATCAAATCTGCACTAGCAGTCTACCACATAGTTAGATGAATCCCATTTTCCCATTTTACTCTCCACACATTTCCATAAACTACCTCCAGACTCTGCATTCGCATGAGAGCCAAGTTACAGTGGTCAATGGCCCTACAAACCCGCATGTCTTTGGGAGATGAGAGGAAGCAGGAACACCCAGAGAAAACCTGCACGGTGACAGGGAGAACGTGCAAACTCCACACGGATAGTGCTGAGTGACCTGGGGAGTGAGACAATAGCTCTGCTTGCTGCCCACTGCCTGCACTTCCCCACATATCCTGATTGCTTTCACTACTAAAACTTTATCCAGCTCCTCTTTAATATATTTGCAGGTAAAGAAGGCAAATGCAAGCCAATGGGACCAGCCTAGAATGCCAACTTGATCAGTATGGACAAGTTGGCCCAAAGGACCTGCTTCCGTGCTGACTCGAGATTTAACGATTTGGCCTCAACTGCTTTACACAGCAGAGAAATTCACAGATTTACTACTTTGTAATATAGCATGGAAACATGCCCAACCTGTGATCAATGCCGACCAAGATGCCCCATCTAAGCTAGCCCATTTGTCCATGTTTGGCCCATATTCCTCTAAACCCTTTCGATCCATGTACCTGTCTAAGTGTCCTTTAAATGTTACTATAGTACCTGCTTCAACTACCTCCTCCAGCAGCTTGTTCCATATACCCACCACCCTTTGAGTGAAAAGGTTGCCCCTCGGGTTCCTATTAAATCTCTCCCCTCTCACCATAAACCTACGTAATTTTCTTTGTAGCTGATTTCAGATGTGCCTTTAGCTATCCAAATATCCTTCCTAAATATAGAATTCAACCCCCTAACTTCTGCCCATTCATATCTCCACGGAGCTCCTTAAAACTGACCATTTCGATCAGATGTTTGTTTATTGACCATGACGCTTCCTCTGCATCTTCAGTGGAATTGGCTGCTCCACACTCCTGAGATGTGTATAGGAATGTTTTACTCTTTAAAATTGCCATGGAAATTAAGCTGTTGTTTTCTCTGAACATGTTTAATGTGTTTTCTGCGCACTGACTGAGAGTATTTCTGTCACAGGGTGAAAGTGGTTTGCAAGGAATGACGGGCTCCTCTGGTCCACGGGGTAAACTGGTAAGATGAACGCAACTTGATGCATTGACATCACTGCATTCTACGCTGTGACCCTCTGCACGATGCCTGAGGTGGGTGGAAAGTTAACTGTGTGTTCTGGTGTTGGCAGGGAGAACCTGGACCTGAGGGAGAGATCGGCCCTCCAGGACCTGAAGGTCTGAAGGTGAGTCACGTGCACCGCGGGGCTCACTCTTAGCTCAGCGGCAGCATCGGATGCTGAGATAGCACTCTAGGTCTTCATGAGCAGGCTCCTGAACAAGGATCTTCAGGGGTGTCAGGTCACGTCCAACCATGCCCGCCATCCAATAGGCGATGTTTCGGGTCGTGATGCATCAAATAGACTGAAGGAGTGGGGGCAGGTAGCCAGAGATGGAGATGTGAGGTGGAACAAGAGCCAGCAAGTGCTAGGTGAATGTAGGTGCGAATGGTTGGGGTTCCTGAATCTGCAGCCTTTAGCTCTCCATTTATCAATAGTGCTTTATTTGTCACACATACCGAGGTACAGTGAAATTCATTTTTGTGTACAGTTCAGTAGAAATATCACTATACATAAGCACTTAGATAATCTTAGATTAGCATCTCAGATACAGTACAAGGGTATGGCAGTGGTACACTGAGGCAGTATACAGTCGCTATTCACGTCAATTACAAGTCCCATTGGTTGTAAGTGCAGGGTTCTTGACCTGACCATGAAGGCCCATTGTCCTGGCTGGGTGACAGGGTTGGCCTGGCCCAGCGTAGCCGTTTGTGTCCTCTGCTGCTCTTCCATCTCCCAGCCTCCGTCGCGATCGCTGCCACCACCTCTCCCCCTCCTCATTACACCAGCTGCGTCCCCTCTACTCCTTCAGTCCAGGTGGAGTCCCGATCCGAAACGTCGACTGTCCATTCCTTCCCAGTTGCTGCCTGACCCGCTGAGTGCTTCCAGCAGCCCTCTTTTATTTACTGCAGCTTCCAGTCCCCAGTGCCTCCTCTCTGGCTGATAGACATGAGATATTTATTGTCACATATACCAATTGGTACAGTGAAATTTGTGGTCACCATACAGCCATACGGATAAAAAAAGAGCACAGAACACGATAGACTTTAACAGAGACTCCCCCATACAGTGGAATCAAAGTTTCCCACTGTGAGGGAAGGCACCATCCTCCTCTGTTGTTCGCCCGTGGTCGGGGGGGGCTCCCAAACCCCTCGCTTTCGCCGCTAGTTCTGACATGGCAATGGAACCCCTTTGCTGTCGCTCATCTCTGTGTTACTCGTCCCACATATAACGCATTCTTCTTGGTGCTTTCTCAACAGGGTGACAGAGGAATGTCAGGCGAGAGCGGTCCCCCAGGGTCCAGAGGCAAGGCTGTAAGTATTCAGGCTCCGCCAGCATTAATGGACAGGGCTATCTGTCCCCACATGCAGCACTTCACCATCAGCTCTATACAATTGTTGTCCAATAAGTGTGAAGACATTTAATCAAAGTTGTGTTTAATTTTCCTCTGGTGGTGAAGAGAGACAGTGGTTCCACAGAGGTAGACAAAATTGCTGTAGAAACTCAGCGGGTGAGGCAGCATCTACGGAGTGAAGGAAAAAGGCAACGTTTCGGATCGAGACCCGAAACGTTGCCTTTTTCCTTCGCTCCATAGATGCTGCCTCACCCGCTGAGTTTCTCCAGCCTTTTTGTCTACATTCAATTTTCCAGCATCTGCAGTTCCTTTCTTAAACACAACGCGGTTATGCAGAGAGTATTTTTATTCTTTCATCATGCCCGGTTTGAACTAGTTGATCGTGCACAGAGAGCTTTGTCAAAAAGGAACTGGTTGCAGGACGACACACGATAACCTCCCGCTGGATCTTCAAAGCTTTCCGCTAACTGTTTGATAATCCACTTCCCGGCTGCTCAGTTTGGAAGCCGTGGCTCGCTGTGTTCAGGCCACTTGTCACTGGGGGATTAGGGCTGGCTGTCTCTGTTTGACGGGACGGGACAGAATTGACACAGTAACTGGAGAATTTGGGGGGGGGGGGGTGGGGGAACACAACTCAAAGAAGTGTTTGTTGAATGGAATTTGAATGAGTAGGTGTTTAAAGTCTGCTTGGAAATTACTCACAGGGTTTTTTCAGGCACAGAAGAAATTTCTCTGTCTTCAAATCTGTCGATTCCAAATTTGCTGACAATTTGCTGAGGGTCTCAAATCATTGGAGCCTCCATGATTCAGCCACACTTCTAGTTAGTTGAGAGAGAGCGTCAGTCCAAGCTGCCCCTCCTGTGCCAATCATAAAGATGTGGTCTCATCTCCACGTCTACTCTGGGCACTGCCCAATTCAGATACACAGATCCAGAGATGAGTTGTGTAATTCACATCAGTTCATGCAACCTCTGGACTATGAGATGCTATGAAGCCTCACTCTCCCGTGCCCCCTCCCTCCCCCCTTCTCCTGCTGTTACTGTTGTTTTGATCCATCTTCTCTCAGCCCACTGACTTTATCCTGATGTCACATAACCTGACACACAACTAAGCAAAAAGATAGACACAAAATGCTGGAGTAACTCAGCGGGACAGGCAGCATCTCTGGATAGAAGGGTCTCGACCCGAAACGTCACCCATTCTTTCTATCCAGAGATGCTTCCTGTCCCGATGAGTTACTCCAACATTTTGTGTCTATCTTCGGTTTAAACCAGCACTGCAGTTCCTTCCTACAACACAACTAAGCAAAGTGGGGAAGCATTAGACTGAAATATCACTGAAATATTTACGTGATTTTTGTTTATTCAAGAATATCAAATCATTTGAAAGGCAGAGAGGTAGATTGTGAGGAGCTGCAGGTTCGTCTTCCCCGGCAGATTGTTGACCGGGCTCCCAGCACTCGTTCAGCCAGTGCGTTCCACATCAGAACAAGGTGGCGCGTGAGAGCCCTTCGCAGTTGCTGCAGCCCTTCCTCCTGTTTACCGTCTTGTGTGATGGAGTAGAGGGGCTCTGCACTGAGGGCAGCTGTGGGCACATCCTCAGCAATGCCCAGACAACAGTGGAGCTGCCACCGATAGGTGCTGCAGCAGGAAGGGCGGCGATTTTACACTTGGTGAAGAGTAAAGCCCCAGTCTCACTGTACGAGGTCATTCACGGGTTCTCCCAAGTTTTCCCCTGATTCGAACTCGGAGAATGTCCGTAGGAGTTTGTGGATGTCTCATAGCGGCTCATAATGCTAACGGTAGATACTCGGGACATCCGGTAAACTCGTGACGTTTTTGCATCCATGTAAAAAATGTCCACGAATAAAAAAAATACTCGTAATGAAAAAAATTGTTATTTTTTACTCGTACGAGCCGCTATGAGACATCCACGAACTCCTACGGATCCGCTACAGACATTCTCCAAGTTTGAATCGGGGGGGAAAACACGGGAGAACTCGTGAATTACCTCATACAGTGGGACAGGGGCTTAACATTTCTGACAATTGAAAGAAAGTGAGTCATCGCCCTCTGCGGTCAACTGTGCTTCAAAGAAAGAACTGATCACAATGGATTAGCAGTGCGTAAGGCCAATGGCTGGGAGGATTTATTTTGACATGAGCTCACACTTTGGTAAATTCCTCTGTAATTCCACATTGTCTAGGGGCACTGATGGGTAATCTTTACCCTAGCCTGTACGGGCCATGATAAAGTGCAACAAGCTGATCTTTAGAAGTGGCAAATGAAGCTATCAATCATTTTACTAACATGACCTTACAATGGTCATCGTGCTTACAACAATAATCCAGTTCCAGATCAAATCTTGTTGACCCCAGCACAGTGAAGCATCATCCCCAATATTATGATTCCTCTCCCCAATATATCCACTGCAATGTTATTCAGTCCCACAGGATCCCACAGCCAACAAACGATGTACACAACAAAGGCCATCCCACTTTGAAAGCATCATTCAATTGATCCAGTCATGAATATGGAATAAGCACCAATTCCCACTTGGTGGTGCAGCTGGTAGTGCTGCTGCCTCACAGTGTCAGAGAGCAGGGTTCAATTCTGACCTTGAGTGCTGCCTCAAGTGTGGTGTTTGCACACTACCTGCGACCACGTGGGTTGCCTCCGGGTGCTCCAGTTTCCTCCCAATGCCAAAGACGTGCAAATTGGCCTCTGTAAAATTCTCTTGGTGTGTAGGGAGTGAATGGGAAAGTGGGAGAACACAGAGCTAGTGTGAGCGGGTGATCATTGGTCTGTGTGAACTCGTGGGCCAAAGGGCCTGTTTGCACTGAAACTAAAACATTTAAAAATGCTTTGTCCTCGGTCATTTTCCCAGTACTTTGTCTCAAATCCCAGGAGCAATCATGGGGCCCAGCTCTAGCACAAATCGTGCAGACAGGCATATCACAAGCCTGCCGTTGCCCCTGGTCCTCTTGTCTCCCATTGAGACCCACTGTTGCTGGGGCAGAGCCCACACAGGGAGAGCCAATGGTTCCAACGTGAAGCATCAGAGCAGGGTTTGTGGTGGAGGCGCAGTCTCCCTAGTGTGAGGGGAGAGAAAGGGGGACGGGGAGGGGGGAGGGGGGGGGGGGGGGGGGTCAGTCATGCATGGCTGCCCAACTAGGCCAGAGCTATAGCACCAGGGTGGACCAAACAGAGCCCTGGCAGAAGCTGGTCTTTGGGTGTGTCTGGAGCGCAATGCTCCTCCTGGCCTCCCTTTTCTGGACTGCTGACAATCTCCCACGCAATATTTGCAGACCACTGGCCAGTCTTCTAACCATCATCCCACTCTCCACATCCCCTGTCCCCCTCAATCACCATCCTGGGCAGAAGGGCCCATTTCCATGCCGTCTCCTTCGTTCAATCGATCACATTGAGTACCAGCTGCACTGCGCTCCTTGCTCTATGAAACCCCGTCATCGTGAGGGTCCACATGTTCCCAGTTGCGAGCGGATCAATTGGTCACTTCTAATCACCGTGGTTGATTTACACAGCGTTGGGGCATGATGTTGAGGTGGATGATTTGTATCTCCTGCCTGATGCTGCTGGAGAGAATGTGAGAGGCTTTGGTATTGGATGGGCATGCATAGAGCCATGGAGGTATACAGCACAGAAACAGGCTCCACTGCCCACATTGTCCATATCGACCAAGACGGTCCCATTTGCCCATGTTTGGTCCATTCTCCTCCAAACCTTAACTATCCATATACCTGTCCAAGTGCCTTTTATATGTTGTAACTAAATCCGCCTTTACCACTTCCTCTGGCAGCCCTTTCCATACACCCCGTCGAGTTCTTTTTAAACTTTCTTCTCTCAACTTATGCCCTGGAGTTTTTGACTTTCTTACCCAGAGGGAAAGAATGTGACTATTCACGGTATCTAAGCCCCTCGTGATCTTATAAACGTCTACAAAGTCACCCCTCGGCCTACAATACTCGAGGGAATAAAGGCCCAGCCTATCCAGCCTGTCATAGAATCATAATGCATGGAAACAGGCCCCTCGGCCCAAACCGTCCATACTGACCATCTTTTGGCTTCTATCCCTCAAAACCTTTCCTATCCATTATCTGTCCAAACATCTTTAAATGTTGTTGTTGTACTTCCCTCAATCACTTCCTCCGACAACTTGTACCATGTACTCAACACCTTCGGTGTGAAAACGTTGCCCCTCGGGTTCTTATTAAATCATTCCTCTCTCACTTTAAACCTATACCTTCTAGCTTTTGATTCCCCTACCCTTGGAATAAGACTCTTTTCATTCACCCCATCGCCTGTATAAATCAAGCCCTGTGGACTCAGTACAACATTCTAAATCTTTTATTGCAGCTTTGCCAGCAGATGTAGGCATTTCCGATCGTTCCATCATCCCAGCTCCCTTCTTCCTTGACTTTTCATTCCATTTTCCAGTTGCCAATACAGCTCTTGCAGTAGCAGTGAAACTGGGAAGAGGTAATGAATTTTTAATGTAACGCCTTGATGATTAGGCTCTGAAATTGCAGTCAGTGGCAGGGAGGTGGGCCGTCGACTGCCAGAAAGGATTGGGGATTCAGATCAGGTATTCACACTTAATTGGCTGACTGAGTGAAAGAAGCACCAAGGAAACGGGCCTTTCAGCCCACTGAGTCCGTGCTGGCTACCAATCACCCGTTCACAGTATTTCCATGTTATCCCACCCTTGCATCCACTCCCCACATACTGGGGGCAATTTACAGAGGCTAAATAACCTACAAACCAGCACGTCTTCGGGATGTTGGAGAAAACCGGAGCACCCGGAGGAAACCCATGCAGTCACAGGGCGAACATGCAAACTCCACACAGAAGTAGCTGAGGTCAGAATCAAATCCGTGTCTCTGGCTCTACCAGCTGCGCCACTTGAAAACATATGTACAGCTGAACGTATTGCCTCAGGTACACTGGGGCAAGCTTGTTACCAAAGGACAGATACCCCATGGCATAGAGATGGCACAGGTCTCAAGCAAGATAAGTACAGACCAGAGAAACACGGTGGAAAAGAGTTCAACACAGCGTTGGCCAGAGTTCCATCATGCGACCTGGCACGGCTTTCAAATGGGAAGTGTGACTCATGTTTCTGCACAGGTCAGAATGCCAGTCACTGTTTAAGATCAATACTGTTCTTGTTTTCAGGGCACGAAGGGAGAACGAGGTCCTACAGGGTTCCCGGGACCTCAGGGGATCCCTGGGCTGAAAGGAGATAAGGTGAGGAATGGTCGGCACAATGTGTTGCTGGTGGGTCCACTGTGGGTGTGGACTGTGTCCACTGTGGGTGTACTGTGTCCACTGTGGGTGTACTGTGTGCACTGTGGGTGTGGACTGTGGACTGGGTGGTGGTGCAGCAACAGTGGGAACAGGGCGGAGGGAGCAACATTCCCAACTGTCCCCGTGGCTTTGGTTTGGGAATGTAGGCGGTGCAGGACAGGTGGTGGTCAACTGCTCTAATCACAAATATTCACTCTGTCTCCAGGGATTCCAAGGGAAAAAAGGGCCCAAAGGCGGTGATGTAAGTACCTGTGTGTGCATGTGTTTGTCTGCCTTTGGGTGTGGGGGTGTGTGTGTCTCTCTATTTTTATGTTTGTCTGTCTTTGTGTGTGTGTGTGGGTGCGGGTGTGTGTGTGTGTGTGTGTTATCTGTCTGTTTGTGATATGTCTGTTACTATGTATGACCATATGTCCTAGTGTAACATATGCCAGCATGTGTAACGTGTGTGCACGCACACATATGTGCGGGCGTGTTTGTCTCCGATTCCTGCCAGCGTCCATGTGTTCTGAACGCTCTGAATGTTGGGCTTGTGTAGAATGCACTGGGACTGGGTGAGGGCAGGAGCCGGGTGAGGCAGAGCCAGCATCCGTGATTCCCGTCTCTCGCTACCTCTCACCATGCCGACGGGATCTCCCGGCCTTGTGCAGGGAACGGCTCCCGGACACATGCACCTCGGTCGCTGGAGACAATAGACATGCAGCGGGAGGGCAGGGCAGTGGAGAGGGTCACGGAGTGGTGGGTGGGGTCGGAGAAGTGGGGGTAGGGGTTGAGTATTCATGGGAAGAGGGGATGCTGGGAGGGGCTGGGTGATTAGGGAGCTGTCCGTCTGGGGGGGGGTCTCAGAGGTGGGGTCAAAGAGGAAATGATCACAACGGCGGCATCAGAGAGTGGGGTGTTAGGGAGGGCGGACAGAGAGGGAGAAGGATTGTCCTCATGGGGCGCTGGCTCAGAGTGAGGTATCGTGCTGGAAGGGGAAAGGCAGATGGTGCCGATCAGGGGAAGATGGTGGAGGCAACAACACTCGCTGTAAATAACCCCTGACTCCCTCGCAGTATCTCACTGCCACTCTATATACTGTACAATATATGGGCGGCACAGTGGCACAGCAGTAGAGTTGCTGCCTTACAGCGCCAGAGACTAAACCAAACTAAAATATAACCTCCGTGCCTCTCTTCGTGCACTATATAAATAATCCCTCAAACGCTCAGTGTTTCTATTTCACGTTGTAGTCAGAGAGTTACTACAGTACACAAACAGGCCCTTCAGCCCATCTTATCCAGATTAACCAAGTTCTCTACCTGAGTTTGTCCCATTTGCCCCTATTTGGCCCATATACCTCTGTACAGTCCCTATCCACATTCCTGTCTAAACATCTTTTAAATGTTGTAATTGTACCTGCCTCAACTACCTCATCTGCCAGATCGTGCCATATACCCACCACCCTCTGTGTGAATAAGATGACCTTCAGATCCCTTTGAAATCTTTAAATGTTTTCCCATCTCACCTTAACCCTCTAGTTTTAGACTCTCCAGCACTTGGCAAAAGACTGATCTTTCATCCAATCGACAACCGTTATGATTTTATACACCACTATAAGATCACCCCTCAGCCTCTTATACTCGAGGGAGAGGAAGTCTCAGCCTATCCACCATCTCCTTGCATCCAATTCCATTTGCAGCCTCATGAACCTTCTCTGCACCTTTTCCAGTTTTATGCATCCTTCCTGTGGTGAGGCTACCAGTACTGTATACAATACTCAAAGTATGGTCTCACCAATGCTTTGTACAGCTGTAAAACGATGCTGCAATCCTTGCACTCAATGACTTGACCCATGGACATTGGACTTTTTGTAAATGGCACTAAAATATGGCGACTCAATCTACGCAAAAAGAATTTCACAGCGCAGAGCCGACATGACAATAAAGCACCAACGAACCATTGAACTATTGAAGGCAAGCAAGCGAAACGCCTTCTTCACAACCCCATCCACCTGTGTCCCCACTTTCAGAGAACTATGGTCATAGAAACATAGAAACATAGAAATTAGGTGCAGGAGTAGGCCATTCGGCCCTTCGAGCCTGCACCGCCATTCAATATGATCATGGCTGATCATCCAACTCAGTATCCCGTACCTGCCTTCTCTCCATACCCCCTGACCCCCTTAGCCACAAGGGCCACATCTAACTCCCTCGTAAATATAGCCAATGAACTGGCCTCAACTACCCTCTGTGGCAGAGAGTTCCAGAGATTCACCACTCTCTGTGTGAAAAAAGTTCTTCTCATCTCGGTTTTAAAGGATTTCCCCCTTATCCTTAAGCTGTGACCCCTTGTAATGTAACCCTAGGTCTCCCTATTATACAACACAACCCTATGATTTACTGTGCAGGTCCTGCCTGGTTTAACTTATCAAAATCCAACACTTCGCACTTGTCTGAATCAAACTCCATCTGCTATACTTGGCCCACTTTTCCTGTTGACCTAGATCCCATTGCAATCTTAGACATCCCTGTTGAATGTCCGTCCACCAGTGTTGTTTGCAATATGAAGTCACAATGTTTGATTCAACCACCGTTAACTAAATTTAGGTCTTAAGTAAATGGTTGGATACTACTTTATTTCATTCTGAATTGCTTCTTTTATTATTTTACTGTTGCCCTTAACTATGAAATTGCAAGATAGGATTCAACTGACGTTGTACAGTCTAACGCCTGAACCTTTCACCGTGGGCCTTGCTCATTCTGAATAAACAGTGACCCTGAAGCTATCTCTCTAACTCGCTCTCTCTTGTCTCTCTCTCTCTCTCTCGCTCTCCTGTTGGATGGTCAGTTTCATTGTGAAATTATTTCTTGTGCCCCATGTCTTTGTCCAAAACGTAACCTCTCGTGTGGGGGTATGTGAAGAATCTGCATTTCCCCAGTGCCCTTCCCAAGTAACCTGGCTTATTCCACCTCAATATTCTTGGCTGAATTGGAGAAGTTACATCAACGGCACCAAGCCCGTTCTCTTACTCTCGAGAAAAAAACGAACTGCTGGAGGAACTCAGTTGGTCGGGCAGTCTCTGAGGAGGGAATGGAATGGAAATGACAGTTACACCATTCCCTCCACAGTTGCTGCCTGGCCCGCTGAGTTTCTCCAGCACTTTGAGTTTTGCTCTAGATTTCAGCATCTGCAGTTGCTTGTGCATCCTGGTCTCCAGCATGTGGTGAGGGTGTAAGAACATCCTGACCTCTCAGTCTAGTTCACTGTCAGTGTCTGATGGAGACTCAGTAAGGGAAGGAGCAGTGAGGTAATGTGGATCACGTGGTTGTTAACAACAGGCTACATAGTTGGACCACAGTGTGTGTGTCTCTGTTTCTCTGTACATGTTTATTTGCGTGTATTATGTCCATGTATCCTGTTTGTAGTGATTGTCAGGGATTTATGTGAGTGGATACATTTCTGATGTGTGTGTGTGTCCATTTTACGCACTTGCAACTCTTGTTCGCATGCCTTATTTTGTCAATGTCTTTCTATTTATGTATCTGTCTATCTGCGCTTGTGTTACATGTACAGAACATAGATCAGTACATCACAGGTACAGGCCCTTGTGCCCAGCCAAACATGGTGCAGGTTAAACTAATCTCCACTGCCCGCACGTGATCCATATCCCTTCATTCCCTGCATATCCATGCCCTCTTAAACACCACTATCGTATCTGCCTCATCCACCACCTCTGGCAGCACGTTCCAGTCACCCACCACCCTCGATTTAAAAACCTTATCCTTTAAACTTTGCCCCACTGACCATAAAGCTGTGGCCTCTAGTCTTTGACTTTTCCATTCTAGGAAAACGGTTCTGACTGCCTACCCTGTCATTGCCTCTCATCATTTCATCTACTTCCATCAGGCGTCCCCTCAACCTCCAATACTCCGGAGAAAATAATTAAAGTTTGATCAACCTCTCCTTATAGCTCATCCCCTCTAATCTGTTTGTAGGTCTCTCAGATTTTTGTTTCTTTCCCGAATGTGTTTCTGTGCGTGTGTGTGTGGGCATGCATGGGTCATGTGTGTATGTGCATGTATCTCTGTGTTTGCCTGCATGTGTGTGAATATGTATGCATGTGGTTGCATATGTATATGTATATGCTTGTGTGTGTATGCCTGTGTGCGAGTGTGCGTGTATCTGAGTGCGTGTGTGTCTGAGTGTGCGCGCGTGTGTGTGTGCGCATGCCTGCGTCAGTGTGTGTGCGGTGCATGTGTGTATATGCGAGTGTGTATGTTATGTTGCCCAGGCTTTCTGGGCTCTCCGCAGTTACTGTTCAACCGATGAATGTCAGCACCAACTCTGTGTTTCTTGCTGCAGGGTGACCCAGGCGTGGAAGGCTTGGATGGCGAGAATGGAGAGCAGGTACTGTCCACGGGGACCCTGGCTTGGATGCGACACAGTGTGTCTGCTCAACGACAACTGTTCCCTTTCAGTGGAACGTATTACAAATGAACAGTGGAGCAGGCAACACCTGTGGATAACAAAACAGAATTAGTGTTTCTGGTTAGACAAAAATGTGGGAGAAACTCAGCGGGTGAGGCAGCATCTATGGAGCGAAGGAAATAGGCAACATTTCGGGCTGAAACCGAAAGGTTTCAGCCCGAAACGTTACCTATTTCCTTCGCTCCATAGATGCTGCCTCACCTGCTGAGTTTCTCCAGCATTTTTATCTACCTTCGATTTTACAGCATCTGCAATTCCTTCTTAAACATAGTGTTTCTGGTTGATGAGTTTAGTTGGACCCCGATCAGTAACTCTGTTTCTCTCTCTGCAGATGCTGCCTGACATGTTAACTATTTCACACATTTGTTGTTTTTAGTTCCAGTTTCCAGTATCTGCAATATTTCCTATTTGTGTTCAAGAGCACACAGATGTAATATCCCGGGACTAATCATAGCTGCTTAGAGCCGCTGCCTCACTGCGACAGAGTCCTGGGTTCGATCCCCGCCTCGGGTGCTGTCTGTGTGGAGTTTGCAGGTTCTCCCTGTGACCTTGTGGGTTTTCTCCAGGTTGTCCTCCCACGTCCCAATGAAGTGGGTTGGGAGGTTAATTGGCCTCTGTATATCGCCCCCGGTGAGTGGTAGAATCTGAGAGGAGCTGGCGGGAATGTGGGGAGCAAGACTGGGATTAGTGCAGGGATGGTGGTGTGCTCAATGGTCGGCATGGGCAAGGTGGGCAGAAGGTCCTGTTTCGGTGCAGGATAACACAGGGGTCTGGACCCTGACCTCGGATTCTGCCCCAGTCTCAGACTGTGGGGCCCAGGACCTTGTACCAGCTCTGGGACCGGGCCCAGCGAGGTCTGTCAGATCCCATTCTGTGGGCCACAGGGTGATGAAGGTTTGAGGTAAATTGATTGTGGAGACCCGAGAGAGATTTCTGTCCTCGGATCTCTGGGTTAAGGCTACAGAGCAGTGGTGTGTGCGTGAGAGAGAAGGCTGGGTTCGGCTGTTGAAAATCTCACAACCACTGATACTGCCCGGGCAATGGGTCTGAAGGATATGATCCACATTGGGGAAGAGTCTGAAGGATCTGCATCATTCTGATGATGATCTGAGGGATTTGAACCACACTGGGGTTGCCTGAGGGATGTGATCACTAGGGGATGGTCTGATGACATGCTCGCCCTGGGGATAGTCTGATTGATCCGTTCCACTTTGGGGATGGCCTGAGGGAACTGATCACCAGGGGATGGCTCGGAGTGATCTGGACCACACTGGAGATGGTCTGACAGGATCTGAACTATTCTGGACCTGACCCCCCTGTGAGTGGGTGTGTGGGACCTGCACCATTCTGATGATGATCCGCGGGAGGTGCTCACCAAGGGATGGTCTGAGAATCCGATCGCCCTGGCGATGGGCTGAGATCTGCACCTCTTTGAGCTCAGCTGGGTCCAGATAGTTTTCTGACGCACGGTCTTCAACCTGAAGCATTTACTCTGTTTCCCTTCCCACAGTTGCGGTCTGACCTGCTGGGTGTTTCTAGCGTTTCTTGCTTTTTGTTTTAGATTTCCAGCGCCTGCTGTTCTATTGAGTTTGATCCTACCTTGACGTACATAAATCCACCTAACAACAATTTATTTTTCTGCAGGGTGACCAGGGGGAACCCGGAGTGAATGGCCAGGTCAGTCAAAGTGTGTCGTTCGTGGGGGCGTGCAGGGGAGAGAGTAGTAGTAGCAGGGGGGGGGGGGGGGGGGGGGGGGGGGGGGGGGGGGAGGGGGGGGAGGGGTGGGGGGGGGGGGGGAGAAAGGGGTCTCTGGGGGTGGGATAGTCACCTCAAAGTGCAAAGAGTTAGCAGAGGAAGAATCCAGTTGCAGTGGGGTGAGATGAGATGGGAACTGTGCTGGGTAAAATGGAATCAATGATTGACTTGTGATACCACAAGCGAACAATGGCCATCCTTTACAGGGTCAGTGGTCCATGTAGAGGTACATTCCCAGGAAAGGGAAGAGCAGGGAGATCTTGGATGAGCTATGGTAGGCTGCTCTGGAAGGTTGGATCCAAGGAGAGATAGCTGAATGGACAGCAAATTGGCTCCATGGAAGGAAGCAGAGGGTGATGGTGGGAAGGTTGCTTCTCGGACTGGAGGCCTGTGACTAGTGGTGTGCCTCGGGGTTCGGTGCTGGGCCCGTCACAGTTTGTCATTTACATTACTGATTTGGCTGAGAACACACAGGGCAAGATTAGCAAGTTTGCTGATGAAACAAAATTGGGTGGTTTTGCAGATAGTGAAGATGGTCATGAAAAATTGCAGCAGGATCGGGATCGATTGGCCAGGTGGGCTGAGGAATGGTTGATAGAATTTAATAATGTGAGGTGTTGCATTTTTGGACATCTAGCAATGGCAGGACTTACACAGTGAATGGTAGGCCTCTGGGGAGAGTTGTAGAGCAGAGGGATCTAGGAATGCAGGTGCATGGTTCCTTGAGTCGCAGGTAGATAAGGTGGTCAAAAAGGTTTCTGGCACAATGGCCTTCATCAGTCTGAGTCTTGAGTATAGCATTTTGAAGGTCGTGTTGTAGTTGTATAAGACGTTGGTGAGAACGCATTTAGAATATTGTGTTCAGTTCTTGCCAGCATGTTAAAAGAAAGATGTTGTCAAGCTTGAAAGGGTTCAGAGAAGATTTACGAGGATGTTGCCAGGACTTGAGGGTCTGAGCTATAGGGAGAGGTTGAGTAGGCTGGGTCTCTATTCCTTGGAGTGCAGGAGGATGAGGGGTGATCTTATAGAGGTGTATAAAATTATGAGAGGAATAGAAATGCACAGAATCTCATGCCCAGAGTAGAGGAATCGAGGACCAAAGGACAGAGGTTTAAGGTGAAGGGGAAAAGATTTAATAGGAATCTGAGGGATAGATTTTACACACAAGGAGTGGTGGGTGTATGGAACAAGCTGCCAGAGGAGGTAGTTGAGGCTGCGACTATCCCAACATTTAAGAAACAGTTAGACAGGTACAGAGAGGGATATGGACCAAACGTAGGCAGGTGGAACTAATGTAGCTGGGACACGTTGGCCAGTGTAGGCAAGTTAGGCCAAAGGGCCTCATTCAACACTCTATCACTCTATGACTTTAACAGCGGGGATTTGGGAAAATAAGATCATATTAAACTAATTTGACAGAATGTTCTGAAGAACTAACAGAAAGGATGAGTGAGGGGAGTGTCGCTGATGCAGCATAGATGGGCTTCCAAAAGATGCTTGATGAAGTGCCACTGAATGGTCTGTCAAATCGATTGAAGGTCGTGGAATGGCACAGGCTGAAGCAGAAGGGGGGAGTGAGAGGAAGCGGCGAGCACAGTGAAAAGCTGGAGGGAAGCATAGAATTGGGAAAGGAACACTGGCTTAATTAATCAATGTTGATTCCTTGTTCTTAGCTGTACAAGGCACAATATTTAAATCTGTAGATTATACCAAATTTGGAAGTGGCAAGGACAGTAATAAACCACAAGGAGATACAGATAGACTGATGGAATGGGTAGATACAATTTAATGTGGAAGAATGTTAAGTGCACTTCCTTTTGGCAGGAAGAATGAGTGTGTGTGTGAATATGTTTATTGGACAAGTATTGACATACAAGGAATTTGCCTTGGTGCTCTGCCCGCAAGTGACAACATGACATACTGTGACAGTTAGGAATAACACATAAACCATTAAACATGAATAATAAAACATTATCGATTAAACATGTGAATTAAATAAAATACTGGAGCATGCCAAATGCAGGCCAAATAAAGGAGCGCAACTGGCAGAGCCGCTGCCTCACAGCACCAGAGACCCGGGTTCGATTCGGACCTCGGCTGCTGTGTGTGTGGAGTTTGCACATTCTCCCCGTGGGTTCCCTCCGGGTACTATAGTTTCCTCCCACGCGCAGGTTTGTAGGTTAATTGGCCTCTGTGAGTAGCCCCGAGTGTTGCAGGGTGTGAATACAAAAGTGGGATAAAGTAGAACTTGTGTGAATAGGTGATCGGTGGTCTGCATGGACTCGGTGGGCCAAAGGGCCTGTTTCCTTTCAGTGAACTAAATGAAACTAAACTAAAGATTATAGTTATAAAAGGTGTGCAGGAACAGGGAGAGCTGGAGGCAGGGATACGAAGCACATCGACAGTGCTGGAAGGGGAAATAGTTGAGAAGTACACAGGGTCTCCAGAGGCTGGAGAGCAACGAGCAAGGACATCATTGCCCTCTATCACCTGCAGGACCAGCCACAAGTGAGGATAGTGTTCAGCTCTGCATGCCCCGCAGATGTAAAGGCTCCAGAGAGGGCTCAGAAGAGGTTTGCTGAATTAACTCCACTGTTGAGGGAAGTAAGCTGCAAGGTTGCAGAGTTAGGGATCTGGTGAGAGATGGCATGTATGATAAAGATAGAACAGAACGGCACAGGACAGGCCCTTCGGCCCATCGTGTCCATGCTGAACATGATGTCAAGTTAAACCAATCCCCTCTGCCTGCGCATGCTCCTTTCCCTCCATTCCTTGCACGTCGATGTGACTATCCAAAAGCTTCTGAAAAGCCACTCTCATGCCTGCCTCCAGCACCAAGGGACATGAGAGGGATGTGGGGAGGGGAAGGAGAGGCAGAGAATTGGGGGGAGGGAGGTGCATATGGTGCAGAGGGTGGGTGGGGGGTCGTGAGCATGGGTGGGGGTGGGGGGTGCATGGGTGGGGTGTGTGGGGAGCCTGTGTGGGGGGGGGGGGATGAAGGGGGGGGGGGGGGGGTGAGAACAAGGTTGTGGGTGGGGTGGGGGTTGGGTAGTTGAGCATGTGGCGTGAATGGATCCTGGCTGGGAGCAGGGTGGGTGAGGGTTGGGGAGGGGGGGGGGACGGTGTGGTGAAGGGAGCCTGGGTGGGGGGTGGGGATGAAGGAGGGGGGAGTGGGGTGGATTGTGTGTGGTGGGAGCAGCATCATGGGGTGGGGAATGGGAGCACCATAGACACAGGCACTGAAACCCCGCCTTCTTGCTGCCCTCCAGGAAGGTGTACAAGGAGAGCCGGGATACCAGGGTGCTCCCGGCAACCCTGGTGAGCCCGGAGCCCAGGGTCGCCGAGGACTGCCGGGGTCCCGAGGCCCCCACGGCAGACGTGGAATATCAGGAGTGATTGGACGCCAGGGAACTGTGGTAAGTATTTCCAGCCGTGTGTGTGGACTTGGGGCAAGTGGAGGGGAGGCAGGGAACAGGAGCAGCTCACACATAGACGGGCAAGCCTGCCTTCTCTCAGGAACGGGCTGCTGATGGTGCTCAGAATTCCAGCGACTCCTGGACCCCGGAATCCTCCACACTCTGACCTCTCACATCCGTAAGGTCAAGATCAAGATTCAAGATTCAAGATAGATTTAATTGTCACATGTGCCTGATGGCACAGTGAAATGAATTTCCATACAGCCATACAATAAAAAATCAACAGGACACAACACACTATAGGGTTTGACATAAAACATCCCCACACAGCAGAATCAAAGTTCCCCACTGTGTGGGAAGGCACCAAAGTCAGTCTTCTTCCTCCACTATTCCCCGTGGCTAGAGACTGACTGACGATGCCCAGACCTACCTGACACATAACTAACCAGGCTGTACCAGACCAGAGCATCCTTGTACTGTAGTGGAGCAGGGAATCCTTGGACTGTACCATGCCAAACCAGGGTATCCTTGTATAATAGCAGACCGGGGAATCCTTGTACTGTACCAGACAAGGGGTCCTTTGTAGAGTAGCGGACTGGTGACTCCTTGTACTGTACTGCTCCTGAGCAGGGAATCCTTATACGGTAGCGGACCAGGAAACTCTTGTACTGTAGATAGACAAAAGGTTATGGAGTAACTCAACGGGTCAGGTAGCATCTCTGGAGAAAAAGGATGACCAGGACCTGGACTTTTCAGGTCTGGATCCTTCTACAGATTGGTCCATAGAAGATTATGGTTGCTGGGCCTAGTGTTTTGTCAAGTTCCCTGATTGTTGCTTGGAAGGTGTTCTTCAATGTGGAGGTCACGGTTTCCAGACTCTTGTACCTTCTCCCCAATGGTGAAATGAGTAGTGGCAAGGGTGGTGAGTCATTGATGATGTTGGCTGACTTTCAGGCAGTGTCTCCTGTAGAACCCTTCGACGGTGGAGGCCAGTACCTGTGATGGACCATTCACATGAATGACTGTGACTTGTTCAAGTTATGTAAGAGTTGTGAGCAAAACCACTATATCCTAAGCCCCCGTTGATGATAAACAATAGAAGGAGTTAGTTACTTTATCTACCAATTCTGTGATCTTTTAGAGAAGCACTTTACTCTAAGTTCCCAAGCATCCTTGTTCCCAAATCATTACCTGTTCCTATACCTCCTCCCTTGACTCTGTCCAAAGACCCCACCAGTCCTTTCAGGTGAGGCAGAGGTTCATGCACCTCCTCCAACCTCATCCAACCTGAGTGACGTCCAACACAAATTGAACAGCTCCTTATATTTCGCTTGGGTAGTTTACAACCCAGCGGTATGAATATTGATTTCTCTAACTTTAAGTTACACTTGCCTTCCCTCTCTCTCCGTCCCTACCCCATCCTAGTTCTCCGAGGCATATAATCAGTAAAATTAATCAGAAAGACAGTAAAACTAGTCGGAGAACTAGGATGGGGGGAGCATCAGTGGAGAGAGAAATTGTGTTAATGTTTCAGGTTGAACTCATCAGTATCAGCTCATTCTGATGAAGGGTTATGGCCCTGAAATATTAGGTCTACTCTGCACTCCACAGTTGTTACCTGACCTATCGGGAGTGTTTCCGTCATTTTCTGCTTAATTTCAGATTTGTAATACCCACAGTTTTTTGTTTGTCTCACCACATTCCCTCGATGTTCAACAGCATAGCTGTTGCTGAATGCCTTCTCTACAGCACCTGTGGGTGAGAGGTCTGTATTACCTGGACCAGTTATGTAAATGCCAGGGCTACAGGGACAGCTCAGAGGCTGCCTACCTACCCTGCCAGGAATGACTCCGTTCCTGATGTTCCAGAGTCTTTCCACCATCTGCCAGGCACAGGCCAGGAGTTTGATAGAACCCTCTGCCCTTGACTGAATGGACACAGCTCTAAGATCACCCGAGGACCTTGACGTATCTGGGACAGAGTTGTCTGCTCATCCAAAGCATTCACTCCTTCACCACTGCTGCGCTGTGTCTGCAGAGCGGACCGCCCATGAGATACATGGCTGTGAACCTTCACACCCTGCACATCCCGACCTGCCTCCTCTGTCATCAGGGGGCATGATCCCAGCACTACCCTCAATCTCCATCACCCGCTCTCCCAAGTCACACACAATCCTGATTTAGAAATAGATCATTGACCCATTATCATTGGTAAGTTTGATTCTGGGGATTCCTGTTATGGGAGTACGCCACCAGAAGTACTTTGAAGATTCAAGGAGGCAGCTCGCTCCCACCTCCTCAAGGACGGACAATGATTGCTGGCCCTGGCAGTGCCATCCGCATCCCTCAGAGAATAAAGATATGTTAAATGTATATCTTGGTTATATGAGGCAGAGAACAGTGGGTGATGGAATGTGTTTGTTTCCAACACTGCCTGCCAGGATGGGCTGGATCAGAATTGGTGTCACCCGTTCAGGATGGGCAAGGCTTCTACCTAACCTCTTCTATTTCCGTTGGCAGGGCCGAGATGCAGGAGATCAACATATTGTCGAGGCGTGCTTGAAAATGATGCAAGGTGAGTGCATGATGGAGCAGTGCCACGTACTAACACTGTGTCTCACACATCATAGAGCAGGAACAGCACAAAGTCAGGCCCTTTTCCCACAATGTCTGTGTCAAACAAGATGCAAAGTAACTTTTATCTACCTGTGCATATTCCATATCCCTCCATTCCCTGCCCCTTATGCCTTGAAACTACGACTTCAATTGGTAAGTAGTAACCTGGAGAGGTTTCAGAGATAGTTCAAGTGAATTTGAGGGCAGGGTGGAAGTTTGTGGCAAAGCTAATGGAATCAATGAGTTCTGCACGGGTGCAGGAGACAGCCATGATGCAGTCGTCAATGTAAGGGAGAAAGAAGTGGGACATACTGTAGTGCCAGTGTACATTTGGAACAAGGACGTGACCAACAAAAAGGCAGGCCCATAGCTACGCCTTTAACTTGGAGAAAGTGAGCGGAGTCAAAAGAGAAGTTGTTGAGTGTGAGGACAAGTTCTGTCAGGCAGAGGAGAGCATTAGTAGAGGGAAATGAGGTCTTTGTACAACAAAGCATTGGAGGGCCTTGAGCCCTTCCTGGTGGAGAATGGTGTAAAGAGACTGAACGTCCATGGTAAAGGTGAGGCAAAGGGGAGACCAGGAAAATGAAAATTATTCAACTATTAAAAGCGATACCGGACAAGGAACTGGACAAGCAATCGGGACTAACTAGTTTTCCTCCACATAAGTCCAGCATACTCAATGGGATGAATGGCCTCTTCCCATCTTGTGCTAATTTTGTGTACAAAATGAGTTACCTACCAGTGTGTCACTGAGTTCTGGTGTGTATATTGTTATTTATCCAGGTAAACTTTAACCATTCGAGAATGGATGAGTGAATATATAACGTACATTCATATACACGTGCTGAATTGCATATATGCACGAGTTATGTTACAAAATATTACGCCTTTCCAGCCTGAAACCATTAATGTTGGTACTATGGGGAAATTATGGATAGTGTTAAATCCAAGGAAGAGGCATGTAATTTGGCCAGAGGAAGCAGCAAACCAGAGGACTGGGAGAAATTTAGAATTCAAGATTAGATGACAAAGGGGTTAATTAAGAGGGGGAGAATAGTGCACGAAAGTAAGCTTGCGGGGAATATAAAAACTGACAATAAAAGTTTCTTTAGATATGTGAAGCGGAAAAGATTAGTGAAGACAAATGTAGGTCCCGTACAGTCAGAAACAAGTGAATTTGTAATGGGAAACAAGGAGATGGCAAACAAGTACTTTGGTTCTGTCTTCATTAAGGAAGACACAAAGAATCTTCCAGAAATACTAGGGGACCGAGGATCTAGTGTGACAGAGGAACCAAAAGAAAATTCATAATCGTCATTGAATGGTGTTGGGTAAACTGTTGGGAGTGAAGGCAGATAAAACCCAAGGGCCTGATGGTTTGCATCCCAGAGTACTCAAGGAGGTGGCCCAAGATATCATGGATACATTGATGATCATTTTCCAATGTTCTCTCGACTCAGGATCAGTTCCTGTGGACTGGAGGTTAACTAATGTAACCCAACTTTTTAAGAAAGGAGGAAGAGAGAAAACAGGAAATTATAGACCAGTTAGCCTGACATCAGAAGTGGGGAAGATGCTTAAGTCAATTACTAAAGATGTAATAGCAGCACATTTGAAAAGCAGTGACAGGATCGGGCAAAGTCAGCATGGATTTATGAAGGGGAAACCATGCTTGACAAATCGTCTGGAATTTTTTGAGGATGTAACAAATAGGATGTAACAGCATGGTATGGCAGCTGCACCATGGCAGACAGGGAGAGGCTTCAGAGGGTAACTAGGACAGCACAGAAGATCATTGGTTGCCCTCTCCCCTCCCTGATGGATATCTACACCTCCCGCTGCCTTAGCAGAGCAATATCATCAGAGACAGCTCCCATCCTGCATTTGGACTGTTCGCCCTGCTGCCCTCTGGAAGGCGCTATAGGTGCATCAAATCCAGGACAAATAGACTCAGGAATAGTTGTTTTCCGAAAATTATAACTACTCTTAATTCAAATTCACACATGCACTGACTTCACAGCCCAACACCCGGACTTCCATCTGTATATATGTATATAGCGCCGCAGAATTGTGCACCTATCTCCCCCCCTCCTCCCTTCTCCCTTCTGTTTTTGTTTTCTGTTTCTTGTTTTTTGTACTAAATTATATGTATGCACTGAGTACGAGCAGCTTTTAATTTCATTGTACATGTATAGTGACAATAAATGGCATATCTATCTATATCTAGAATGGATAAGGGAGAGCCAGTGGATGTGGTGTATCCGGACTTTCAAAAAGCCTTTGACAAGGTCCCACACAAGAGATTAGTGTGCAAAATTAGAGCACATGGAATTGGGGGGTAGGGTATTAACATGGATAGAGAACTGATTGGCAGACAGGAAGCAAAGAGTGGGAATTAACAGGTCCTTTTCAGAATGGCAGACAGTGACTAGTGGGGTGCCGCAAGGCTCGGTGCTGAGACCCCAGTTATTTACAATATATAGTAACAATTTAGACAAGGGAATTAAATGTGACATCTCCAAGTCTGCGGATGACACAAAGCTAGGTGGCAGTGTGAGCTCCGATGAGGATGGTATGAGGCTGCAGGGTGACTTGGATAGGTTGGGTGAGTGGACAGATGCATGGCAATTGCAGTATAATATGCAAAGTGGATAAATGTGAGGTTATCCACTTTGGTGGCAAGAACAAGAAGGCAGATTATTATCTTAATGGTGTCAGATTAGGAAAAGGGGAGGTGCAATGAGACCTGTGTGTGCTTATACATTAGTCACTGAAAGTAAGCAATGCAGGTACAGGAGGTAGTAAAGAAAGCTAATGGCATGTTGGCCTTCATAGCGAGAGGATCTGAGTACAGGAGCAAGGAGGTCCTACTGCAGTTGTACATGGCCCTGGTGAGACCGCACCTGGAGTATCGTGTGCAGTTTTGGTCTCCGAATTTGAGGACATACATTCTTGCTATTGAGGGAGTGCAGCGTAGGTTCACCAGGTTAATTCCCCGGATGGCGGGACCAACGTATGATAAAAGAATGGATCGACTAGGCTTATATTCACTGGAATTTAGAAGGATGTGGGGATCTTGCAGAAACATATAAACTTCTTCAGGGATTGGACAGGCTAGATGCAGGAAAAATATTTCCCATGTTGGGGGGAGTCCAGAACCAGGGGTCACAGTTTAAGAATAAGGGGTGGGTATTCATTTAGGACTGAGATGAGGAAAAACTTTTTCAGCCAGGGAGTTGTGAATCTGTGGAATTCTCTGCCACAGAAGGCAGTGGAGGCCAATTCACTGGATGGATTCAAGAGATAGTTAGTTATAGCTCTTGGGGCTAATGGAATCAAGGGATATGGGGAAAAAGCAGGAACGGGGTACAGATGTTAGATAATCAGCCCATGATTGTATTGAAGGCTCGAAGGGCTGAATGGCCTACTAATGCACCTATGTTTCTATCTGCTGCCTCAACATCAACTGTCTCTACTTCTCCTCACCCACCAACCTCTATCCCTCCATACTGCTCACTCAGTAACAATGCAGTTGTTGACATCAAGCCCGCTGACCAGGGAGGTGCCGTAGTAGTCCAGCAGGTTGACCGCTACCATGCTGAAGCCAGGCACCAGCTCTCGGACACATCCTCAAACCGAACCCTTGTCCAGGAGAAAGGTTCCCACGCTAAATATCGCATGTCCAATCTCTTCCTGGATGCCGCCTAATCCACTGAGTTCCTGCAGCACTATGTGTTTTATGTGTTTTCCTCATATCATTTTGTGTACCTGAGAATTAGGCATCATTGAATATTAGTGCCACTGTTTATTAGTTTCCGTGTATAACTGCAGGTTTATATCGGTCTTTGGGTATTTGTGTAATAATTATTGGACTGTGTGTAATGGACTATTTGTCGATTTGAGGGTTGTTTGCATAGCTAACACTGAAAATTAATAAACTACTTATTGGACATTTTTGGGCCAAATGCAGGCAGGTGGGACATGTAGATGGGGCTACCCAAGATGCCACCTACTCTTTTTCTCCAGTGATGCTGCTTGACCCGCAGAGTTACTGTAGCATTTTGTGTCTGTCTTTGGTGTAAACCAGCATCTGCAGTTCCTTCCTACACCTTTGACCTATGTTTCCTGTTCCTTGTCATTGGAAATCAATTCCCCTATTTACCGAACAAATGGGTGCAATAGAGGACGCGCATCCTACACATTGTGCTGATGGGCTTGTTTCCGTGCTGTAGGATTCTGTGACACTAACACTTGACGCGGTACCTTTCTCTCGTGTAATGGGGCTGAGTGAACAAACTCTGCAGTGGGCAACAGTTGGACCAAGCCCTGCTTGGTCCAACTGTTGTATTGATTGTACTTCCGGTGGCGCTGGTGCCAGCAGCCTCCACCTACAGCCCGGTATCTTTTTGTTTTTTTGTTTATTTAGTTATGTAAAAGTGTGTTTTTTTGTGGTTTTTTGGTGTTTTTATGTGGGGGAAGAGGGCACGGTGCGGGGGATACCGTACTTCAGCCGCTTCCTGGCGAGGACGCGACTATTATTCGAGTCGCGTCCTCGCCCCCCCCCTCCCCCCACAGCGGCCTACCTACCTGGATTGGCGCGGCCTTTCCTGCCGGGATCGACCGGAGCTCCAGCAGCGGCGGGACAGCGCTGAAACATCGCGGGGCTGGCGATGCCTTACCGGGGGTCGCCGTCTGGAGCCCGGAGTGCTGGACCTGCTGCACCGACATCCTGGAGCTGCGGATTGCGGAGCTCCCAACGCGGGCGGCGCTGACTAACAACGCGGGGTCCTGCGACTCTGCCCGGCTCGGCCTGTGGACTCAGGAGCTGCAGACTCCGGCAGCGGGAGGCGGCTGATCAGAAGGTCCGGGCCGCTGAGGAGGAAGATGCTCACCGTCGGGGTTCGGCATCGGCGTTCCACCGGCCCGGCGTGAGGGCCTGAACATCGGGCCACCCGGGGAGGCGACTGCGGGTGCTCGGAAGGCCCCAACCACGGATGAACACGGAGGGGAGGCTGGCTGGACTATGGTGCCTTCCTCACCTAGGTGCCATATATGTTATGTTGTGTCGTGGACTTTCTGTGTTTGTGCTTTTTTTTAAATTTTAATTCAATTTCAAATTTATTTTTAATATGTTTTATTTATTTATTATTTATTTTTATTATTTCTTTGTGATTTTTTTAATGATACTGCCTGTAAGGGAAATTCATTTCGTTGTCTCAAATTGAGACAATGACAATAAATTTGAATTACAATTACAATGCTGTTTGCTGGCAACCTTGGTGCCTCACGCTGTCTGCCTTCCTTTGTTTGTTACAGAGCAGTTGGCAGCAGCAGCAGTCAGTGCCAACAGGCAGGTACTGGGTGGAGCAGGGATGACAGGACCTCCTGGACTCCCCGGACCCTTGGGCGCTCCTGGTGAACAAGGAGACCACGGCGTCTCAGGAACTCGCGGTCTTCCCGGGCTGACGGGCGTTCAAGGCCAGATTGGAAACACAGGACCAAAGGGTAAGGTGACAACCTGTGCCCAGACATGGGCTGGAATAGTGAAGTTCCAATCAATGGTGAGGTCCAGTGGTGGCCTTCCAATGATCATCTCATTCATTGACTGCATGAAACATGAGCATCAGATGCCACGATGACCAACAATTGATCCTCCATTGATCAATCCCAATGAACTGTTCCCCATTGATAATACATCCCAGTGATTCCCCACCCCACCCCATTAATTAAGCAGCCCAGTGATTGACCCATATTGATGTGAACCTCCAGTGATAACAACCCATTCATTTAGAAGCCCAAAGACTGACCCTCCATTGATTGAAGCAACTCATTGGCAGCCCCCATCCCCCAGTGATTAAGAAAATTGATGATTGACTGAAAGCTGGTGATTACAAAGCTGAATGATTGATCCCTAATCAACTACAGTATATAGTAATTGATCCCTGATCAATCATGGTCCCTCTATTGATCGCTGCATTGACTTTGACTCTCATTGTTCATCCAGTAAGAATCACTGCCAATTATACAGTGTATTTTTTGTTACATTAAGGCAAACGAGGGGTGAAGGGAGATCGCGGTGAGACGGGGCGTGGACATCCTGGCCTTCCAGGCCCACCGGGAATTACAGGTAAGGGGAGGCTCCAGCGTTGGTTGGAGTTGACTGTGTGGGGTGTGAGACTTTGTTGACAATCCTTCCTTGGATATACTGCTCGTAGAGTCACTGCTCTCTGCTGCCGAGCCACACTCAGTCTCTACTACTGGGAACTGGGTGTCACATCATGCCCGGGTCCGACCCCAGGATCCCCGCACCTGCCAGGGCCAATCCTCGGCTGCCCACTCCCCCAGCGATCTACCCTGGGGTGCTAGACCATGCTATTAGGTGATCCGAGGATGCCCCAGCCTGCCAGGCTCCCACTCCAGGGTGATTACCCTGCCAGCGTCCCACCCAAGGGTGCAAGACATCCCACCCTAGGGCAATAGACAATAGGTGCAGGAGTAGGCCATTCGGCCCTTCGAGCCAGTACCGCCATTCAATGTGATCATGGCTGATCATCCCCATTCAGTACCCCGTTCATGTCTTCTTCCCATATCCCTGAATTCCGCTATTTTTAAGCCCTATCTAGCTCTCTCTTGAAAGTATCCAGACAACTGGCCTCCATCGCCCTCTGAGGCAGAGAATTCCACGGACTCACAACTCACAAAAAAGTGTTTCCTCGTCTCTGTTCTAAATGGCTAACCCCTTATTCTTAAACTGTGACCCCTGGTTCTGGACGCCCCCAACATTGGGAACATGTTTCCTGCCTCTATTGTGTCCAAGCCCTTAACAATCTTATATGTTTCAATAAGATCCCCTCTTATCCTTCTAAACTCCAGAGTGTACAAGCCCAGACGTCCCACCATAGGGTGCCAGACCATACTATTGTTTAACCCTAGGGTGCCCTCCCCCCCCCCCCCCCCAATCCGGGTTTGACCCAAGAGTGCCCACCCTGCCAAAGTCCAACCCCAGGGTACTGTGTATGTTAAGAAGATCTGCCATGTAGCTTGATCAGATTTCACGCAAAAAAATGCTGGCATTGCACATTTGGATTTTCCTTCCCCCAACTAGTTACTCAATCTTGACTTCCATTTAGTGTTGCCTATGGTTTCAATTCTCTCATCCCTCCCATTGCCCAATCTGGTTCCATTTGCCCATCAACCTCCACACCCTCCCACTCCACATCACAATGGGTCCCAACTATCACCAACTATCCCACCCCCACCCTTTAGTACTGCCATATACAGTTCTGCTCCCTCTCAGCCCTGATGCAGCATCTCGACCTGAAACATCAACTCACTCCTTTGCCTCCGCAAATGCCGACTGACCTGCTGAGTTTTTCTAGTGATCTGTTTTCAGATTCCAGCATCTGCAGTCTTCTTTACCTTCGATCCCATCGTCTTGCCTTATTTAGCCCGTCGAAATTTTTTTTGAAATAATGAATTGAAAGAGAATTGAGAGTAGTTTCTGCAACTTTGGAAATGTTATCCCCAAACCCAGCTCCCAAAGTGGAGACACAAGAGACTGCAGGGGCTGGAATCTAGACCATAGACCAAAATGTAGGACAAATCTCATAATGGAGCTGCATCTGCTGTCTGTCTTGGTCCCCTGATTAGCTCCCATTAACTTCCACCCAAATTTTGCAAGGACTCAAAGACATGAACTATAGGGAGAGGGCTAGGGCTTTATTTCTTGGAGGCTGAGGAATGATCTCACAGAGGTGCATAGAATCATGAGTGGTTGCAGTGAGTCTTTTACCCAGAGCAGGGGGAACAAGAATCAGAGGGCACATGTTTAGGGTGAGAGGGGAAAAGTTTTAATAGGAATTCGAGGAACAGCCTTTTCACTGAGAGGGCGGTCGATATGTGGAGGATGTATAGCTGCATGAAGAGGTCATTGATGCAGGTACTGTAACTGCAGGTAAAAGACACTTGGACAGGTACATGGATAGGAAAGGATTAGAGAGATATGGGCCAAACATGGGCAAATAGGTCTAGCTTGGAGGGACATCTTGGTCAGTGTGGATGAGCTGGGCCGAAGCGCCTGTTGGCTCTATGACCCATGCCCTCGAGTTTTTAACATTTCATTCATGGGTAAAAGATTCTGACTATCGATCGTATCTATGCCTCTCATAACTTTACACGTTTCCACCAGGCGTGGCCCCCAGCCTGTGGCACTACAGCAATAACTATCCATGTTTGTCCAACCTCTTCTCAAAGCTGAAGGTTGTTTGCATCTGGAATGAGCTGCCAGAGAAAGCTGTAGAAGCAAATCTAATGATGACACTTTTGGATGAATATATGGCCAGGAAGGGTATTGAGGGACATGGACCCAATGTAGGTAAATGGGACCAGTCCAGAATGCCATCTTGTCGGCATGGATGAGTTGAGCTGAAGGGTCTGTTGACTCTGACTCTCCTTTTGTCCGTGACCCAGCAGCCATGTTGTGAGTCCACAATTAATGAGAAACCTGACAGTGATGGGAGTTTTTTCTCTCTGCAGGACCGGCGGGAATGCCGGGCCGGAGTATCGACGGCAGACACGGTGAAGTGGGCGTGCAGGGGGTGTTGGGACAGCCCGGGCGCCCTGGCCTACCCGGATCCCCCGGTATACCTGGTTTCTGCGAAGCTGCTGCTTGCTTAGGGGCCTCGGCCTACCTGGGCCCACCCAACTTCAAGGGGCCATGAAGTGACTCAAACTGACCACCCGCGTGCGCCCAAACATCCGAGCAGCAAGTGCCGCACGCACGATGCAGAGAGAGAGAGAGAGAGAGAGAGAGATGCAGACGGACACCACCAGGAATCAACCCCAGACAAGGGCATCTCTTGAAAACTGAACTGATTTTAAATATTTGGTGCATTTTATATAAAAGAAATACAAAGGAAATCCAAAAATAACCACAAAATACTACTTTACAGATTAAATGAAAGTCAAAAGAGTTTAAAAAAAAAAAAGTTTTTCTTTGGTATGTTTATTTGAGCAAAGATTGATGATGTACATTGGTTCCCAGCTTTTTATTTGGTTTAATTATTTTTAAATAACTTAGACAAACTATTAGGGAATGTTATCGTGATGTGAGTTTGCACCAGTCCCATGTGTGAATCTAATGTGTGCTGCAGTCAGTGTTTGTGTATAGAGTTCCATTTCTTTGTAGCCACTGCGCTTAATGTGATATTGATGAGGCCACCCGATTATATGCTCTGGACTAGTGCAGGGACCGAGACCATTGCTGAAGTCCTTCCATCACGACCCTGGTCTGGCATGGATCTCTGCAGATGTATCTCACGGCTCTGTCAGGGCGAGGATGTTCCACTGTGGTGAGATGTGGTTTGCTAAGCTCCATGCCAGCAGAATTTCACCTGAGACTTTTTACTGTCAACAAATGTGTACATAAAACTACAGAGCTGAATAGAGGCTGTCGAGTGGCGAATTACCCCCCCTCTGATGTCCCCCTCACATGTCTTTACTTGGAAGCAAGCTTCTTGATTGGGAGAGGGATGGAGTTGGGGCGGCACAGTAGCGCAGCTGATAGAGGTGTTGCTTCACGGCGCCAGAGACCCGGGTTTAATCCTGACCTTGGTGCTCTCTGTGTAGAGTTTGTACAATTTCCCTGTGACTGCATGGGCTTCCTTCTACATCCCATAGTCGTGTGGGGTTGTTGGGTAATTGACCTCTGTAAATTACCTCCTACTGTGTGGGGAGTGAGTGAGAAAGTGGGACAACATAGAACTGGTGTTAACTCTGTGTGAGGCAGTTCTGACGAGGTTACGAGTCAGCTCTGGTTCTGATTTGCCTTGGATGGCGTGGAGCTGATTGCATCTATTGTTGCATCTCGTACTCTGTCAGCTTCCCATTGCCTGTATGATGCTGGGGTGGAGGATTGGTTAGATATAAACTTCCCAAGCTGGTCTTCACTTGACGGATCTGTCAGCAAAGAGAGTTGTACCCTACACTTTCCTCACCTCAGGCCAGGAGTGCCACCTACTGAGCCAAAGCCCCCATGTCTGATGCTTTATGAAAGTCCTTCGTCATTGGTCAACCTGCTGGATACTCCGAGCATTCTTTGGGATTCCCACTTTGAGGAGCAGTGCGGGCATTGAGCTGGGACTTGAACAGAGCCATGCATCGTCTTTCAGAGAGCGGGTGGTTAGAAATCACATTGAGCAATGTAGGAGTACAGCAGTCTGCTAACCTGTACTCTGTGTTTCTGTCGTGACAGCTTTGCATAAACTCTTGCTTCCCTGGCTTATCAATCTGGAGAAGGTTTTAGCAATCGGGAGAAGGCCCCGCAAAGGCTGGCAAACTAACCAATTTAGTGGTGGATTTTCATGGCCTTTTCCTCTCTGTAAATAAATAGATGTCGTTTACAAGACTAGCAGAGGAGAAAGTATTGTTCCCTAAAGCAAACGAGCAAAACAAATCACAAGATGAGGACACTGAGAAATCAGCGGAATATTTCACCACACAATTCGGCACCCATTCACCCAAATAAACCCACCTACGGATTAACTTCATGAACATTATTAATTTATTATGTTTGAAATCTTGTGCAACTGTAAAGACCGTGTGTTTGTCTCTCGTTGTACTGCAGCACCATCCAATAAAACAGACATTTTGTAAAAGACAATGTTTTTCTGTCGCCTACAGAAATCCCCCCTCCCCCTCCCCCTGCTACACCGCACCCATGCTGGTGCTCAACATCACCACCCCCTCCATCCTCCCAGGCCACTCCACCCGGACCTTGCACAGGCTCCTTTCGGTTGGACTTTGTGCTTAGGCCGAGCCATTACATTTGACCTGTGCAGTGGGATGGCAGACTCGATGGACCAAACAGCCTAATTCTGCTCCTGTGCCTTCTGGTTTGTGTCCCTGCACTAGGCCTGTGCACTTTGGCCTTGGGTTGGAAACCTACACCTGGACTCTGCACACTCACTTTGCTTTTGACTTCTCTTTGGTTACATTTGTTTTAATTTTATGCCTTTTACTGTCAATAAATGTGTACATAAAACTACGGAGCAGAAGTGTGGCTGTCGAGTGGTGATTTGTCCCTCTCTGAGGTCCACCCACATGACTTGACCTGGAAGGTTACTTGATCGGGGGTTTCTCGATTGGGGTAGGGATGAACTTGTCATTGGGAATACTTTAAACAATTCCTAGCTGAGACTTGAACGGCTGCCTCTAAGGGACCCATATGATTCCACTGTCTTCCCTTACACATTGCCCCTTTAGCAGATCCACCCTCTCCTGAGGTCATCCCCGAGCACCATTGATGGGGTTCTCTGGTCTACTGCTGTTGGCTCACTTCATCGGTTGCAGTTGAAGAGGCAGCTCAAAGACTGACAGTCAATCTTGAAACCCAGGAAGTAATCAGAAGGTTGGCACCGTGGTGCAGCTGGTAGAGTTGTTGCCTCTCAGCACCAGAGACTGGCGTTCAATCCTGACCTTGGGTGCTGTCTGTGTGGAGTTTGCACGTTCTCCCTGTGACCACCGGGTGCTCTAGTTTCCACCCACATCAGAGACCTGTGGGTTTGTAGGTTAATTGGCATCTGTAAATTGCCCCCTAGTGTGTAGGGAGTGGATACGAAAGTGGGATAATGTCGATCTAGTGTGAACAGGTGATTAATGGTCGGCATGGTCTCAGTGAGCTGAAGGGCCTGTTTCCATATTTGTCTTTAGATAACCTAAAGTCAACAAGGGGGTCCAGTGATAAGAAAATGATAGGACTCTGAACACAGAGCATTCAGACAACATCTACACTAAGAGTGAGGAGTGCAATATTTAACAGTTATTAGACCTTGATTATGGGACTCTCAGAGGACCTGTCGTCATATTGTGGATGTTTTAGTTTTAGAGATACAGCGCGGAAACAGGCCCTTCGGTCCACCAGGTCTGTGCCGACCAGCGATCTCCGCACATTAACACTACCCTACACACACTAGGGACAGTTTTTGTTTACATTTATCAATCCAATTAACCTACAACCCTGTGTGGAGTGTGGGAGGAAACCGAAGATCTAGAAGAAAACCCACACAGGTCACGTGGAGAATGTACAAAATCCATACAGACAGGCACACGTAGTCGGGATCGAACCCGGGTCTCAAATGTTGTCACTTGCTTCTCCGGTAGGCCATTCGGTATCTAAATAACCCCCCCACCCGCACCAATCTGGTCTGCCTCAACTCTCATTCAAATAATGGTAGGGGATGGAAGTGAGTAAAGAGGGAGGGAGTGGATGCAACCTCTTTGTTCCCTATAGCTTATAGTATATGCTCAATTCTCTATAAAATGTAATGCAGTTGACTGCTGAATCCCTTGTTTCAAGCTCCTACAACTCACTGGCAGAAATAGCCAGATACTTCCTAAAGCAATGGGCATGAGAGTTTCTCCTTTGCCTAATCTCACTCTTAGAATGTGAGGTTTGTGGCAAATGCACTGTTTAGGAGCCATCTACTGCTGCTTCACTGTTCTGGTGAACTGGCCTTTCGTCTCATGTGACCGACGTGGTCAAGATTAGGTCAAAACTGTGTCCCTGAAATCTTTGAACATTGACCCTGGACTCCAAAGAATCTTAAAATTAAAAATTAAACAATGCCAAAAAAGATATGAGAAAAGAACAGGGTACAGGAAGAACACGAAGCACCTTCAAATGTTTAAAGTAATCAAATGCAAAATTATCCACTTCATTGACAAAGCAAACAAAAAAGGCATATTATTTGAATTATGTTAGATTGGAAAACTACTGAAAGTTCACGTATAATGCAGTGTGTTAAGGCAAGTGTTATGCTGGCCTTCGTAGCAAGAGGAATTTGAGTGTAAGAGCAAGGATGTCTTGCTGTAATTACCCAGGACCTTGTTGAAACTACGCCTGAAATAATGGGTGCAGGCACAAGGAACTGCAGATGTTGGAATCGTGAGCAAAATGCAAAGTGCTGGAGGAACTCAGCAGGTCAGGCAATATCAGTGGAGGGAATGGACAGGCAACAATTTGGGTCGGGAACCTTCAACAGACTTCTTCAGAAGCGTGTGCTGAAATGGTTTCCTTGGCTTAGAACAGACATAGTTGGTGCAGATGAATACAACCGATTAAGGTGGTGGGACCCAGCAATATGAACATTGAATTCTCCAATTTTAGGTAACCTAACAATCCCACCTCCCCTTACTTTCCTCCCCTCATGCCCCACCTAGACTCACAACAATTTCTCCCCACCCCCCCCCTTTTCCCACCACCTACGTTCCTTTCTCTGGCTTCACAATTCACAACTCTTCAATCCTTTTGTCTTACACCCTTTTTTTCACCTCTGTCCAATCATTTGCCTATCAACCCCCTCGCATTCACCTTGTCATTCCCCTCCTCTCTTCTAGCTTTCTCTCCCCCCTCCCCCAATGAGCCTGAAGGAGGATCCAGACCCGAAACGTCACATATCATTGTTCTCCAGAGATGTTGCCTCACCTGCTGAGTTACTTCAGCTTCTCTACATCGGCGAGACCAAGTGCAGGCTCTGCGATCATTTTGCTGAAACCTCCGCTCAGTCTGTCTGCACCTACCTGATCTCCCGGTGGCCCAGCACTACCTCTCCCATTCCCAATCTGACCATTCTGTCCTGGGCCTCCTCCATTGTCAGAGTGAGGCCCAGCGCAGATTGGAGGAGCAGCACCTCATTTTTTGCTTGGGTAGTTTACACCCCAGTGGCATGAACATTGACTTCTCTAACTTCAGATAGCCCTTGCTTTACCTCTCTCTCCATCCTCTTCCCCTTCCCAATTCTCCCACCAGTCTTACTGTCTCCGCCTACATTCTATCTTTGTCCCGCCTCCTCCCCCTCCAGTCTAAAGAAGGATCTCGACCCGAAACGTTGCCCATTCCTTCTCTCCAGAGATGCTGCTTCACTTGCTGAGTTACTTCAGCATTTTGTGCCTACCTTCGAGTTACTTTAGCACTTGTTTCCTTTTTTAGTAAACCAGCAACTGCAGTTCCTTGTTTCGGGGAAATATCACTAAGGAAATATCTGGTCCAAACCCCATTCGTAGCCCCGCCCCCACGGATGCCCCCCCCCCCACGGATGGCCCCGCCCCTACGGGTGGCCCCGCCTCTACGGGTGGGCCCCGCCTCTACGGGTGGCCCCGCCTCTACGGGTGGCCCCGCCCCCCCCGCCCCTACGAATGGATGGTGGCCCCGCCCCCCGGTGGCCCCGCCCCTACGAGTGGCCCCGCCCCTACGGATGGCCCCGCCCCTACGGATGGCCCCGCCCCCGGATGGCCCCGCCTCTACGGATGCCCCGCCCCTACGGAATGCCCCCGCCCCTACGCCCCTACGAATGGCCCCGCCCCTACGGGGCCCCGCCCCCACGGATGGCCCCGCCCCCACGGATGGCCCCGCCCCCACGGATGGCCCCGCCCCTACGAGTGGCCCCGCCTCTACGGATGGCCCCGCCTCTACGAATGGCCCCACCTCTGTGGGCGGTCCCGTCCATTTTCAGCCCCGCCCCACATCCAGGCCCCGGCGCCGCCATCATGGCCGTGCTGCCCTCGCTCCGTCGCCCCGGGCCGCTGCTAGTGATTCTCGGCGCCACCGGCACCGGGAAGTCGCGGCTGGCGCTGGAGCTAGGCCGCAGGCTCCGCGGGGAGATCGTCAGCGCCGATAGCATGCAGGTAAGGGGTGGCGAGGCGAGTTATGGCGAGGAACGTGTGGTGAACGATGGTCAGCGATGGTCAACGATGGTCAACAGTGGTCAACAGTCCAGGACACACATCTAGTACATGCGGGAGGTGATAACCCACTGAATGACGAGATGGGACAAGGGGTGAACGGGACAAGGGGTGAGGGATTAGATGGAGCGAAGGACGAGTTGGGGAAGTAAGAGACCAGTGGGATGAGGAATGGTGCTGAGGATAAACTCCGTGCATTGCTGGGAACTGTGACTTGTGGTCTGACCGGTCGTCGAGGCAGAAATCATCCAGACACACAGAAGTCAAGAGTGTTTTATTGTCATATGTCCCAGATAGGACAATGACATTCTTACAAATATGCCAGGAGATTACAGACGGCTGCAGGTCAAATAAGGAAGTTGTTGTAGGCGATTTTAACTTTCCCAACATTGACCGGGCAAATCGTGATGTCAACGGTTCAAATGGGGTGCAGTTCCTCAAATGTGTTCAGGAGGGTTTTCTCAAGCAGTATCATGTAGAGGCCCTCACACGTGAGAGGGCAACACTGGTTCTAGTATTGGGATGGGCAAGTTAATGAAGTGTTCGTGGGACGAGTGGCAACATTTCTATTAGGTTTAAGATACTTACGGATAGGGACAGAGAGGACCCACATGTTGAAATGCTCAACTGGGGTAAAGCCAACTTTGAGGGTATGAGAGAAGGTCTCACTCACGTTGGCTGGAGCAGGTTATTTGAGGGGAAAGGAACATCAGCCAAGTGGGATATTTTTAAAAGTGTGCTGACAAAATCTCAGGATATGTACGTCCCTGTTGGAGTGAAGAGCAAAGCAGGCAAACGTAAGGAAGCTTGGCTAGCGAGGGAAATTAAGGCATTGGTCAAAAACAAGAAGGATGCATGGGACGGGTATAGGCAGCTAGGATCCTGTGCATCCTTGGAGAAGTTTAAGGAGTACACTGAAAAGTAAATTGGAAGGGTAAAAGGGGTCAGGAGATAGCTCTGGTGGGTAGCATTAAGGCCAATCCCAAAAGAATTTCTAAACACATAAGGGGGAAAAAGGTAACTCGAGAGAGAGTGGGACCTCCCAGGAATCAAAGTGGTCACCTCTGTGTGGAGCCACAGATGATGGGCAAGGTCCTCAATGAGTATTTCTCCTCTGTATTTACAGAGGAGAAAGATAGTAGAATGGAGGAACTTGGAGCAGTCTACGGAAGTGTTACTGTCGAAGACGTACTGAAGGTGCTATCGTGTATGAAGGTAGACAAATCTCCAGGGCCTGATCAGGTATATCCGAGGACATTGTGGGAAACTTGAGAGGAAATTGCGGGAGCCCTGGTTGAAATTTACAGGTCGTTATTAAATACAAGAGAGGTGCCGGAAGAATGGAGGGTGGCAAATGTGTGCCTCTTTTCGAGAAGGGCTGCAGGGAAAATGCTGGGAACTATACGCTGGCGAGTTTAGCATCTGTAGTTGGAAAGTTACTAGTTGGAGAATATTCTGAGGGATAGGTTATACAGGCATTTGGATGGACAAGGATAGTCAGCATGACTTAAGGACAGTCATCATGGTTTTGTACGTGGGAGGACGTGTCTCACAAATCTTTTTTTTTAATTTTATAATTTTATTTATTAGAAGTAATAGTATAGAAGTTGGGATGTAATGTTAAAATTGTACAAGGCATTGGTGAGGCCAATTCTGGAGTATGGTGTACAATTTTGGTCGCCTAATTATAGGAAGGATGTCAACAAAATAGAGAGAGTACAGAGGAGATTTACTAGAATTTGCCTGGGTTTCAGCAACTAAGTTACAGAGAAAGGTTGACCAAGTTAGGCCTTTATTCTTTGGAGCGCAGAAGGTTAAGGGGGGCCTTGTAGAGGTTTTTAAAATGATGAGAGGGATAGACAGAGTTGACGTGGAAAAGCTTTTCCCACTGAGAGTAGGGAACATTCAAACAAGGGGACATGACATGAGAATTAAGGGACTGAAGTTTAGGGGTAACATGAGGGGGAACTTCTTTACTCAGAGAGTGGTAGCTGTGTGGAATGAGCTTCCAGTGAAGGTGGTGGAGGCAGGTTCGTTTTTATCATTTAAAAATAAATTGGATAGTTATATGGATGGGAAGGGAATGGAGGGTTATGGTCTGAGCGTAGGTATATGGGACTAGGGAAGATTATGTGTTCGGCACGGACTAGAAGGGTCGAGATGGCCTGTTTCCGTGCTGTAATTGTTATATGGTTATATATGGTTAAGTACAGTACAATAGTACAAGCCAAATATGTCTTATTACATTTATTGTACCATTTCATTTTTTAAGCTTTAAAAAGTGAGAGAAGTAAAGAAAGTGAGAGAAAGTCGTGATATTGTGAAAGAGTGATCAAAAAGAAAGACCCATTAAGCAAAGAGTTAGGGAAAAAAGTTAAGAAATAGGCCATAGAAAAGAAAAAAGAAAAAGAAACAAAAGCTCTATTATGAAGAAGGGATATACCAACTTCGTATTTTACCAGATCCTGACACCATGTCTCACAAATCTGATTTGAGTTTTTTGAAGACGTGACCAAAAGGTCGATGAGGGCAGAGTTGTACATGGATTTCAGTAAGCCATTCGACTAGGTTCTGCATGGCAGGCTGCTCTGGAAGGTTAGATTGCATGGGATCCTAGGAGAGATAGCTGAATGGATAGCAAATTGGCTTCATGGAAGGAAGCAGAGGGTGATGGTTGAAGGTTGCTTCTCGGACTGGAGGCCTGTGACTCGTGGTGTGCCTCAGGGTTTGGTGCTGGGCATGTTATTGCTTGTCACCTACATTAATGATTTGGCTGAGAACATACAGGGCAAGATTAGCAAGTTTGCTGATGATACAAAAGTGGGTGGTTTTGCAGATAGTGAAGATGGTTGTGAAAAATTGCAGCAGAATCTTGATCGATTGGCAAGGTGGGCTGAGGAATGGTTGATGGAATTTAATACAGAGAAATGTGAGATGGTGCATTTTGGGATGTCTAACAAGGGCAGGACCTACACAGTGAATGGAAGGCCTCAGGGGAGTGTTGTAGAGCAGAGGGATCTAGGTGTGCAGGTGCATGGTTCCTTGAAAGTCGAGTCGCAGGTAGATAAGGTGGTCAAAAAGGCTCTTGGCAATTGGCCTTCATCAGTTTGAATATTGAGTATGGAAGTTAGTTGTATAAGAGGTTGGAGAGACCACATTTCGAATATTAAGTTCCGTTCTGGGCACCATGGCACCAGTTTCAGAGAAGATTTACGAGGATGTTGCCAGGACTAGAGGGTCTGAGCTATAGGGACAGGTTGAGTGGGCTAGGTCTCTATTCCTTGGAGCGCAGGAGGATGAGGGGTGATCTTATAGAAGTGTATAAAATCATGAGAGGAATAGATCGGGTAGATGCACACTCTTGCCCAGAGTCGGGGAATCGAGGATCAGAGGACATAGGTTCAAGGTGAAGGGGAAACGATTGAATGGGTATCTGAGGGATAACCTTTTCACACAAAGGGTGGTGGGTGTATGGAACGCGCTGCCAAACGAGGTAGTTGAGGCAGGTATTATTGCAATGTTTAAGAATATTTAGGCAGGTACATGGATAGGACACGTTTGGAGGGATATGGACCAAATGCAGGCAGATGGGGCTAGTGTAACTGGGACATGTTGGCCGATGTAGGCAAGTTGGGCCAAAGGGTCTGTTTCCACATTATCACTCTATGACATTGAACAGTGTTAGTGAGCTTTGGATTGGCGTAGCCTGTGGTCCACGGGACAAGGAATGAGCAGTGGCTAGCATGGACACAGTGGGACAAATATCCTCCTTTGCTCTTTTTTTCAACAGTTGCTGTCAGCATTTAAAATGCTGTCAATTTGAACAGTTCTTCAACTATGGGCAAATGATGAGAAGGTTTTGAAGCTATTTGTGGTTGGAAGGAGTGGAGTGGTGAGGTTGGTGAAGCACTGGAAGGTTGTCAGCTTTGGGAGCGAAGGGAAGGGAAGCCATGAGATGGAGCTTTGATGCTGATGATATGTGTGCTGCAGGTTTACAAAGGTCTGGACATCATCACGAACAAGGTGACAACTGAAGAGCAGCGACTCTGCGCTCATCACATGATCAGTTTCCTCGATCCCCTGGTGTCGTACTCGGTGGTGGATTTCAGGAATAATGCACTGCCTATAATATCCTTCGACCTGTGCCGTCTTAGAGTTGTGATATTATTTGTGTGGGGAATACCATGCTGGGATCTCAGTTGGCATGCTGTGGGGGAGATTAAGCAATGGAGTGGGTGTGAAGAGGTATGGGTAGGTGTCTCCTCAGAAAGCCAATGTCCATTCAAATATGGTCTTGCTGTGGGTTTTGGCTGAGCTTATTTGGGTCATATAACTTTTAATATTTACATTGATTCCATTCATCAAACTGAAATAGTTGGAACTCTCCATTAACTATCCACATCGAAGATATAATTGACCGAGAAAAGATTCCGATTATCGTTGGAGGAACTAATTACTACATTGAATCGCTACTGTGGAAAGTGCTGGTGGACACAAAGGTATGATAAATAGAGGTACAGAGGGAGATATAGCTTTAGGTTTATAATTGTCATGCCCACTGACATACAGCTTTGCTCTGCATGCTATCCAATCAAATAATACTAGTCAAGTCAAGGTTATTCGTCACATACACATACGAGATGTGCAGTGAAATGAAAAGTGGCAATGCTCGCGGACTTTGTGCAAAAAGACAAACAACCAAACAAACTACAAACAGAATCACATATTCTTTTACATATTAAATATTGTGGACGGAAGGAAAAAGGTTCAGTAAAGTTAGTCCCTGGTGAGATAGGAGTTTACAGTCCGAATGACCTCTGGGAAGAAACTCTTTCTCAACCTCTCCATTCTCACAGCTTGGCAACGGAGGCGTTCTCACAGCATGGCAACGGAGGCTATACATAAATATTATCAATTCCAATTCAAGTACAAGAGATAGAGCAAAGGGAAAGATACTGAATGTGCAATATAGTTGTCAGCATTGTAGCCCCTCAGGTATAGGTAAATGTCAATGTGAAATCAAGCCAGGCCATGTGTGGGGGGAAAAAACAAGTAGAATAAGTTGAGACAAAGCAGCACGGTAGAACAGTGGTAGAGTTGCTGCCGTACAGCACTTACAGTGACAGAGATCTGAGTTCGATCCCGACCACGGGTGCTGTCTGTCCAGAGTTTGTACGTTCTCCCTGTGACGATGTCGTTTTTTTCTGAGATCTTAGGTTTCCTCCCACACTCCAAAGACGTACAGGTATGTAGGTACACCTACATGTACTCCTCTTGTACACGCAGTGGGAGGCGATGTGAGTGAAGCCAGAGGTGATTTATGGAAGTGACAGAACCCATGAAAGTTCTAAAACTCGACAATTCCTGGCATTATGACTCTTGATTGATGCTCTCTCTTTGTGACCCTCCCCCTCACTGGCACCGTACTGTAGCTTAACCTCTGACATTTACCCACTGGTAGGTTTAATGTGTACTTCTGTCTGTGCTGCAGGACGGGACTGCTGTTTGCTCTGCCCGAGATGCAGCAGTTGTGACTCAAACACCAGTGACCGACAGGAAAGAAGAACTGGAAAAACTGGACTTCCTAGAGCTGTACACACGACTGGTTGGAGTTGATCCTGAAATGGCAGAAAAATTACACCCACACGACAAACGAAAAGTGGCAAGGTTGGCTTAAAATGAGTGGTTGTTATTTCCCAAAATACCACTTACTCATCAGATGGAATTTACCAACCAACACGTAATTTGAACTAGTACACCTCTTATTTTCCTGCTTTCATTGAACTGCAAGATATGTCCGTGGATTGGATCTGAAATGAAAGGCATAAAATATAATACCAGATGGAAGTATCAGGAATGCCTCGAGTTTAGAGAGCTGCATTTGAGCTCTTCTCCAGGAACTTGGGGACGCAATCCTGGTTGCCACTTCAGTGGAGTATTCAGGAGGATACCCAATAGATGTACCATCATTTGAATATGATATTATGTTGGGTAGATATAAAAGAGCTGAGGACTTGCCACTGTGACCAGATCAGTACTAAACTAGTTGCTTTGTTATTAGTGGGACCTTTATTTGACAACCTGGATGAAAAGTATGTATTTTGATGTAATCTGTTTTGCAATGTACTGAGGTCACGAATGATGTTAATCGAATGCCCATCTTGGCACAATTAAATTAAGGAAACTGTTTATTAGGCAGCATGTGGGCAATATTCTTTGATCAGTGGGCCAACCTTTGAGAATTGTTAGCTCTTTCAAATAGGAATTAAGGTGTTCTCGGAATAGTGCTTCTTGCTGTGCACTCTGGATCTTCCAGGCTAACATTAAATGTAGTATCAGTAAAAATCAGTAAAGGTATATCCCTGGTAGGCAATAAGTGAACAAGCTGTTGTTGGAAATGTGGGCTGTAGGTCAGGAGATCCTCGTGGCTCCTCAAAGGGAAGCAGCAGTTACCTTCATGGGGATAGACCAAGATAGCTGCAGTGCTGGTCATAAGATTGTACGCGTTTAAAATTGTTTGATTGCATGAAGCCCATATAGTACACAGTATACACGATAATGGTAGATACAATAAATGCAACGAAAAATGAGATAGCAAAATGGTGCAAAGGTTGTAGGACAATCTGAAGTAGTTAAAAAAAAACCAAACTAAAGTGCACTAACATTAATGAATGCAGTAGTGTTATGAGCAAGAGGACATGGCAGCATCTCCAGGAAGGGGATGAGAAAGGTGATTTTTTTAATTCTCCCAGAGCTCTGATAGCAATGGATAAGATGTTGGTCTTAGGTCTGGAGGTCCAAGCTTCTGAGTTTTCAAACATCTCTATTTTCAACCAGAAAAGGGAATGTCCAGGGTGACCGGCATTCTTGGGGATACTTCCAGCCTTCCTGATGCAACGCACCTTGAAGATGGACTGGATGGAGGAGGTGATAAGTCCATAATGGACTAGGCTGTGTTCACCACTCTCTGTGGGTTCAGAGGGTCAAGAGCAGAGAAGTTGATGTACCAGAGTGAGATGCATCCCATCAGAATACCTTCTATAGTGTATTTAGAAATTTGAGGGAATCCTCGTGGATGTGCCGAATCTGCTCAGACGCCTAAGGAAGTGAATACACTGATGTGTCGTCTTGATCACTACATCAGTGTGAAGGGATTAGGTTAGGTTGCTGGATGCCTAAAAGGAACTTGAAGCTGTTGGCCACTCTGCAACAGCTCTTTTGTCGAATGTTGGGTTGTGTTCACCAAACCCCACCCCAGCTTTTGAGATCAGCAACCGACTCTTTTATCTTGCTGGCATTCAGGGCTAGGTTGTTGCCCTCTCACCGTAACAAAGTTTCCAATCTCTTTCCTATACTCCATCTCACGATTGTCGTTGATCTGGCCGACAAACATTGTATCATTGGTGAACTTAAGGATCGAGTTGACCATGAGGCGTGTGTGTAAAGAAAGGAGAGCAGGGGACTGAGCGCACAACCCTGAGGAGTGCCAGTGTTGAGGGTCAAGATGGAGGAAATGTTATGGCCAATTCTAATTGACACGTCTGCCAGTCATGAAGTTACGAAGCCCACTGTAGATAGAGGCGCCAAGGACCAGGAGATGAGCTTATTCAGTATTATGTGTTAAAGGCTGAGCTGTAGTCAATGAATATCATCCTGACGTTGGTGATTCAGAGCTGAATCTTGTGTAAGGGAGATGGTGTCGTCTGTGGATCTATTTTCCTTATATTTCCAGTATATGCTACCGATTTCCAGTGAACACAAAGTCGGTGAACGCTATTTGGCTTGTGAAGCCCAGTTATCAGTCTGGAATTTGAAAACTGAAGGAAGTGCAGAATTTGTTGTGGAGAATCTGGCATTTGGTCCCTTAGACTGTGCTGGTGTAAAAACTCTGATGTGCCCTTTTACCCCAATCAACATATATATCTGTTTCATTTGATTTGTGCTTGTCAAATGGTGTACGCCTGGGGGTGATGGAGAGATCCACACTTTAATCGCGGAAGTAATGGGATTTTTCTCGAATTGTGCATTGTACTTTAGTAACGCATAGCTTTAGATTTCATTGCTGCAAAGCTATTTTAACAGAGGTGCCTCCAGGTCTGTGGACAGACAGGCTGCACTTTTGTCATTGTGGTCGGAATGTCTGCCCGTCGGTAACCCTGGCTTTCTCCGACAGGAGTCTGCAGGTTTACGAGGAGACGGGAATTCCCCACAGCAAGCATCTGCAGCAGCAGCAGGAAGAAGAGGGCGGAGGACCCCTGGGCGGGGCACTGCGCTTTCCACGGTCCTGTATTTTGTGGCTGCACGCTGACCTTGCAGGTAAGAGGAAGTGGGAATAAGCAAATTTGTTTGTATCAGTAATAAGAATCGAAAGATTAGTATCACCTGCCAATCTCTCGAGAATTAAAGATCAAGAATCACCCTTCTCCATTATTTTTAATAGTGGTAGGCTTCAGTTGTGGTAGTGAGCTTTAAATCAATTTAAAGCTAGATTTTAAATCAAATAATTAATTTACTTGTTCGTAGGACATCGCTGTTGAGGCTTGCAATTACCGTCCATCGCTAATTGCAGTTAAGAGTTTTATGGGTTTGGAGTTGCACAGATGGTAACAATGGCAGATTTCATTGCCTGAAAGTTGTTGTTGATTCTTGGTTAACCTGCAAAGCTTCCATTGAACATATAGAGGTTTCATGATCACCATTATTGATACCAGTCTCTCAAGTCCCTTCAAATCTTTCCCCTCTCACTTTAAGCCTATGCCTTCTAGTTTTTGACTCTCCTATCCTGGGGAAATAGCTGCGGCTGTTCACCTTTTCTATGACCCTCGTGATTTGATAAACCTTTATAAGGTCACCCTTTGGTATCCAGTGCTCCATGGTAGAAAGACCCAGCCTATCCAGCCTCTGTTGCTCAAATGTGCTAAACACCCAGTATAACTTTCCCAATGCTAAAGGGCCACAGCTTAGATGGGGTGGAATTAGTCAAATGTGTTCAAGAACGTTTTTTCAGGCAATATATAGAGGGCCCTTCAAGGGAGTGGGCAAATCTTAGCCTACTCTTCAAGAATTAGGTGGGGCAAGTGAATGAAGTATTGGTGGGTGAGCCTTTGGGATCAGCGACTACAGTTCTATTACCTTTAAAAATAGTTATGGATATAAACAGGTCTTACCCACAAGTTAAAGTTCTGAATTGGGGCAAGGTCAACTTTAATGGTATTAGACTGGAACTTGCACAATTGGAGTATTTTGTTTGCGGGCAAAAGGACAAAAAGTGGGATGCTTTTAAAAGTCTGATAGTGAGAATTCATAGTGTGCATGTCCCTTTCAGAGTGAAGGGCTAGGTAGGTGGAAGGAACCCTGGATGACGAGAAATGTAGGCTCTGGTGAGAAAAAATCATACACCAATTGGTGTGGTGAAATTCACTGGCTAGGTCAATCATACAATTTAAAAATCAACAGACTCAGAAAACACATTTTAACATAAACATCCATCACAGTGACTCCTCACTGTGATGGAAGGCCAAACTAAAGTTCCAAGTCCTTCCCTTGTTGTTCTTCCATATATATATATATATAAATCATTGTCAGACACAGGTGAGGTGTTGCATGACTGGAGGGTGGCTAATGTTGCACCTCTATGTAAGAAGGGCTGCAATGAAAAACCTGAACATTATAGACCAGTAAGCTTGATATCCATGGTAGGTAGTTATTGGGAAGGTTTCTTAGGAATAAGATATATTACACCTCATACCTCAGATCAGTGATGAGCAGGGAAGGAAGCAGATGAACGTTGGAAGGTGTAATTGAGCGTAACTTGTTCTAAGTAAAAGGATTACATGGAGTTAGGAAGAAATGGGAGTGTTTGAAATCAGATTTCTTGATGTCGTAGAATTTGATGTGATGTTGATGTATTTACCTGGTCCGAAGATGGCTGTGACTAAAATGAGCTGAGAATTGAACCATTTTATATATCAATCAATATCATTGCAAGATTCATTTAAAGTGTTGGTAAACATATAACTCTTAAATGTCTCTTCTCTAGTCCTCGATGAGCGCTTGGATAGGCGCGTTGACGAAATGCTTTCCACTGGTCTTCTAGAAGAGCTGACTAGTTTTCACAACCAGTACAACCAACAGAAAGTAGCCAAGAACAGGTCAGATGTAGTCCCGTTAAGGGTATAATCAGTCAAAAAATGTAAACTTTCAGGACATCACACGTGGTTTTTGGAGTTATAGAGAATCATACAGCATAGAAACAGCCCATCATGTTCATGCCCACCATCAAATACCTCTATATACTAATCTTCCAGTCAAGTAATCTTGTTTAATAACAATGTTTAATAACAATGCCTTTGATGCATTGGAAATTTAAATCCTTTTATATAAAACATAGAAAGTACAACAGAGGAACAGGCCCTTCTGCCCACAATGTCTGTGCCGAACATAAAATGCCAAAAACTGACATCTGCCTACACATGATCCATACGCCTCCATTCCCTGCTTATCCACGTGCCTATCTAATAACATGTTAAACGGCACTAACGCATCTGCTTCCCCCACCACCCTGGCAATGCACTATTGCTCTGTGCGTGTCTCTTTTAAACTTCATCCTCTCACTTCAAACTATGCCCTCTAGGGGTAAAGGTTTTGACTGTCTACCTTATCTATTTCTACATTCAACCAGGGAACAGACCATACCACACCTTGTTATGAGAAATGAGTCTGGCCAGGTGATTGAAATTTCAGTGGGAGAACATTTGTTAATTTATCTTATCTTTTTCCATTGAGACACAACACAGCCAGGACTATCAGCATGGCATTTTCCAATCCATTGGATTCAAGGAATTCCACGAATATCTGATCTCCAAAACTAGCTCCAGTGAAATGAGGGACAAACTGTTGACCCAAGGTACCATACTATATCATGTGTTGTAATAGTAGTGTTCAGCAATACTGGGCTAGGCAATGTGCAAGAAGTCCTTTTAGTGTACGAGGATAGCAGTGAATATGGGAACCACGCTCCAAGGAGACCGGTTACATAGGAGTGTGTATGTATCACGAGAGCATGTTAGCATTTATTGCCCATTCTAAATTGCTGTTTAGTCGACGGCTGTGAGGCTCTGAACCACAGCCGTGCTCTGGTGAAGATACTCCCACTGCGTTGATCACTAGCATGTTTCATGGTAAAAACTGATTAAAATGTGGTCCCCACTCTGAACATGAAGAGGAGCTGGAGAAGACCATCTGCTCTCTCCCTCTCTGGTCCCTCTGCTCTTCGGTCCCTCGGTTCCGTATACATTTCAAGACCCTCCTCTATGTCTACAAAGCCCTCAATGGGCTTTCCCCCTCCTACATTAAAAGTCTTCTCACCCACCACTCCACCTCCAGGTCCCTCAGATCGGCCGATTTGGAAATGTTGGATTAATCACTTTTCCAGAGCAGTTTTCTGCCCTAATGATTTTATTTTTTCAACATAAGCATTATACTTGTCCACCATCATAGCTTTCATTGTGTATTTCCTGTCAACCAGAGCCAGCAGTCTCTGTCTTTAGTTTGGGTTTAAGACCCAAGTTTTGCATTGAACAATGTCATTTTTATCTCTGTCAACTTCCATCGTGGTATGGTCACGCTTCCCCAAAACCCATTGGACAAGTTTATCAGTTGATTATTTCTCAGTACAAAAAACAAGGTCCAAAATTTCCGTTTTGCTCGATAATCTTCCATGAATTCATCTTCCACCTTGCTACAGTGGTTTTGCTTGATTAGGTTAGAATTTTAAAATATTTAACATGAAATACTAATGTCTTTTATGCCATATTCAGCATACAACAACTATTTATTAGTCTTTGGATAATTTCTTGTAGTGTTTTCTTCCCTTTGCTGTGTCTACGATAAACTTAAATCAATTATAATTCTACATCTTGATCAAGCCAAGATCAAGTCTCACTAATGCACTGATCACATTATTAATAATGCTACACCATAGGTTTCCCTGTTTGCCAGTTTGCGTGTTAGCTTTGATCACATCACAGGCAGATTTTTATGATAACTAGAACATACTTATTTACTTATATTATATCATTAAATCTGTCGCCTTGTTGTGAATGCTGCAAACATTCAGATACGTCACCTTTAATTTCGTCATTTTAACATTTTTCTTTATATTGACCTCCTTTCTGCTTGATGTAATTTTTGCTTAATACTTCTCTGATTTTTTTTTTTTTTTTAAATTCTTGCTTTGTATGTCAGTAGGTGGGGCCCTTGAGACCGAGTGAGACAGAAATTGGTGGGTTCTGAAGCCAAGGGTTAGAATGATAGCATCTGAGTCCAATTGTGACTGTCAACCATCACTGGGCAGTGGCTGCAACTTGTGTTTCAGTGGCTGCAACTTGTATACTTGTGTCGTTTTGAAATTTGTGCAAGTGCATTCCTCTTACTCTGAGTAGAGAATTCCAAATGTATGAATCAGTGCGTTACTGTATCAAACAAATCATGTTTTCAGAGCATTCACAAACCATTCTTCTGACACATCTATGTCCTTCGAATGGTGAATGTATGTTTATTAATATTTACATGCTGTTCTACTCTCGGCAGGTATCACTGCGCTGAAACAAGTCACCAAGCGTTATGCGCGGAAACAAAACAAATGGGTTCGCAATCGTTTCTTGAAAAGTAAGTAACCATATAACAATTACAGCACGGAAACAGGCCATCTTGGCCCTACAACTCCGTGCCGAACAAATTTTTTTTTCCCTTAGTCCCACCTGCCTGCACTCATACCATAACCCTCCATTCCCTTCTCATCCATATGCCTATCCAATTTATTTTTTAAATGATACCAATGAACCTGCCTCCACCACTTCCACTGGAAGCTCATTCCACACCGCTACCACTCTCTGAGTAAAGAAGTTCCCCCTCATATTACCCCTAAACTTCTGTCCCTTAATTCTGAAGTCATGTAGCAGAATATTTGAGGAGCAAACCCATGAACGCAGTGTGCTGTATTAAAGAGCAAGTATATCTTCAGGACTTCTATGGAGTTCTGTAATCATAATGTGCTATTATTCCTACATGAACATGTTTAAAACCTGTGCAACCCCCGAGGCATTGACCAAAATTCACTACTTCACGGGGTTTTGGAAGCCAATTAAATAGTAACTTGGTATAAGAAATATGATATTTACTTAAAATGGGAATTAATTGTAAGACCATGTGAAGCAAGAAAGGATTAGGACCACAGGAGACATAAGAATTTGCAGATGCTGGAATCCTGAGTGAAATACGGTGCTGAAGAAGCTCAGCAGGTTAGGCAGCGTCTACGGAGGGAATGGACAGGCATTTCCCATCGCGATCATTCTTCACACTCTGCAGACGATGTTTCAATAGACAATAGGTGCAGGAGTCGGCTATTCAGCCCTTCGAGCCGGCACTGTTAAGCTAGGACCTTTCTTCAGACAAAAAAATTACTGTTTAAAGAAGAGTAGCAGTCCCGTAGATGCTGCCTCACCCGCTGAGTATCTCCAGCATTTTTGTCTACCTAGTAGCAATCCAAAACATTGTCTGTCTATTCCATCCGCAGATGCTGTCTGACCCGCTGAGTTCGGATAGCTTTTTGTCTTTGTCCCAAGGGTTGTGGCTAATTAGACATGTCCGGCCAAAGATCCAGCACAGGCCAAAACTATAAACTCATAGAGTAGTGTCATGATATACAGGCCCCGCTACAGCAACACACTTGCTGCATGGCAGTGTGTCAGCTGCTGGTCTAACTCCATTTAGGAGGTATCTTGGCCTGCACTATTTCCAGTAAGTGGAAACATTGCCAACAGGAAATGAGCCTATGGTGTTTACTAGTATCACATTTACTATCAATCCTTTCTTATAGACCTCAGTCTCCTAGCTCATTCTAGCATGCACTCTCCTTTCTCCACTCTCATCTTAACTCTCTCATAAGTCCTTCATTAATTGGCGGCACAATTACACAACTTACAGTTCATAACCTGAATTATACTTTTCATGGACAAATCCGTTACATTAAAACAGTGGTGTTATTGGTGCACCAGACACGGTCAGATGCCAGGAGCAGCAACGTGGAGGGAGATTGATAGCCGCTGTTGTAGACAGGCCAGCAGCAATGCACAGGACTTGGGGATCAACTGAGAAGGGTAGCAAGCTTTTGGAACTTAGTGGAAGGAGCGGTTGGGAGGGATGTATTAGGAGGGGTGTTAAAAATACAGGAGAGAGGGTGAGAAACAGAAAAATCAGGGCAAACTGTTGGGTGATGAGGCCAAGCTGGGAAGTGACATCCTGAGGTATATGGGACATTTTAAATAGTCTAATGCTAGTTGTGATTAACCGCTGCTTGTCCTTTATTATTTGGAAGTTTTAACGTGTCTTTCTTTTTAAAACAGCATTTGTTTTAAATGGTTAAATGGAGGAAGTGGTATTGGAAAATATAACGGGAGAATTTGAAGGAGGTGTGTGGTGGGATACTGGGTAGAAAGGATCATGTGAAGCTAACAAAGTAAACTAGCAGTGAAAAGGCTTATGGAATCCATCCTTTATCTCCCAGTGAACTATCAGTGGGTACTTTCTGACTGCTTTCTTGGATGATTTTATTTCTAAAGGACCAGGAGCGAACATTCCACCAGTGTATGGCCTGGATGTGACTTTTGTCAACCAATGGGAGGAGACGGTGTTGCAACCTGCTCTGCAGATTGTCGAGAGCTTCTTAAAGGTACAGAACACTGGGCCAAACGTGGTGTATGTTTGTACGTCTCCTGTAGTCCTGATGCATGCACGTGATGGATTCAGCCGTTTACACTCCGTCCATAAACTTTCATGATCAGCGGCACTCAGCAGGTTTTGTTTCTGGTTTAAATGCTGTCTGCTCATACTGGTTATAGCAACACTGATACGTAGCTATAAATCCACATTAAATCCATGTGTAATGCAAGATTACGCTGCTTTCTAAGGTTACTGCAACGGATCTAGTGACACGATTCAGATAAAGCAAGGTATCACAGTGTCCTGGTCAAACTATGTTTCAACCAACATTGCTAATCTGGTCAGGTGTTATGTTATAATATAAGTAATGTGCATATTGTTTTGTGAACATTTGCTGGCTCTTGCCTATGTTGTTGTGACTGCTATGTGATGGCTGTAGAACATCTTGGGTCACTCTGAAATGAAGATAGCCCATATAATTTCTTTCAACTCTAACTAGGATTGGGTAGGTAAACTGGAATAACATCAAACTTGTGTGAACGGGTGATCAATGGTCAGCCGGTGGGCCGAAAGGCCTGCTTTTCTGCTGCATCTCTAAAACTAAAATTGAACTAACCCATACCTATGAAAATGGCGGCAAAGAAATTAAGCATGAAGGATTGAAATTATAACTTTCAAAATATATTGACATTTCTGGTGAATAAAAGATGATTATTTTATTCAGATTGGTGATTTCAATCTCTTTTAGTTTTACTGGTGTTATGATTCATGTTTGTACTGTGAATCTTAATTGGTAACTGCGCCCATGTTTACAGGGAGAGCAACCTGCAGCATTGCCACTAACCGTGGCTCATGATCAGATTGATGGGAAGAGAAACCGGCGAGTCTGTGAATTGTGTGATAAAATCATTCTTGGTGATCAGGAATGGAAAGGTAAGAAGAATTAGGCCGTATAAGGAAAATAACCCAGGCTGCATGAGTGAGATGAAGTGAAGGAGTGTTGAGGCAGCTGGGGGTGAAGACATTAGCTGGGTGCCAGATTGAGAATGATCGCTGAATGAACTCTGACTGCTTACCTTGCAGCTCACCTGAAATCCAAGAATCATCAGTACCACTGGAAGAGGCGGAAGAGGGCTGAGGCACAGTTAAGCACAGACACTTCCCCTGACACTGTAAACACTCCACAAGAAGTGTAGAGGCTTCCTCCGGTCTGCGTTAATATCACAGGAACTTGCCCCAAGATGTGAACCAACTGGTATGGATGGTCCTTGACAATAGCTGGCCTGAAGCTCTTGCCTATTGGAGACGATGCAGAATAGCTATACTCTGCCTCCATTCTTCTCTTTGTTCCTACAATCAACAGAGAATTTGTTGCTGATATTTTAGTTTGTGTCCTGGGAGCGTCCTGTTGGATCATTTGGAGGATAAAAATGTTGCATCTTTTCTTTTGAAAGGTGGAATCAATTGACATAGGTTACTAAACGTGGTTGGATGTAGTCCTGGAAAAGAAGCCGCACCTCTTGCCTCCAACCTCCACATTCAGTCGCGTTATCTGTGTTCACTATCTCCAATATTTTAACTTAGAAGAGTGTTGAAGTAGAATTAAAAGATGCATATTTTTTTAACGATCCAGTGACTGTTTCTGCATGGTTTGCTTACTGAAGTATCCTGAAGATTTGGTAACTGAAGAATTAGCAATCATGACCTGAAATCAGTCATCGGTCAACGGAGCAAATATGATTTGAGGGAAGAGATATTTGGAATTGAGGTTTGCCCAGGGCAACACTTCACATGCCTGCACCAACAAATTCTGTACGATGGCCAGTAATTCAACTGGAAGTTGGTGCTCATTCCTTAAAGATGACTTCTCCCAAGGGATGGTACGCTGTATGCTCCATGTAGAGCATGATAGCTGTCACAAGGAATAGATTGTTTGATGATAGTAACATGAAGGAAATTCTGTAAAATGGGTGTAAACACACAGTCGAAATCTATGACATGGTTTCCATTGAATGTTTCTGCTTTAATTTTCCATTTATGTTCTGCATGTCCTAAACTTTTGATGAATGTTCTTTACGAGAACTCACCATCTATAGGTAAAAAAATCCCAGTGTTGGAGAGGCTTGTCAGCTACAGTCAAACTGCTGCAGAATCACAATATTTTAGTACCGATTTAAAATTCCCACCACCCTAATATACGTAACCTTGGAAATTAATTTTCATGTTTCATTCTGGAATATTAGCCCTGTACTTTCTCCAAACTCTTTTAATGGGTGTGATCATAGTATTCAAGATGTGGTCTTATCAAGGCTTTTGGAGCTGTACCATGATTTCCAACCAGGAGACACAAGGAACTGCTGATGCTGGAATGTTGAGTACAACACAAAGTGCTGGAGTAACCCAGCGAGTCAAGAAGTGTCTACGGACGGAATGGATAGGCGACATTTTGGCTTGCTACACTTAATTTCTAACCATTTGTAGTTCCACTTTCTCCACTTGGCCTAAATATTTTACATATTACATATAGATTTCTTCATCTTTTTACATATCTTTCTGGATTTTCGCAATTCAGAAAGCAGCCTGCTTTACCCTTTGTAGATCCTGCCTCCAGTTTATCAAGGCTTTCTCCTTTTCCTTAACCAAGGTAACATCTTTAATTTTAGACTTGTACTTTGCAGTACAACTCAGTTTGTGCCATTGGTAAACATGGTTTATTCTCCAACCCTTTGTCTTTAAGCTATTCCTCACAGGTTGGAGTATTACAAATAGATTTTCAGATTTGAAATTTGCACTAAATTTAAATCATGGGAAAACCATCTTGCCCCAGGCAGCTATACATTGTTTATTGTGTTGAGTTGTTTGTGAAGCTGGGACTTCTCTGAGGGTCGCCACCTTGTAGTGGAGACATAAAAAGGTATCAAAGGTATTTTATTATTAGTCACATTCACATACTCTGGGCTACAGAGGCGTAGTGAAGTGAAATGCTTTTTGCCATTTTGCAGCACACAAAAAAAGAATACAGACATAACACCAATGAGAGTCTTAAACACATAGAACATCTCCCCCACAATGGCTCCCACCATGAGGGAAGGCACAAAGTCCAGTCCCCAACCCCGGTTCACATAGTTCACCCATAGTCGGGCCCATTGAGGCCTCCACAGTTGCCTCTACGGAGGCCCGATGTTCCTGGCCGTTCTCGCCAGGTGATGTTGCTCCGGCGTCGGGAGAGTCCTCACAGCGGCCTGGGAACCCTGGAATGGCCGCCTCCTTACTGGAGGCCGTGGCTTCCGAAGCCAACAAGGCCGCGCCGGTTGCAGCTCCACAACTGGCGATCTCGTCGCAAGATCCCAGGCTCCTGGTGTAAAGTTGGGCGCTGCCACCCGCAGCTGGCCGCTCCTCAGACCCGCAGCTCCACGATGTTGTTCCCGCCGATCCCAGCTCACTGGAGCTCCAGCGCGGCGACCCAGGCAAGGCATCGCCCGCTCCATGATAGCGCTCCAGCGCTGTGCCGAAGCCGAAGTTCTGGTCGGTCCCCGACAGGAAAGGCCGCTCCAGGCCCGCTGGTAGGCCGCGAGGACGGGTCAAAGCTGCAGCCCGGAGAAAAGCTGCCTCTCCGACCAGGTAGGGACCCTGAAAGGTAGTTTCCCCCTTCCCCCCCCACCCCCCACATAAAAAAGTCTAGACCTCCAAACAAAACACTTTAACTAACTAAAAATAAAACGATGAAAAGACAGACAGCTGCTGGCTGGGCAGCCGTGCACAGGACAGCGCTCCCTAACGCCCCCATTTGCGCGTGCCTTAGATCCTGTAAACTGGCCTTATGGCAGGAAGGTCGAGGGGGAGGTCCCTGACAAAGCCGCAGCCCAAGAAAATGACCTCAGCGGTGGAAGAGGCCGAGGATGGTATTTGGCCGGCGGCTGAGAAGGTGGAAGAAGGCTGCAGCAGGGAGAGACGCCCAACCGTGGTGGAGCCCATATCATTGGACCCGGGACTGTCTTTGTCAAGGCCCGTGTGGTGGCTGTCCATGTACCAGTGAATGTTGTTCTTAAAGTGTTACCAATCTCTTTTGTTAGAGATGGTCATTGCCTGATTATAGAATTACAGTCATACAGCACAGAAGAACCATCCATTCACATCCTTTTTACCCATCCGCACTAATCGCATTTGCTCAAATTAGGGCCTTATCCTTTCCCTGCCCTGTCTATTTAAATAATTTAGAGAATACAGCGCGGAAACAGGCCCTTTGGCCCACCGGGCCTGTGCTGACCAGTGATCCCCGTACATTAACACTATCCTACCCACACTAGGGACAATGTTTACATTTACCAAGCCAATTAACCTGCAAACCTGAACATCTTTGGAGTGTGGGAGGAAGCCGAAGATCTCGGAGAAAACGCACACAGGTCACGGGGAGAACATAGACAACACCGGTAGTCAGAATCGAACCCAGGTCTCCGATGCTGTAAGGCTGCAACTCTACTGCTGCGCCACCATGCTGCCCCCTACTTGTCCAGCTGATCTTAAATTATATTGAACCTGATTCTGTCTCCTCTGGCAACGTTCCAGATATCAAACAATCTGTATATAGAAACTTTCTTCCCAATCCCCTTGGAAATCACTTTAAACCTCTGGCCTTTGTTATAGCACTCCCATGGGCAAAACGCTTGCCTCTACGCATTATTTTTTATATATATCAGGAAACTCAAATCATTGTTATTCTAGGCACAACAAGCCCAGTCTCTTAATCACTTCCCGTAACTAAAATCTGCCCGTCCAGACAAGGCCCAGTGAATGTCCTCTGTAAACTGTCCAGTGTAATCCCATCTGTCCTGTAGGGTGGCCACTAGAACTGCACACAATGCTCCAAGTATGACGACCAGGGTTTGTGAAGTTGCAACATAAACTACCCACATATAACCTATGATAGCAAGTGTGGCATTTCCTTTATTTACCACCCTATTTACCCATGTTGCCACTTTCAGGGACCTGTATACTTGTTCCCCAAGACCCCTCTGTTGATCAACATTCCTTCATGCCCTGCCATTTACTGTATGTCCCAAAGACGTCCCAAAATGCATTCACCTTGCACTCGTTGGGTATAAATTCCATCTGTCAATGTTCTGCCCAACTTTTCATCTGATTGAAATCCTGCTGTAGGTTCAGACAACCTTCTATGCACAGCGCCATCATCTATTGTATCACGTACAAACTCACCAATTATTCCTCCTATATTGTAATATAAGTATTACTACTAATTAGCAGCCATTAATGAATGTTGCCCAAATCGTGAACTGCTGTGTGTATTAATTGATTAGAATTAAGCCACACTTAACAATGACCAGCATTTCCCATATTCATGACAACAAATACATTGGGTCAAGAGTTCCAACATAAGGAATGATCTGGAATTAAGATTATTGTCCCGGAACAAAAGGAACCATCAACACTTTCCAATGTACGGCACCAGCCAAGTGTTATTTCTACCTAGTTCCCAATGACATCAAATTGAGCTGAAAATTGGTTTGCTAACACACTCAGTCTAAGTGGTGTCATCTTCATCATCCTTACTTTTAACCTTTGATCAAATGTACAGCCTATTTGATCGTCCAAGGTTCCCTTATCTTTCCTCCTAACTGCAACATGCTTATCCTGGGCTCTGATCAGATGGTCTTTAAATGACTCACGTCAGATGTGGATTCACCCCCAAAACAACTGCTCTCAATTTACTGTCCTTAGTTCCTGCCCAATAATGGTGTAATTTCCCTTACTCCAGTTTAGTGCATGACCCAAGGTCCTGACCTACACTTATTCAAAACAATCTTAAAACTTATGGGAGGTACACAAAAATGCTGGAGAAACTCAGCGGGGTTGAGATCACTATCCAAACTTATGAGGTTGAGATCACTATCTCCACGGTGCTACACCTTACACCAGTCAATGGAGTTCTCCCCAGTTCCCCATGGATTCACATTCACCGGGGTTGTTTCGTCGTCTCGCAAGCTAAAGTGACCTTACTGCCAGCAGATCAGCTCCACACTGGGCTGTGCCATAAGTTGACTGAGAGATAGGCACAGATAGGGCACTGAGTTTTAACTGGAGTCCACACACACACACACACACACACACACACAGTCATTCACACACAAGATCTTTGTTGTTTTGATGCTCGTTTATTAAGTTGATGAAACTACAATGTTACAGTTCAATCACAATCACTGGAAGCACAGAACACATTGTGAGCTTTCCAAACCTTGGTGTAACAAACAATGTGAAATCAAGAGGGTAATACAGAGAGACACAGTAATAATTCCAATCAGCACAATCTAAATCAAGACAGGATCAGCCTCCACCACAGGGACTTTCCCACAGTCCGTGTCTGCCCATCACCACCACCCCCGTGCCCCTGACGCTTTCTTGTCTACATGTGTGTGTCAGAGAGATGGCACCAAATGCTCTGGACATTGCTCTGTACTGCTGCACCTTTTAATTGGGATGCCCAACTGTCCCCGGTGGGATTTGAGGAAGGGCTCCAGCAGAATGGACGAGGAGGGGAGTCTGGTTAAAGAGGGCGGACTTGTCTGTTCTGAGCAGTCCCTGGACTCAGTGAGTTGTCCTTTACGTCGACGTAAACAGCCCTTTATTCTGGAAAGAACACCACTAATTCTGCTGATCTGGTTTAGAGAGGAAAGATAGCAATGCAAGGTCATATTCAGCAAGAGGAGTTTGAGGACATTGGGTTTCCCTCTGCACATTTTATTGGTTTTTGTAGCCAGAAAATTCAAAACATGCAATCATTATTATCTTTAATTCTCACGTACCCTCGTGATGTAAATACTGTTAATCCCCAGTCAATGATGTTCCCTCCTTTATTGAAACAACCCTGACTGATCATCTCTATGTCATTGGGTTGGAGAACATGATCCCACAGGTGAACATCAGAGATCTCTCCGACAAAGGACTGATTGGCGTCAAAACCTCCACCAACTGAGTCTTGTTCCTGACCTAGAATAAACTGACCAGACCCTTTCACAACTTGACCCTTTCCACCAACCTTCCGTATACTGCGTCTCCCATTAACCCAGACTGTTATCTCACCCCCTTGAGACTCCCAGGTCACACAGATGTGTCTCAGTAAAGCATTCATTTCTGGGATGTAAAACTCTGTTACAAAATTTCCTAAATACAGCCAGAGTTGTGTTTTAGATTCTTCCCAAATCAGCAGTTCGTTGTCGGAAAAGCTCGTTGCGTAGGAGAGCAAGCTGTAAGAGTGAGCAGCTTCAGAGGCTGCCCTGAAACAGGCAGTAAAGGCGGTCAATTTGGTGAAGTGGGGTGCATACAACCTGACGAAGCTGTTGGATGTTTTGCTTGAGAATATCACTGATTTCGCATCCAATCCTGCAAAATGTGAAGAGTTAAGATTGTCATACGTCAGTTTAAAGTTGCAGCTTTACCATCTGAGATGGAGCACAGGGTAACTAGCGAGCAGTTTTCTGCAAAGGGATGTTTTATTTAAATCTGAGAGACAGAGTGGGAGATGTTTCTGTAGTGTGTTCTGCAGAACCTGCTTTAACTTCTGCTTCCAGCTCGTAAAGAATGGAGCTTTGCTGAAATTATTCTGATGAATCAGCCAGAGCTGATGCAGCAAGCCGCTGAGCAATGTGAAACCAGGGATCACTGCATCCCAAGAGTAAGCCTGTCCCACTGTACGAGCTAATTCAAGAGCTCTCCCGAGTTTAAAACCAAATCAAACTCGTGGTAAGCACGTAGAATGTACGTAGCGGTTACGTCGGAGCTCGGGACGTCGCTTAGCGGCTCGTAAGGTACTCGGGGGAAAGCAGTAAGCTCATGAAGACCTGTGAAGATTATTCAACATGTTGAAAAATGTCCACGAGGGCCCAGGGTACCTACGAGCGGCTATTACCGTATTCTCCGAGGTCGAATCGGGAAACTCGGGAGAACTCTTGAATTAGGTCGTACAGTGGGACAGCCCTTTAACTTTCCCAAGAGGGCGGGGGGGGTAGGAAATGAAAGGCCAGGTCTGCGGATGGTCTGAGGAAAATCTTGACCCAACTTCATAAGTTTGGGCTTCCAGCACATTCTCCCCAACTTTCTTTAGAATCCTGCAAAGGAAAATGGAAGTGATGAGGAACACTGTTCAGATGCGGGGATTAGATGGGGTGGAGAAAATACGGAGGCAGATCGGGAGCAGCAGATACAAATCTGCATTCAGATGCATCTGCAGTGCCTTCGAGAGGGACTAGGAAAACTGCATTTACATAGAGCTGGTCTAGTCGGAATGGGCCAAAGGATCACTGCATGCTGTGTCTTGCAGCGCAGATAAATGCACTTTGCAAGCATAATTGGAATACATCTCAGTGTTCTGAAGTCGCAATGTTCCCACCCACCGGGTATTGTTAATGGGTGTGTCCCATTGCTGCCATATCTAATAGGCTTGGCTTTTCCTGATAGTGAGTTTCAGAACCACAAAGAGAGACCTGCTGCCTCGGCACAGACCGGGAATGGAGTCCGTGGCTCCTGCTGCCCTGCATGCTCCACAGTATCTCTGTCCTCAGATGCACAATCACTGATGCTTGCACTCAGCAACTCCTCAGATCAGAATAAGTACTAACCTGCACTGCCCGACCCCGGCAAGTAAATGCCAATCACAAGCACAATTGTAACGAAGGGCTTCATCCTGTCTCCGACCTGTAGAAACAAAGAATTCCCAATTCATTTCATTTCATTTGGTGCCAATCCCATTGACACTCAGAACCAGCAGCCAGTCCCGTGTGTCAGTAACACACAAACAGCCCCTCTGGTACTCACTGTGTCTGTCTCCAACAAGCCGGTTTCACCACAGGTGGGTCCAATACCCTGCGCACAAGATGCTGCAATTTATATCCTGCTGAACCCAGTCACTGCCAACTGCAGGAAGGAACTGAGGGTGTGGAGATTCAAAGTTCAAGTTCAAAGTTCAAAGTAAACTTTATTGTCAATTCAAATAAATTGGATTGAAATTGCGTTTCCCCATACTCCAAATGTGCAAATAATAATTATAACACAGACAGACAATATACCAATAAGATAGACAATATACATTAATTAAAATATTCACAGTGTGCCAGAATGTAGTAAAATTTTGAGGTATGTTATTAAGTTGCAATAATAAAAGGTGCAATATAGAAAAGTGCAAATAGCATACTGCAGACATTGAGTTAAAGTTATTTTAACAGACTGTTGGTCTTTGTTTGTGTAATGTTCATGGAATTTTCTTGAGTGTGTTGAGTAGTCTGATGGCCTGAGGGAAAAAGCTGTTTTTGAATCTGGTGGTTTTGCTCCGCATGCTGCGGTAGCGCTTGCCAGATGGTAGGAGAGTGAACAGTTTGTGTGCTGGGTGGGTGGTGTCTTTGATGATATTGGTTGCTCTCTTGCGACAGCGAGATGGGTATAAGTCCTGGATTGCAGGTTGGGGTGATCTGGTGATCTTCTCCGCTGTCCTCACCACTCTCTGTAGTGCCTTCTGGTCAGCAGCAGAGCAACTGCCATACCAGACTGAGAGACTGCTGGTAAGAATGCTCTCAATGGCACCCCTGTAAAAAGTGGTGAGGGCAGAAGGGGGGAGGTCGGCTCTCCTCATCCGTCGAAGGAAGTGGAGGCGTTGCTGTGCTTTCTTGACTAGGGAGATGGTGTTGGTGGACCATGTCTGATCATCTGTGATGTGCACTCCCAGGAACTTGGTGCTTTTCACAGACTCCACTGCACTGCCATTGATGGTGAGTGGGGTGTGTGTTGTCTGTTTCTTCCTGAAGTCCACAGTTATTTATTTTGTTTTATTGACATTGAGTTGAAGGTTATTGATGTCACACCAGCTGATGAGTTGTTGTACCTCCTCTCTGTAGGCTGAGTCGTCATCGTGGCTGATGAGACCCACCACTGTTGTGTCATCAGCGAATTTGATGATGTGGTTCGAATTGTGTTTGGCACAACAGTCATGTGTCATCAGCGTGAACAACAGAGGGCTCAGCACACATCCCTGTGGGACCCCGGTGTTCATGATGGTGGTCTCTGATGAGTTTTTGCCAACTCTTACCGTCTGTGGTCTGTCAGTGAGGAAGTCCAGTAACCAGTTGCATAGTGGGGTGCTGAGGCCTATTTCGCCGAGTTTATTCACCAGGTGTTGGGGGATGACTGTGTTGAAGGCGGAGCTGAAGTCGATAAACAGCATCCGCACGTAACTGGTATTGTTTTCCAGATGAGCCAGGCTTAGGTGGAGTGCTGTTGCTATGGCATCATCAGATTGGCACCTTATCCCACTGATTCACTCCCGGGAATAACCTGCAAGTATAGTCCATCTCCTTCCTTCCCGTGGACTTTGATCAGATCATCTCTCGAGTGTCTCCTGTGACGGTTCAAGTGTTCACATTTGCTTCGATACTGGGAAGGAGTGTCCAGGTTGCTCTCTGTAATGGCCGACCACTTCATGTGGGGAGTGCCGAGAGTGGATGTACATGTGTGTACAGAAGGGTCTCGACCCGAAACGTTGCCTATTTCCTTCGCTCCATAGATGCTGCCTCACCCGCAGAGTTTCTCCAGCATTTTTGTCTATCTTCGTACATTAAAGTTACTGCCTCTGCTTCGGACACCCACGTTCAATCCTGACTTCCACTGCTGACTGCAGATGCCACTAGCAGCAGGATCTCTGTTCCCAACCCACAGGGCGACATCTCCCCATCCCCACCACCAAACCCCCCTTCCCCTAGACGGGACATACATGGTCTTCTAGCTCTGATCTGTGACAGTGCACGATGTTGATACAGAGAGGAGAGGTAAATGTTTAATTAAATGATTCTTGGCATGAAGAGGCGGGGCATGGCCTTTGACGGCTAATTTAAAACATGAAATTTGGATTTACACTGGGAAAGATGTGTATTCAGTGGCGTCTGTGGGATCTGAAGTCTCCCCCCCCCCCCCCCCCCCCCGGAGCAGTTCCTGGTCCCAGGCTCTCCGCACCTTGGAGCCCAGTCAATATCTTCCCCTCTCTCATCCCGCCTGTCTGAATGAGAGAACCAGTTCCCCGGGTTGAGCGTGAAGCCGTGCGGTCGGGGGGGGAACTGGACGCGGTTCGCAGGCAGCCCAGCACGGAACTGTCTCCAAGCCGTTCAGAGCCAGTGAATGCCACAGATAAAGTGATATCATACTGGCCCTCCCTGTGGTACTGGATAACACAAGGAACTGCTGAACTCTGTATGATATCAACTATTACAACATAAATGGGCACAATATCTGTATTTCAATTTTACAAATATTAAATATCTGAACAGTGAAAAACTGTGACAGGTTGACAAAGTGAAGCAATATTTTAAAAAAGTCAATACTGTTTAATTGTCATATGTACAACAGAACAATTACATTCTTGCAGCTGCATAAAAGGGGTGTAAGCGCATTACTCATAGAAAATAATGAAGGGGAAAAATCAACAAATGAATTGTTGGTTTTGTACTCAGGAACTGGTACAAAATAGCCCAAAGTACTTAGTACAGCCAAATAACATTTGACTTGACTTCACTTGAGACAGTTCATGGTTTAGAGTTTCATGGTATTCAAGAGGCTGGCAGTTGTTAGGAAGAATCTATTGAACATGGTAATCATAGTTTTCAGACGCCCGTACCTTGTTCCTGATGGTAATAAGCTGAGACCATGGCCAGGATGGTGTGTGTTGTTGATGGTGCTGGCTGCCTTTTAGAGGTAGTGCCTCCTGTAGCTCCCTTCAATGGTGTGGAGGTCAGTATCCGCGATGGAGCAGGCAGTGTCTTCATTCTTGGGCATTCGAGTTGCTGAACCAGGCCGTGATGCAACCGGTCCATATGGTCTACCGTACACCTGTAGAAGTTTAAGCGACTATTCGTCGAAATACCAAACCTCCTCAATCTTCTCAGGATGTAGGGAAGTCTCTGGCCTCTCTTTATGATTGCATCATCTGATTCCTTTAGTCCCGCCAGGCACAGTGAGCGGACCCTAGAGAGGGAATTCTACAGCAGCGGAGCGGTCATTGTGAGAATGCTGAGGCTTTGGCGAGGAATCTGAGCGGTGGTAAGATGAGGCACGGCCTTTTCCTTTCCTCTGTGGTCTTTGCAGCTGAGAGATGGCGGTCAGAGACTCCTCCTGCAGGAGAAACTGCCAGTGTCCCTGGAGACCACCCTGCGGGAAGTACATCCAACTGTAGCTGCTGAGCCGACCACATTGTGTGGCTGGAGCTACGTTTAACTCCCTGAGGAATAGCGGTGATGACGAGGGCAGCGTAGACAGGGGCTTTAGGCAGGTGGGCACAAAGGGGCAGGCACAGGCAGTTGGGTGGCCACCAGGAAAGTCAGAGGGAGTAGGCAGAGAGGGCAGGACTCCAATGTGGCTATTCCCATCACTCACAAGTGACACAATTTGGTTTCTGTTGCGGGTGGGTGGCCTTCCACAAGAGAGCAACGGCAGCAGCAGTTCTGTAGCACAACAACAGGCCCTGATGTACAGTATCTAGAAATAAGCAGAGCCGTGGTGACTGGAACCGTGACAGTCAGGGGACAGACGGGAGATGCTGGTTCAGTGAAGGAGACTTCAGGATGATGTGTTGCCTGCCAGGTGCCAGGGGTTTCTCCAGTTGGTTTCAGTACATTCTGCAGGGCAGCATAGTGGCCGAGCTGGTAGAGCTACTGCCTCATAAACCCAGACACCCGAGTACGATCCTATCCTTCGGTGCTGTGTGTGTGGAGTTTGCACCACTACGTGAAGAGCCCGCTCAGCACGCATGCGCGGCATTACGTTCAGCCGTGCAACAGCGGCGCATCGGGAGTCAGGCGCTCCTGCTACAGGGTGAAAGAACGGACCGTCAGGTAAGCTCTGAGGTCGGGGTTTTCTTTCACAGGGAGCCTTCTGCTTTCAGGCAGAGAAGAAAGGCTCTAGAACAAACCTGTCCCCGCTCGACTCCACGGAGGAGCAGCAACAGAAAAGACCTTCCATCCGGCGGGGACAGCATCAAGGCGGTAGGACCGCTTACCCGGCGCTCCGCTATACCCCGACACCGTGCCGAGCCCAACCCGCTAGCGCCTGAGCAGCGGGCTGGAAGGAAAGCCACAGAAGAGGCGTCCGGCCGGTGGCTCCGACTTGTCAGACGGGGACGTCTCTCCACCCGCACGGGCAGGGGAGAGGCAGCCGCCTGAGTCGCATGGAGCGGCTCCTGGAGCAGGAGCTCCAGCGAGACGCGCTTCGTGAGGAGCGCTCTCGCAGGGGGAGTTCAGGCACTCCCTCCACAGTGCCTTGTGCACTGTCCATTGCTTCCTCCCTTCCAGAGGATAGCTTTGGTGACCAGGACTGGGCTGGTCAAGAACAGGGGACAATGGCTGAAGATCTCGGGAGTATGCAAGGGGTGCAGGAACAGGAAGAGCTGCTAGGTGTGGTGGACAGCTACGTGGCAACCCCACGTGCAGGAGGCCGTTAAAAGCCTGACGTCAGCCATCACATCGTTTTCCTCGATGCATGGACAAATACGGAGATGACCACAACCTTCGTAAACAAGTCATAAGACCTGCCATAAAAATCCTACATTTGCGGGGTTGTGCATACCCCAGCCACTGATCCAGACCCACTGCTCTTTGGCAAAAACCTCACAAAGCATATGAAGGACATGGAAGAGGTTTTAAAAAACTTTCGGTCTCATGAGGGCAGGGCCGGGATGAGCAAACCAAAAACAATAATTCCTACGCAGCAGCACCCCATCGCATCCATCAGTCAACGTCTACCATATCGGACTGATGAAAGCTCGGGGTCCGCATTCTATCACCGAAAGTCTTCTTTAGACCAGGGCCCAGAGCGGACCCCATGGAAAATGTGCCACCCCCCAACGTCACCGCCACGTCAGACGACGTGCAACACTCGTTGGATCGGCAGGAAACCGAAGAATACCCATAACCATGGAGGTAGGTGGGTCTGGTTCCTACCAGTATATAAAGTAATACTAACACACGGGAGTCTATCACGAGTGATCAGTATATACTCAATGGCATTAGTGGATACAAATACAATTCATACTAGAAAAATTGCCACCCGGTCAACATTCACCCCAGAGGGTATTTTCCCCTCTCCGTTAAAGAAACGAGAGGGACAAGCTGAACTGGTGAGACTAATTACAAAGGGTATCATAGGAAAACCTGAACCCTTGCAATTCGTATCAAATATATTCACTAAATCCAAAAAAGATGGTGGATGTCGCATCATCATTGACTTAACTTCACTAAATATGTTTGTTAAGTATATACATTTCAAAATGGAAACGGTTGTTACTGCCAAACAACTAAATTCCAAAGGATATTTCATGGCAAGCATTGATCTTAAAGATGTTTACTATTTAGTACCATTCACAAGGATCATCGCAGATACCTGAAATTTACCTGGATGGGGCAGCTATAGCAGTTTAAAGCGTTACCCAATGGGTTCACATCAGCCCAAGATTGTTCACCAAGACACTAAAACCAGCTCTGGCAATATTCAGAAGACAAAAACATATTGTTATGGCATATCTTGATGAAATCTTAAATGGTAGGCAAGACCATGGAATTGACTATGTTAGCTGTATCAGCTACAAAACAGTTATTCGAAACCCTGGGATTGTCTTACATCCAGATAAATCTAAGTTGAAGCCATCCACAATCATGGACTACTTGGGCTTCACAATTAATTCAGTCCACGTGACTGTAACATTGCCAAGAGACAAATTAGTTGAATTGGCACAATCATGCAACAATTTAATTGTCAACAAACTACCAACTACTCGACAAGTAACAGAGTAATTGGGAAAATGGTAACAGCATTTCCGGCTACATAATTCGGACCTTTGCACCAAAAACGACATACAGGTCATTATAATCATGTCATGAAGTTACCCACTGAAGCAATATCAGAACTACAGTGGTGGGCAAAAAACGTTTGGCATAGTTTACAGCCCTATTATCATCACTAACCCTATGTTAGTTATCCAAACAGATGCCAGTGCTCTAGGCTGGGGAGCAACTAACCCTATATCCAGCACAGGTAATAGATGGACTAACTCAGAGTCATCATTACCACTTACACTGGGCATTAATTATCTAGAGATGGGTGACTTTTATGGTTTAAAGCATATGCATAAATATGCATCACTTGCATGTACGGTTACAAATAGATAATACTATGGTGGTGGCCTACATTAACCATATGGACGGCATAAAATCGGTATCATGCGACAAGTTGGTCAACACAATTTGACAATGGTGTGTCGAAAGATATATTTGGCTATCAGCAACTTACCTGCCAGGTAAGCTAAATACAGTGGCAGACACCAGGTCACGTAAATTTAATGACAACATCGAATGGATGCTAAAAAGGTTTTTCGCAAAAGTTATCAAGCAATATGGCATGCCAGATATCGATTTATTTGCATCAAGGCTAAATCACCAGGTACCTATGTATGTCACTTGGGAACCAGACCCTGAGGAAGCAGCGGTAGATGCGTTCGCGCTGGATTGGGGAAATTCTTCTTCTATGCATTTCCTCCCTTCTGCCTCATCAGTCGGGGACTATGCACAATACAAATGGACTCTGCTTCAGGTATTTTGATAGTACCCGACTGGCCTACACAGCCATGGTTCCCAATACTCCATGACATGGCTGTTGAAACTACGATGGTATTCCCCAGTGACCCAGAGTTATTAACACCCAGTGTCGGGCACAATCCACCCGTGCCATGAAAAAAAAAAATCGAACTCCTGGGTTGCAGACTCTGTACAAACCACTTCTGGGACTGGGATTATCAGAACAAACCGTTGACACCATGTCAGCATCCCTCCGAACATCCACTAAAAAACAGCACTTGTCCAGCATCAAAAAATGGGAGAAGTACTGCTTGGATACAGGGACCACCTACTCAACCGCTACAGTTACCAACGTACTGGAATTCCTGGTGAACCTTCACCACGATGAAGGACTCAGCAACAGAGCGATCAACGCAGCTAGAAGTGCCCTGCCTGTCTATTTAAAACCAGCTCCAGGACAACGGGCCATGGGGTCCCACCCGCTGGTGGTCAAACTAATGAAGGGTATTTACAACTCTAACCCCCAAGACCAAGGTACACCCATATATGGGATGCCAGTGTGGTCCTGACATACCTCAGGGGATAGCCACCAGCCAGATCTCTCAACCTGGAACAATCTATGCTCAAAACACTCATGTTGATGGCACTTGTAGCTGCACAGAGGGTCCAGTCACTACACCTATTGCGACTGGACAGCATGCTCACAGCTCCAGACCAGATCTCTGTCGTTATCCAGGGAATGATCAAACAGAGCAGACCAAGAACACCTAATCCAGTCATGGAATTCCGGGTTTACCCGCCAGAACCACGGTTATGTCCCATGACCCACCTACTATCCTACATAGACACAATCAAAATATTCGAGGGAGATGAAAAGCCTTGTGGGTCAGTCATAAAAAACCTTATGGTCGGGTGACGAGCCAAACCATTTTGAGATGGCTCAAGCAGGTGCTAAAAGCTGCTGGGATAAACACTAACATGTACAAATTTTATTCCACCAGGGCAGCATCCACGTCGACGGCTAAAAGAATGGACGTGCCTATAGACCACATCCTGGCTACAGCAGGATGGTGGGGGGAAAGGCCGTTCAGAAATTTTATAATAAGCCATTAGCAAAACCTGTTTTATTTGCAGAAAAGATTTTATAGACTACAAATATTTAATTTAAGCCCAGGGGAGCAATTTAATTTCTTTGATGTTATTGTTAAAAAATACCATTGTGTTTTTCTACAAACAGATTCATTGGTTGATTACGATAACACACTTCCTCCCTCAAGGACTTTGGCAGTGCGTGAAGTAATACCTGTTACACGGTTTGAAATCACAGAGCTTTGAAGTCTTCACGTAGTCACTCAAGTGACTCCGAAGTAAAATAGTAAGATTAAACGAGAACTTACCAGTTTGAAGTTTGACCTGTATTTTATGAGGAGTTACGATGAGGGATTACGTGCCCTCCGCTCCCACCCTCAATAATATGGGTCAAACTGATAAACTGATGTCTCCTTATCTTTACTATGTTTACTTCAATAACTGTGTCTATCTGCGATTCCACACCACTGCTTTGAAGTATGCCGCGCATGCGTGTTGAGCGGGTTCTTCACATAATCCCTCATCGTGACTCCTCATAAAATACAGATCAAACTTCAAACTGGTAAGTTCTCGTTTAATCTTACTATTTTAATGCAAGATTCCTGACAAGGCAGATAAACTCAGCATCTATTGGTACAAGAGATAGGAATATTGTGTTAGTGGCGCTACAACTGTTTGATGGGAGGTTAGGAGACGTGGAAGACAGGATCCGAGTGATTAGCATTTGTTTGAGTGTTGAAGTAATAATCTGTAGTTTCTTTTACTTAGTCGATATTTACATAGTTACAAAACTGAACAGTGCATACTGGTAGCATAGTTGGTGAGAACAGGTATTAAGGGGGATGGTTCTGGGAAGCCAGGAGTAACTGTTGAGCCTTCCCAAGGTGTTGTAGGCCTAACTCAACAAAACACCAGTGAAGAGAGGACCCACTTGATAAGTTGTATAAAGGCATCTTAGATTTTCATGTGTCCTTGGGATTGGGTTTCTTATGGTTAAACGCTTGGCTTGTGTGTCATGTAGATAGCTTATTACTGAATATGGAGTTATTTATTGTCCCAAAGCATAAGCAATTTAGATACTACTTTGGCATTGGGCATGGTTTTCTTGGTTGAGTGCTTCTCCTGGTGTTATAGCTCGTATTTTGTGCTTCAACTGTAATTTAATTTAGCTATTACGGAATTATAGCTATTGCGGAATTATAGCTGTTACAGAAACAAGACTGCACAGTGGCGCAGCTGGTAGAGGCTGATGCCTCAGAGCACCAGAGGCACAGGTTCGATCCTGACCTTGGGTTCTGCCTGTGTGGAGTTTGCAAGTTTTCCCTGTGACCGTGTGGGTTTCCTCTTGTGGGTATCCTCCTAGATCCCAAAGACGTACAGGTTTGCAGGTTAATTAACCTCTATAAATTGACCCTATGTGGAGAGTTGATGAGAACGTGAGATAACAGAGAACTAGTGTGAGCAGGTGATCGATGGTCAGCGTGGACTCAGAGGACCGATCTTGTTTCAATCTAAATTGATTAAAGTAGGGGTTTATAGAAGGGCAGGACTAGCAGCTCAATATTCCGGGATTCTCATGTTACCACTTTGATAGAGGTGGAGGTAAGAGACAAGTGAGTGGTGTGTGTTTGATTAGGGACTACATCATGGCAGTATTTAGAGCAGATATTCTTGGAGGATCAACCAGTATGTGGACTTAGAAATAAGAACAGATGATCAATTTGTTGGGATTGTGTAATAGACCTGCCAATTGTAAATAAAATTACAGGAGAAAACGTGTAGGGAGTTAGCTATATGAATAATAACGCTGTCATGATAGGTGATTTCAATATGCCTCACAATGACTGCCTTTGTGCTCAGGGCTTGGATGGGGTAGAATTGGTTAACTGTCCAGGAAAGTAGATGTCTGGTCCAAGCCAGAGGATGCTGCAGGCAAAACTACCTGCCCTGCTTTTGTCATTGTACAACTATGCCGATCTCTTGCCTGTACAACTCTGTGAACTGTGTGACACGATTCCTTCTCACTCCTGGTGCCAGTCAATCAGTGTACTTTCCCCTAGAGAAAAAGCCATCCTGTTTGACATTTGGTTCATTTTGACACATGGTCGCTTTGGATGCTGAGGTTCTGGGTACCTCAAAGGCTGATGATCAGACTTTACTCCAACAATGCTTTGGGCATTGACCTTTCCAAAAGGCTTCCAGTGTATGCACACATCTTTTCTCATCACTGCCTATTTTTCATAATTCATTCATAAAGTCATGGACCTATAAACAGGCCCTATCAGCAGATCAGCTCCACACTGTGCTGTCATGAATCAAATTAGTGATGGATACTGAGACTGCACTGTTAACTGGAGACCAGACACACACAGATTTCACATACATGATCCCTTCTGTTTTGATGCTTGTTTATTAAGCTGATGAAGCTGCAATGTTACAGTTTAATCACAATCACTGGAAGCACAGAACACATTGTGAGCTTTCCAAACCTTGGTGTAACAAACAATGTGAAATTAAGAGGTTAAATACAGAGAGACAGTAATAATTCCAATCAGCACAATCTAAATCAAGACAGGATCAGCCTCCACCACAGGGACTTTCCCACAGTCCGTGTCTGCCCATCACCACCACCCCTGTGCCCCTGACACTTTCTTGTCTACATGTGTGTGTCAGAGAGATGGCACCAAATGCCCTGGACACTGCTCTGTACTGCTGCATCTTTTAACTGGGATGCCCAACTATTCCCAGTGGGATTTGAGGAAGGGCTCCAGCAGAATGGAAGAGGAGGGGAGTCTGGTTAAAGAGGGCGGACTTGTCTGTTCTGAGCAGTCCCTGGGCTTCAGTCAAGGGTCAGTGTGTGGGGCAGTGCCCTGGGGTTTACACCCTGCTGATCCCTGTAGACATCCACCATGGTTCCCCACTCCCCATCCCTATCTCAATGTGTGACGGAGAATGGCCAAGACTCTAGTGTACTGAGTTTGAAGCCATTACCCTGTCACTGAGGGTGATGAGAAACTGGAAGGACAGTGAGTTGTCCCTTACCCCGATGTAAACAGCCCTTTATTCTGGAATCAACATTACTTCTACTACTAATCTGGTTTAGAGAGGAAAGATCGCAAAGCGAGGTCATATTCAGCAAGAGTAGTTTGAGGAGATTGTGTTCCCCTCTGCGCATTTAAATGCTTTTTGGAGCCAATGTATTCAAATTTTGCAGTCCATGTTGTCTTCAATCATCACACTCCCTCCAGCTGTATATCTTGTTTTTCCCCAGTTGATGATATTGCCTCCGATTCCACAACACCCGTGACTTACCAAAATAATCTCCCTGGGTTTTAGAACATAACTCCACATGTTAACGTTAGTCATCTCCCCAACAAAGGACTGACCACCGTCAAAATCTCCACCAACTTTGTCCTGCTCCTGACCAAGAATAAACTGACCACCACCTCTCACATACAAACCCCTCGTGCCGAACTTCTGCAGACTGCGTTCCCCATTGATCCAGACTGTTACCGCACCCTCTCTCGATTCCCAGGTCTGATATGTCTCAGTAAGGAATCCATTTTGGGGAGGGAGAACTTGATAAAATAATTCCTTAAATACAGGGAGACACAACCATTAGCCATTTGCCAAATCAGCAGTTTGTTGTGGTGGCAATCTGTTGCGTAGGAGAACAAACTATAGTCGCGGCATTCATCTGATGCAGCCCTGAAGCAGACAGTAAAGGCTGACAATCTGTCATCAAGTCTACTCTGCCATTCAATCATGGCTGATCTACCTCTCCCACCTAACCGCATTCTCCTGTCTTCTCCCCACAACCACTGATATCTGTACTAATCAAGAATCTAACTATCTCTGTCTTAAAAATATCCATTGACTTGGCCTCCACAGCCTTCTGAGACAAAGAATTCCACAGATTCACCTAAAGAAATTTCTCCTCATCTCCTTCCTAAAATAACGCGTTTCTGAGTTGGAGCAGATGCGAAATGGGTGACACATGTTCAGGGAATAAGAAGTTTTTTTCCTCAGAGAGGGGGGAATGTGTGTTCAGGAGGAATCTGTGGCCTAATTGACGAGTAGCATTGAGGGATGCACAAAGTGCAGGATTATCTCAGGAGTAATCAGAGAGACTTGTAAATGTAGCCCAGTCCATCCCACAGACCAGACTTCACACCATTGACTCCATCTAAAGTGGCCAACATTATCAAAGATATGTCCCACTCCTGCATCGCTGGAGGGAATGGAAAGCTGAAATTTCAGGTCTGGACCCCTTTTCAGACTGATTGAAGCGCGGGGGGGGGGGGGGGGGGGGGGTGAGGGCAATCAACCCCCCCCCCCCCCCCCCCCCCCCCTCTCCTGTATCCTCCCATCACACAGGCTTTGTCCACCCCCCACCTCTCTTCCAGCTTTCTGCCCCCTTCAACAATCAATCTGAAGAAGAGACCTGACCCAAAACATCACTTGTCCATTCCCTCCACAGATGCTGCCTGACCAGCTGAATTATGCAGCACTTTGTATATTATTCAAGATTCCAGATTCTGTAGTTCCTTCTGCCCCCAGCATTGAGGACAATAGTCGTCAAATTCTAATGAAGGGTAGTGCCGAGTAAAAGTATGCATTGAAATGGCCATCATGCCTCTGCATTTTATCTAAATACTGAGTTGCAACCCAAAAAGAGTCAAAACTAGATAGATCCCCGTAATCGATTCAGGCACTGAGTTTAGATGCCAAAACTCAGCATATGTCCAATGGCTGTTACAAACGTCTACTGATGCACCATAGAAAGCATCCCGCCGGGTTGCATCACAGCTTGGTTTTGGAACAGCTCTGCCCAAGGCCGCAAGAAACTGCAAAGAGTTGTGGTTATAACCCATCACACAGACACAGACGTCACACTAGTGACTCCATCTACAGAAAGCAGCCAACATTATCAAAGACTTAAGATAGACACAAAAAGCTGGAGTAATTCAGCGGGACAGGCAGCATCTCTGGAGAGAAGGGATGGGACACCCTTCATCATGTCTCAACCCGAAATGTCACCTATTCCTTCTCTGCAGAGATGCTGCCTGTCCCGCTGAGTGACTCCAGCTTTTTTGTGTCTATCTTCGGTTTAAACAAGCATCTGCAGTTCTTTCTTACACATTATCAAAGACTTGCCCCATCCCAGTCATTCCTTCTCCCTGTCCCCGTCAGGCTGAAGATACAGGTAGCTTGATAGCATGCACCACCATACTCAGGAACAGCTTCTTCCTCTCTGTTATCAGACTTGTGAACAGTCCTTCCATAAGCTAGGGTACAATCTCAAATTCCAACCTTGGTCAAAATGGTAAAAGAAATAATCTGGTGCAGGGAAGAACAACAAATTTTGGGAGTTGATGTTTTTCATACAGTCCACTCAATGAGTTCACTGGTTCCCACCCACCAAGTATTTCCAAAGTGTTGGCACAATCCTGTCCTATCAAACAGGCTGGGGGGTGGGGGGGGGGGGGGGGGGGGGGCACTGGGGTCTTCCTGATGGTGACTCAGGACCACATGGAGAGCCCTGCTGCCTCGGCACAGACCGGGAATGGAATCTGGGCTCCTGCTGCCCTGCATGCTCCTCAGTATCTCTGTCCTCAGATGCACCATCACTGATTCTTGCACTCAGGAATTCCTCACGTCAGAAAAAATACTAACCTGCACTGACCGATCCTGACAGGTAAATGCACATCACAAGCACAATTGGAATGATGGGCTTCATCTTGCCTCCGATCTGTTGAAACAAAGAATCCCCAATTCAATTCATTTGGTGCCAATCCCATTGAAACTGAGAACCAGCAGCCAGTCCCGTGTGTCAGCAACACACAGACAGTCCCTCTGGTACTCACTGTGTCTGTCTCCAACAAGCCGGTTTCACCTCAACAGGGTCCAATACCCTGGGCACAAGCTGCTGCAATTTATATTCTGCTGAACCCAGTCACCGCCAATCGCAGGAGGGAACTGAGGGGGTGATACTCAGAGAGCCGTCACTGCTCTGTGTGTCGACATCAACGGTCTGCTCCGTTGGCATCAGATAGTGAGGAAGTTGATGTGGAACGAGACAATCTGACTCACTCTTCCTGGGAGATGAGAAACAGCCCCCACCCAATCGCAGGTCTTCCCCTGCCCTCCCCCCACTCTTTCGGGAGCCAATTCCAGGGATTTAGTCAGAGTAGATGTAGGAACAAGTCGGACGACTTGGGCCGAATGGCCTGATTCCCTGCTGTATAGCACTATGACTCAATATGTAAGACGGTCTATGTAAATAAATGAGCCCATTATACTCAGTGGGATTTCAATGCTTGGATTCCTGATACAGAGTCTATCAGGATAGTTTTCAATGCCTAGCATTTGAAGGTTAATGTAGTCCTGCTGCAGAGTCTCGACCTGAAGCATCGACTATCCCTCTGCCTTTACAGACACTACTGGATCCGCTGAGTTTCTCCAGTAGTTTGTTCTTTGCTCCAGATTCCAGCAGCGGCAATCTCGATCATTGGTGACTCTAGAAGATGGAAGCCAAGGATCCTTCAACCTGTCTTCATCGACAGATGGGTGTTGGAGGGAGTCTACAACTTCAAGTTCCTGGTCATGCATATCTCTGAAGATCTGTCCTGGACCCAGCACTTTGATGTAATCATAAAGAAAGTCCATCAATGCCTCGACTTGAAGGTTGAGGAGATTCGTAATATCAACAAATACTTTGTGAATTTCTACAGATGCATGGAAGAGCATATTAACTGGCTGCAGCGCGGCTTGGTGTGGCAAGCTGAATGTCCAGGAACAAAGATTATGAGAAGTGGTGGGCATTGTCCAGCCCATCACAGGTACTGACCTCCCCACCATTGAAGGAATCTATAGGAGACACTGCCTCATAAAGGCAGCCAGCATCATCAAAGACTTGCACTACCTGGCCACACTCGCATCTCACCACTACCATCAGGTAGAAGGTACAGGAGGGAGAACTGTGACCAGGTTTAAGAATAGCCTCTTCCCACAAACCATCAGGCTCATAAACTAAACTATGGACTAACATGTGTTGCACTAAAGACATACGGCCTTTTGTGCTAATATTAAGGTATTCATTAATTTTTTGTGTATTTCAACCTATGTATAATGTCTTTTACAAGCTTTAGACTTTAGGGATACAACGCAGAAACAGGCCCCTCCCCTCACCGTGTCCACGCCGGCCAAGGATCGCATAGATCCCATCAACTTCTTAGAAGGGCAAGTGGCGTATAACCACACGAGATTGAGCAATAAAATAGAAACATAGAAAATAGGTGCAGGAGTAGGCCATTCGGCCCTTCGAGCCTGCACCGCCATTCAATATGATCATGGCTGATCATCCAACTCAGTATCCTGTACTTGCCTTCTCTCCATATCCCCTGATCCCTTTAGCCACAAGGGCCACATCTAACTCCCTCTTAAATATAGCCAATGAACTGGCCTCAACTACCTTCTGTGGCAGAAAATTCCAGGGATTCACCACTCTGTGTGAAAAATGTTTTTCTCATCTCGGTCCTAAAAGATTTCCCCCTTATCCTTAACCTGTGACCCCTTGTTCTAGACTTCCCCAACATCGGGAACAATCTTCCTGCATCAAGCCTGTCCAACGCCTTAAGAATTTTGTAAGTTTCTATAAGATCCCCCCTCAATCTTCTAAATTCTAGCGAGTACAAGCCGAGTCTATCCAGTCTTTCTTCATATGAAAGCTGACATCCCAGGAATCAGTCTGGTGAACCTTCTCTGCACTCCCTCTATGGCAATAATGTATTTTCTCAGATTAGGAGACCAAAACTGTACGCAATACTCCAGGTGTGGTCTCACCAAGACCCTGTACAACTGCAGTAGAACCTCCCTGCTCCTATACTCAAATCCTTTTGCTATGAATGCTAACATACCATTCGCTTTCTTCACTGCCTGCTGCACCTGCATGCCTACTTTCAATGACTGGTGTACCAAGACACCCAGGTCTTGTTGCATCTCCCCTTTCCCTAATCGGCCACCATTCAGATAATAGTCTACTTTCCTGTTTTTGCCACCAAAGTGGATAACCTCACATTTATCCACATTATACTGCATCTGCCATGCATTTGCCCACTCACCCAGCCTATCCAAGTCACCTTGCAGCCTCCTAGCATCCTCCTCACATCTAACGCTGCCCCTCCACCCCACCCCTCCCCCCAGCTTGGTGTCATCCACAAACTTGGAGATGTTGCATTCAATTCCCTCGCCCAAACCATTAATATATATAGTGAATAGCTGGGTTCCCAGCACTGAGCCTTGCGGTACCCCACTAGTCACTGCCTGCCATTGTGAAAAGGACCCGTTTACTCCTACTCTTTGCTTCCTGTCTGGCAGCCAGTTCTCTTATCCACATCAATACTGAACCCCCAATACCGTGTGCTTTAAGTTTGTATACTAATCTCTTATGTGGGACCTTGTCGAAAGCCTTCTGAAAGTCCAGATATAACATATCCACTGGTTCTCTCTTATCCACTACTAGTTACATCCTCGAAAAATTCTATAAGATTCATCTTTTCATAATTCATGATTTACCTTTCATAAATCCATGCTGACTTTGCTCTATGATTTCACCACTTTCCAAATGTGCTGCTATCCCATCTTTAATAACTCTAGCAGTTTCCCCACTACCGATGTTAAACTAACTGGTCTGTAATTCCCCGTTTTCTCTCTCCCTCCCTTTTTAAAAAGTGGGGTTACATTAGCTACCCTCCAATCCTCAGGAACTACTCCAGAATCGAAAGTTTTGAACAATTATCACTAATGCATCACCTTGTACACTGCAACAATTTACCATTTTTACCAAAGCCAATTAACCTAAAAATCTGTTTAAGAAGGAACTGCACATGCTGGAATATCGAAGGTACACAAAAAAGCTGGAGAAACTCAGCGGGTGCAGCAGCAACTATGGAACAAAGGAAATAGGCAAGGTCTCGGGCCGAAACCCTTCTTCAGACTGACCTAAAAATCTGTACGTCTTTGAAATGTGGGAGGAAACCTGAGCACCTGGAGAAAACCCATGTGGTCAAGGGGAGCATGTCAAAACAACATACAGACAGCAACCAAAGTAAGGAGCGATCCCGGGTCTCTGGCGCTGTAATGCAACTCTATCACTGTGCTGGCTATTGTAAGTAAGAATTTCATTGTCCCATTGTCGGTACAATCACTCTGAGCCTACGTTTTGGTCTATTTCTGGGTATGTGGACAACACACAGCTGACCGTCTCTGCTCCCAACTGTCCTCCACCCTCTTCCAGCAGATAAACCAACGCAGTATTGGATGGTGGCGTTTTCCAAGGCTCGATGAATGAGGTGGACTACTTGTGAGAGACCCTCAATCACTACCAGGAATTGCAGCCACAGATAGTGTACCGCTATTATCAAAGATGTAATAGCGGCGCGTTTTGATAGTAGTAACAGGATGGATTTACGCAGGGGAAATCATGCTTTGCAAATCTTCTGGAATTTATTGAGGATGTAACAAGTAAAATGGACAAGGGAGAGCCAGTGGATGTAGTGTACCTGGACTTTCAGAAAGCCTTTGATAAGGTCACACACAGATTAGTGGGCAAAATTAGAGCACATGGTATTGGGGGTAGGGTATCGGCATGGATAAAAAATTAGTGGGCAGACAGGAAACAAAGAGTAGGGATTAACAGGTCCCTTTCAGAATGGTAGGCAGGGACTAGTGGGGTGCTGCAAGTCTCGATGCTGGGACCACAGCTATTTACAATATACATTAATAATTTAGATAAAGGAATTTAAAGTAACATTAGCAAATTTGCAGATGACACGAAGCTGGGTGGCACTGTGAACTGTGGAGAGGATGCTATGAGGATGCAGAGTGACTTGGACTGGTTGGGTGAGTGGGCAGATGCATAGCTGATCCAGTATAACGTAGATAAATGTGAGCTTATCCACTTTGGAGGCAAGGACGGGAAGGTAGATTATTATCTGAACGGTAAGGTTAGGAAAAGGGGAAGTACAATGAGACCTGGGTGTCCTAGTACATCAGTCATTGAAAGTAAGCATACAGGTACAAAAGGCTGTGAAGAAAGCTAATGGCACGTTGGCCTTCATAAAGAAAGGAGTTGAATATAGGAGCAAAGAAGTCCTTCTGCAGCTCTACAGGGCCCTGGTGTGACCACACGTGGAGTATTGTGTGTGGTTTTGGCCTCCTAATTTGAGGATGGACATTCTTGCTATTGAGGGAGTGCAGCGTAGGTTCACAAGGTTAATTCCCGGGATGGCGGGACTGTCATATGATGAAAGAATGGAGCGACTGGACTTTCAAGAGAGAGTTAGATAGAGCTCTTAGGGCTAACGGAATCAAGGGATATGGGTAAAATCAAAGGATTGGGGTACTAATTTTAGACAATCAGCCATGATCATATTGAATGGCGGTGCTAGCCCGAAGGGCCGAATGGCCTATTCCCACATCTATTTTCAATGTTTCTATGTCAGAACACCACTCCATAGCCTGAATTCCTGGCCTCTAAAACCCCCAGGGAGTGGATGCTGGACCTGGCCTTCTTCCAGGGAGAGGCAAGCGTTTATATATTGGATTATTCTTGCACTGAGGATGTGGTCATGTCCTCTGACAACTAACAAAGCCATAGCGCATGATAACAGGCCCTTCGGCTATCTTGTAAGTAAGTAAGTAAGTTTATTGGCCAAGTATTCACATACAAGGAATTTGCCTTGGTGCTCCACCCACAAGTAACAACATGACAGTTACGAATGACTCAGAAAACACTAAACATTAATAATAATAAAACATTAATGATAAAACACCACTGATCAAGCACGTGAACCATCAAAATACCAGATCAAAGGGAGGCTACAGATTTTGGCTGTTGAGTAGAGCAGCTACTTGTGGATAAAAACTGTATTTATGTCTGGCTGTGGCAGCTTTGACGGTCCGGAGTCGCCTTCTGGAGGGAAGTGATTCAAAGAGTTTGTGGCCAGGGTGAGAGGGGTGGGTCAGAGATGATCCTGCCTGCTCGCTTCCTGGCCCTTGCTGACCTAGATGCTCCATCCAAGCTGATCCCACTTGCCTGCATTAGAACTTCTGAACCTTCCTATCTACGTACCTGTTCAATTGTGTATGAATGCTGTTATTGTACCAGCCTCAACTACTTCCTCTGACAGCTTTCCAACTCCCCACCACCACCTGCCGAGTGAAAATGTTACTCCTTGGATTCCTTTTAAATCTTTCTGTTATCACTTTCAAACTATGTCCTCCGGTTCTTGATTCCCCTGCCCTGGGTAAAAGACTTTGCATTCATCCAATTTACTTCCCCTGAATTGAATACAGAAACTTGGTCTGCCCTAACACTGGGGAAGGTGAGCATTCAGTGGTGTGTGTGGGACCTGGAGTCTCCCCCCAGGAGCAATGGTCCTGGTTCCAGGCTCCCCGCACCTTGGAGCCCTTCCCCTCTCTCTTCCCGCCTGTCTGAATGAGAGCCTGTGGACTGTGTGCAACACCCGCTGGTTTGCAGCTTTGTCGGTGGTCGTCACCAGTTCCCCGGGTTCAGCCTGAAGCCGTGCGGTCGGGGGGAAACTGGACGCGGTTCGCAATCAGCACAGCACGGAACTGTCTCCAACGGCTGTTCAACGACAATGCCACAGATAAAGTGATATCAGTACCGGCCCTCCCTGTGGCACCGGACACCACAAGGAACTGCTAAACTTTATATGATATCAACTATTATAACATAAACAGGCATGAGATCTGTATTTCTTTTATTCAATGATATAAATATTAAAGGTTTGAATAGGGAAAAAATGGGATAGGTTGACAAAATGTTTAGTTCAGTTGAGAGATACAGCGTGGAAACTGGCCCTTCGGCCCACAGAGTTCACACCGACCAGCGATCCCCGCACACTAACACTTTCCTACACACACCAGGGACATTATTTATAAATTTGCCAAGCCAATTAGCCTACCTGTAAGACTTTAGAGGCAACTGGAGCACCTGGAGAAAACCCGCGCAGGGAGAACATACAAACTCCACACAGACAGCATCCAGAGTCAGGATGGAAGCCGGGTCTCTGGTGCTGTAAGGCAGCAACTCTACCGCTGCGAAGCCGTGCCACCCAAGTGAAGCAAAATGAAAGAGTCAGGAGTGTTTAATTGTCCAGTCCAACAAAACAATGAAATTCTTGCTTGTAGCTGCATAACAAGGATGTAAACACAATACTCACAGACAACACACAATAACCAAATAAAATCAATTAACAGATAACCTCCAGTACTAATGCATCAAAGCTCAGTCTTTAGTGGAAGAAGAGTTGTGGTTTAAGGTGTTCAGGAGCCTGGTGGTGTTGGGCAGACACTATTTCTGAACCTACTGGTCACGGATTCAGTCTCCTGTATCTTCTTCCCGAAAGTTGGAGTGAAATGAGAGCATGGCCAGAGTGGTGTGTGTGTTTGATGATGTTTTTGAGGCATTGCCTCCTGTAGATCCCTTCAATGGTGGGGAGGTCAGTAACCCGTGATGGACTGGGCAGTGTTCATCACGTTTTATAATCTGCTTAGTTCTTGGGTGTTCAAGTTGTCAAACCAGGCTGTGAGGCAACCCGACATTATGCTCTCTCCCGTATACCTGAAGAAATTTTTAAAAAAACTCACCGAAGTTGCCTGGTGTTGTATAAGGGTGATATCATCAGAAGAAGACGTGAAAATCGGGGAGATTAATGGTGAAATCGAGTGTTTAAATGAGTTTAAATGAGCAGAGATAATCGTTCAAGGGCGCCAAAGAAAAACACTATCAGCCTTCAGCTCGAGAAAGTATTGGATACTCTGCAAACGACAGAAGAAGGTTCAGAAGAAGAAGATTCATACAGACAAGGGTCTCTGTTTGAAATGGCAACAAAAGGAGACAAGGAGGAGAAAGAAGTGAAGCAATTGCTTTTAGATATGAATGCTACAATTAACATTACACTGGAGAAGATGCAAAGTATGGAGTCTCACATGGAAACTAGCATGGAGAAACTTTCTCAAAAAATTGATAATACTTGCAGTGAGTTAAAAGAACTGAAAAAGCAGAATAAGGAATTTGATAAGAGATTAAAATCAGAGTGTGTCAGAATTGAAAATGATTACAACAAGAAATTTAAAGGTGTAAAGGATGATTTCGGAAAGCTGGATGAGATAATGGAAGAAATGGAGAAGGAGATAAAAGAGATTGTCTCGGAAATAAAGAGTTTGAAACAATCACAGAAAACTGAAGAGGAAAAACTTGGAAGAATGACTGATAAATGTCTGGACCTGGAATCAAGAACTCGGAGATATAACTTGAGAATTCTTGGGGTAAAGGAAGGACGCGAAGGGCATGAATCTCAAGCATGTACTTTCGTTACTGATTTGCTCAAAGATGTCTTTGAACTGTCAGAAGAACCAAGAATAGACGTCGCTAACCGAGTTGGGTATGTTGCACAAGGAAAAAAGTATTCAAGACAGATAATCGTGAAATTCCGTGACATCTCTTCAGTGGAATTTATATTGAAAAAGATCATTCATGGCAAGAAGCTAACATACCGTGGGGATAATTTGCGAATATTTCGTGATTACTCTCCTGAGGTAGTCCAGAAAATGAGATTGTTTACACCGGCAAGACACACTTTGAGGGATGTCCCGGGAGTAAGATATGGAATTTACTTTCCCGGAAAAATGAAGATATCTTATAATGGCGTTGAACGCTCATTTGCAGTGCCCGGAAAAGCTTTAAATTATGCAGAGGACATCGCTAAGAAAACATCGGGGCAAGCTGCCGACAAAGAAGAAGATTGAACTTTTTACAGAGCTTTGAACTGATTAAAATGGCCGAGCTAACCAGACAATTAAAAAGCTTATCTCGTTGGAATGTGTTATTCAGAGAGCTTGGTTATATTCAACCTTGGATGAAAAGCTCAAAGTTTAACCCCTTGGCACCTGCCTGTACGGTAGTTAACCCTTTGGTACCGGCCTGTATGATGTATGGTAGTTATAGAAAGGGATATTATGTAAGAATCCTGGGGGGATATATATTGGAAAGTTTAGATTAGACTAAGATTGGATAATTGGAAGGACATATATACTTATATAAAATCGTGTATATGTTGTGTTCTATATTTGTTTTGGGTTTTTTTTTACTCTTTATGTCTCTTCCTGGTAACTTTTTTTTTTAAATTTTTTATTTTTTCTCTCGGCTGTCACTCACTGGTTTGATAAACTCATATAAGAAAAGACAAAATATGAAACGGTATGTAACTTTTTATGAGGATTCACCAAGGGGGAGGAGCTCAATGTATAACAACATCACGGAGGTCGATACATTTTTTGCCATCATTGATGGCTATTCGTCCTTAAGGTATCTTCCCTTAGATACCTTAATAGCACCTTTTTTTTTTTAAAGCACAATTTTTATCTGTTTAATTTTTTTGAAAGTAATTGTATATCACATTCTTTTTTTCTTTTTCTAAGGCACTTTACAAGAAGGAGATGCAATATAAATCTAATGAACCGGGATGACCACCCAAGTCCTAAAATTCTGAGGTATTTGGTTGCACCATATGATTCAGGAATATTACCCTGATTACAATGCAAGACGATAGACAAATAAAGAATGGAGGAATTACATTTTGTAGTTGGAATATAAGGGGTGCCAACGAACCAATTAAGAGGGGTAAAATTTTTGCCCAACTAAAATCGTTGAAAAGCGACATAATGTTTTTGCAGGAGACCCACATGAAACAACAAACACAAATAAGATTAAAGGCGAATTGGATAGGCCAAACATACTACTCCTCATTTACTTCTAAATCTAGGGGTACAGCTATTCTTATTAGGAAAGGTATTCCTTTTAAATTAAAGAATACTATATCAGATAAAGAGGGAAGGTATACTATAGTCTCGGGTGAAATTTATGCAACCCCACTAACTTTGATAAATATTTATGCTCCGAATTTTGATAACCCCCAATTTTTTGATAAAATTATTGATATAATATCAGAGTTTAATTACCAAAATGTGATAATAGGGGGGGACTTTAACTGTGTTTTAGATTCATATCTAGATAAGTCATCAAAACAAAAGAAGAGTAATTTAAAATCTAAAACTAGCGAACTTCTAAATACATATATAAAAAATACTAATATAATAGATGTATGGAGATCTGCTAATCCAGTTGGAAGGGAATACTCGTTTTACTCTCCGGTGCATAAAACTTATTCAAGAATTGATTATTTTTTAGTGGACATGAAATTAATGCCTTATACAAAACAACCCAACATACCACATTAGTAGTATCTCAGATCATTCTCCGTTGACATTCTCAGTAAAATTTGAGGGAATGCCGGGTAAAAAAAATTTTTTGGAGGTTTAATACACATATTTTAAATGACGTGCAAGGATATCAATATTTAAAACAACAAATGAAACTTTTTTTCGATACAAATGATATACCAGGTACTTCGCCTTCTTTATTATGGGAAACTTTTAAGGCATTTATGAGAGGAATTATAATTTCATACCAAAGTTTTCAAAATAAAAAGAATAAGACAGAACAATTGTTGTTAGAACAAGAAATCAGACAGTTAGAGTTGGATAATGCCAAAGATTCCACGACAGATAAACACAATAAGATAGTATTACTGAAATTTAAACTTAATCGAATTTTATCGGCAAGAGTAATAAGACTATTCCAAATTACAAAACAGGAACATTTTGAGTTTGGTGACAAGCCACATAAACTTTTAGCTCGCCAATTGAAAAAACAAGAAAGGGAAAATACTATAACCAAAATTAAATCAGAGAAAGGCGAATTACTAATATTACCTAAAGATATTAATAATAGATTTGCCCAATTTTACCAAAACTTATATACATCTAAAATTAAAATAGAAGATAGTAAAATAAAAAAATTTCTAGATAACTGTAATCTTCCAATACTGGACCCTTTGGAACAAGAGGAACTAGGAGCTCAAATTACAATCAAAGAAATAAGTGAAACAATAAAATCGCTGAAAAATGGTAAGACACCGGGACCAGATGGTTTTAATAATGAATTTTATAAAAAATTTCAGGAGATAACGGCCCCTTATTTATTTAATTTATACTCCCATGCTTTTAAAGAAAACAAACTACCTGAAACACTAACAGAATCAACTATTACGCTTATTCCAAAAAAAGATAAAGATTTAGAAGATCCGGGCTCGTACAGAGCTATATCACTTTTAAATACAGATCAGAAAATTTTAGCAAAGATTTTAGCAAGTAGATTAAGCAAATATATTAGTAAACTGATAAACCCTGATCAAACGGGGTTTATACCTAAAAGATACTCATTTAATAATCTGAGACGTCTGTTTAATATAATGTACTCGCATAAAGTAGAGGAAGAAGATATATCAATTATTTCTTTGGATGCAGAGAAAGCATTTGATCAGGTAGAGTGGCAATATTTATATAAAGTACTACAAAAATTTAACATGGGAGAGAATTTTATAACATGGGTAAAATTATTATATGATAAACCGATGGCAAGAATTTTAACTAATAACATGTTATCTCAAAAATTTCAACTATCAAGGGGTAATAGGCAGGGATGTGCACTATCACCCCTGCTATTTGCCCTTATGATAGAACCTCTGGCTGAAAGTATAAGAATTCATCCGAATATTCAGGGCTATAATACCAGGGACTCAAAGAATAAAATCTCATTATATGCAGACGATATACTTTTATATATTACAAAGTCACAAACGAGCATACCAAATTTATTAAACTTAATAGAGGAATTTGGGTCTTTTTCTGGATATAGAATAAACTGGAACAAAAGCGAAATCATGACATTAAAACCTCAAGAACCTACACACTTACTGAAGTTCCCCTTTAAAATCGCAACAGAAAAATTTAAATATTTGGGTATTCAGATTACTAGAAAATATAAAGCATTATTCAATGCTAATTTCATACCTTTATTAAATAAACTTAATACACAGATTAAATTTTGGAAAACACTTCCCTTATCATTATTAGGTAGAATAAATGCAATAAAAATGATCTTCCTACCACAATTACTATACCTATTTCAGTCTATACCGGTATATATACCAAAATATTTTTTAAAAAAATTAGACTCTAACATTACAAATTATATTTGGGACTATAAATCACATAGAATCACAAAAAAACACTTATGTAAACCAAAAGAGGTCGGGGGACTTTCACTTCCGAATTTTATGTATTATTACTGGGCAGTGCATATTAAGAATATGATTTATTGGTTGGATAGTTCTACACAACAGACAGAATGGATAAAAATGGAGAAGGAGGATTGTCATCCTTGTAATATAGGAACGATCCTCTTTTCCCCCAAAAAAAACTGAATAACACAATATATAAGAAGAACCCAATTATATATGGTACAATAAGAATTTGGAAACAAATAAAATTATCTTTAAAATTAAGAAATCTATCACTGTTAATGCCAATTGCGAATAACCCTTTATTTAAACCATCTCTTATTGATAAGACATATAACCAATGGGAAAGTCTCGGAATTAGAAGGATCAGGGATATGTACGAAACAGGAAACCTACTATCATTCCAACAACTACAATTAAAATTTAAATTGAAAAACAATCAATATTTTAAATATCTTCAGATTTGCGACTTTGTGAAAAAATATATACAAGGATATCAAAAAGTAACTCCTGACTTATTGGAAGAAGCAATGAATATTGAAGCTGACTCACAAAAATTAATATCCTATTTATATAATAGTATTCTAAATATAGACCTACCATCGACAGAGGTACTTAGAGAAGAGTGGGAACGGGAATTAATGATAAAAATTACGAAGGTTAAATGGGAAAAATACCTGATATATATTCACAAATGTTCAATTAATGTAAGACATAATCTAATACAATTTAAAATTGTACATAGATTATATTATTCAAAAACAAGATTGAACAAATTTTATCCAAATATATCCGCCACTTGTGATAAATGTCTAGCCCAAAAGGCAACTATAACACACTCCTTAGTTTCCTGCATAAAACTTTATAGATTTTGGAATGATATTTTTGAAATACTTACAAAATTATTCAAGACAAGAATGGAACCTAATACTGAAATGATTATATTTGGTGTAATGGAAGATGGGAATAAATTGAACACATCTCAAAATCTATTCCTTAATTATGGTTTAATAATAGCAAAAAAATTAATACTTAAATTTTGGAAGGGTACATCAATACCAACGCTTAAAATGTGGATTGCAAGTATGTTGGACACTGCTCATCTTGAGGAAATGCGATTCCTCCTAATGGATAAATCAGACCAATTCATAACGAGTTGGTCTCCATTCGTCGTTTTTTTGGAATCATATGGTGTAACACAATTGTAAAAAATAACTGTTTCAGGACTGGACGAGGGTTGGTTGGTCAAGACTATAAATAATGATCTCCTTTTCTTTTCACTATTTTCTCTCTCAACTTTCTTCATTTACTCGTTTTCTTTCTTCACACACTTATATATTTCACATTTTTCTATCCTTTACTATCTAACCTCTTTTTCTTATTCTCATCTTTTTTCAATGTAACAAAAAAAAAAAAAAAGAAGTTGTACATAAAATGTATTATGAAAATATATATTAGGCACTTTGGTGCCATATGACTGTGCTTACTTCTAATAAAATAAAATATAAAAAAAAAAAAAAAAAAAAAAAAAAGAACTTCTTCATCCAATTTACTTCCCCTGAATTGAATACAGAAACTTGGTCTGCCCTAACACTGGGGAAGGTGAGCATTCAGTGGTGTGTGTGGGACCTGGAGTCTCCCCCCAGGAGCAATGGTCCTGGTTCCAGGCTCCCCGCACCTTGGAGCCCTTCCCCTCTCTCTTCCCGCCTGTCTGAATGAGAGCCTGTGGACTGTGTGCAACACCCGCTGGTTTGCAGCTTTGTCGGTGGTCGTCACCAGTTCCCCGGGTTCAGCCTGAAGCCGTGCGGTCGGGGGGAAACTGGACGCGGTTCGCAATCAGCACAGCACGGAACTGTCTCCAACGGCTGTTCAACGACAATGCCACAGATAAAGTGATATCAGTACCGGCCCCTCCCTGTGGCACCGGACACACCACAAGGAACTGCTAAACTTTATATGATATCAACTATTATAACATAAACAGGCATGAGATCTGTATTTCTTTTATTCAATGATATAAATATTAAAGGTTTGAATAGGAAAAAAAAAAAAAAAAAAAAAAAAAAAAAAAAAAAAAAAAAAAAAAAAAAAAAAGAAAAAAATGGGATAGGTTGACAAAATGTTTTTAGTTCAGTTGAGAGATACAGCGTGGAAACTGGCCCTTCGGCCCACAGAGTTCACACCGACCAGCGATCCCCGCACACTAACACTTTCCTACACACACCAGGGACATTATTTATAAATTTGCCAAGCCAATTAGCCTACCTGTAAGACTTTAGAGGCAACTGGAGCACCTGGAGAAAACCCGCGCAGGGAGAACATACAAACTCCACACAGACAGCATCCAGAGTCAGGATGGAAGCCGGGTCTCTGGTGCTGTAAGGCAGCAACTCTACCGCTGCGAAGCCGTGCCACCCAAGTGAAGCAAAATGAAAGAGTCAGGAGTGTTTAATTGTCCAGTCCAACAAAACAATGAAATTCTTGCTTGTAGCTGCATAACAAGGATGTAAACACAATACTCACAGACAACACACAATAACCAAATAAAATCAATTAACAGATAACCTCCAGTACTAATGCATCAAAGCTCAGTCTTTAGTGGAAGAAGAGTTGTGGTTTAAGGTGTTCAGGAGCCTGGTGGTGTTGGGCAGACACTATTTCTGAACCTACTGGTCACGGATTCAGTCTCCTGTATCTTCTTCCCGAAAGTTGGAGTGAAATGAGAGCATGGCCAGAGTGGTGTGTGTGTTTGATGATGTTAGCTGCCTTTTTGAGGCATTGCCTCCTGTAGATCCCTTCAATGGTGGGGAGGTCAGTAACCCGTGATGGACTGGGCAGTGTTCATCACGTTTTATAATCTGCTTAGTTCTTGGGTGTTCAAGTTGTCAAACCAGGCTGTGAGGCAACCCGACATTATGCTCTCTCCCGTATACCTGAAGAAATTCAGGAGAGCATTCGTCAACATACATGTCCTTTGACAACTGATTTCTCGCTAAAATCAATAAAGACCGCATTGCCCTCATCAACCTTTTTGGTTACTTCTTCAAAAACTCACAGATATGTGAGACACAATTTCCCACACACAAAACCATGCTGACTATCACTAATCAACCCGTCTATCCAATGCAAACATATCTTATCCATCAGAATAATCTCGGGTAATGTAATGTTAGGCTCACCAGTCTATAGTTCCCAGGCTTTTCCTTGCAGCCCTTGCAAATTAAGGCACAACATTAGCCACCCTCCAGTCTTCTGTCACTGCACCTGAATCTAATGATGAATCATATATCTCAGCCAGGATGCCTGCAATTTCATCCCAAGCTTCCCAAGGTGTCCTAGGATTTACCTGATCATGTCTGGGAGAATTATCTATCTTAATACACTCTAGCACGTTCAGTATCTCCTTGACCATAATACAGGCTTTACTCAAGACAGATTGAAGAAGGGTCTTGACCTGAAACCTCACCTATTCCCTTTCTTCAGAGATGCTGTCTGATCGTTGAGTTACTCCAGCATTTTATATCAATCTTCTGATCTCATGACACATGTATTAACTGTCCCAAGGTCCACAGTCTTTGTGTGTTTCTCCACAGTAAAGCCAGGGTTGAGACACTCATTGAAGACTTTGCCCATCTCCTGTGGATCCACACAGAAGTGACCACTTCGACCTCTGAGGGGCCCTACCCTCTCTCTAGTCACCCTCTTTCCCCTAATTGACATCAAATCTCTTTGGATTTCCCTTAACTTTATCTAGCAGAACTATCTGATCGCTTCATCTGTAAAAATGAGCAAGCTATGAGGGCTGATTCCATGGCTAAGAAGCTGCTAAGTAACAATGCTACAGATTTTTGAAAGGAAGTGAGAGCTCTTAGCAGTTGCAAAACATCTCTACCATGTACTGTAGATGGAATCTCCGGAACAGCTAATATCGCGGAGTTATGGCGACAACATTATAGCACTTTATTCAACTGTGTCCAAGGTGACTTGTATAGGGTGGAAAATATTGAGAGTAATGACTTGATGGTGATTATGTCACATGAGGTGTATCATGCCATGAACAAGCTGTCCAACAACAAAGCAAGTGGCTTGGATCATATCTCTGCTGAACATCTTAAGTATGCGAGTATGAGGATAGCTCCTCTCCTAGCTATTTGTTTTACTGGCTTTATGATTCATGGCTTGTTACCAGACTCAATGTTGTCTGTCCTGTTAATGCCGGTCATTAAGGAGAAAGCTGGTAAAGTAGGCAGCCTAAATAATTACAGGCCCATAGCTTTAGCCAGCATATTGTCAAAAGTCTTAGAAAGAGTTCTGCTGGATAGAATAAATGAGTTTGTTAACTCCACAAATAACCAGTTAGGCTTTAAAGCTAAACATGGCACTGACATGCATATATGCCCTAAAGGAGATTGTAAACAAATATAGAGGCAAAAACTCTTCAATCCTTATGTGCTTTGTTGATGCTTCCAAAGCCTTTGACCGTGTTAATCACAGAAAGCTGTTTGGTAAACGAGTCAAAGAGGGGTGCCTGAATACACTGTTAGAATTCTGGCCTACTGGTATGCCCACCAGACTATGCAAATAAAATGGGGCAATAGGGTCTCAGCCCCATTTGGGGTTAGCAATGGTGTTAGACAAGGGGACATTTTGTCCCCAGTCCTTTTTAATCTATATATTGATGATCTGTCTAAACAATTGAAAGCCTGTAACACTGGGTGCGTGATTGGTAATATTTTAGTGAACCATATTATGTATGCAGATGATCTTGTGGTCTTTAGTCCATCTAGCGCTGGTCTCCAGCAGCTCCTTACTATATGTTCCGTGTATGGTGTGGAACATGACATTAAATATAATGCTAGTAAGAGTGCTGTTATGGTCTGTAGAACCAAAGAGGATAAATGCCTAAAATATCCTGTTTTTAAATTGTCTGACAACAATCTTAGTGTCTGTAATAAGATAAAATATCTAGGGCATATTATTACAGGACAAATGACAGATGATGAGGATATTAATAGGCAACGACGCATGCTGTATGTACAGGCAAATATCTTCTTGCGTAAATTTGGTGCGTGTGCAGATGTGGTGAAGATGTCGCTATTTAGAGCATACTGCACACCCCTCTACACTGCGCACCTGTGGTCGAACTATTTAAAGTCAAGTATGCAGAGACTAAAGGTGGCATATAACGATGCCATGAGAACACTGCTAAGGCAACCTAGATGGTGTAGTGCCAGTAATATGTTTGTGGCTGCAGGAGTCAGTACTTTAGAAGCTATCCTAAGACACCACATGTATAAATTCATTTGCAGGATAAATGACTCTAAAAATGTGCTTATTGGGGCCTTGACAAACATAAGGGTTAGCACTACACGCTACGAATCCCAGTTGTGGAGACACTGGTATCGTTGTCTCGTTGTAGGATATTGATCATCTTTTAATCTGGATTTTTAACTTAAGTATTGTGGGTTTTAAAAATATATAAATTATGATGTTTTTATGTGATATACCATGATTTTATATGTATTTATGATATTTGATATGCAATGCATTTTTAATGTAATGTTGCCCCTTGTCTGGGCCTTGAGTCCGTAATAAAGATTATTATTATTATTGTTATTATTATTATCTCCTGCCCCCTTTTATGCCCTCCAGATCTCCTTCTTAATTATGCTTCTCAGTTCCTGAATCTCCTCCAGGGATACACTTGATCCCAGCTACCTTCCTCTTCCACCAGTACCTCAATTTCTCTTCTGAATTGAATACAGAAACTTGGTTGCAGTCTGCCCTAACTCTGGGGAAGGTGAGCATTCAGTGGTGTGTGTGTGGGACCTGGAGTCTCCCCCCAAGAGCATTGGTCCTGGTTCTTGTCGGTGGTCATCACCAGTTCCCCGGGTTGAGCCTGAAGCCGTGCGGTCGGGGGGAAACTGGACGCGGCTCGCAATCAGCACATCACGGAACTGTCTCCAACGGCTGTTCAGAGCCAGCCAATGCCACAGATAAAGTACTGATATCAGTAGTGGCCCTCCCTGTGGTACCGGATACCACAAGGAACTGCTGAACTTTATACGATATCAACTATTACAAAATACTATGACCACGTGAGCTCTGTACTCAAACACAGCTTTAACTATTTAGTTTAGTTTAGAGAATCAGAGTCCGCACTGACCAGCAATCCCGACACATTAATCAATGGCTCGAAGGGCCGAATGGCCCACTCCTGCACCTATTATGTATTGTCTAATACCCTACACACATTAGGGACATTTTACACCAATAGGGTGATTTCACGAAAGGTCACTGGATCATAGATCCTCACCCACGTGGACGCTAAATTTAACTGTTTAAATAATCGTAAACCATAAATGCGTTTTGAAATGAATTTGACTCAGATGCAAGCTAAGGAATGGGATAATTGTCAGCTGCTAATTGGACAAAATCAGGACATTTTATTATTATTATCCAATTAACAGCTGACAATTATCCCATTCCTTAGCTTGCATCTAAAATTCATTTCAAAACGCATTTATGGTTTACGATTATTTAAATGGTAAATGTAGCTTCAGAAGCATTTTCTTTTTGCATGTTAAAACCCACCTGAGAACCATGGAAGATTTTGCAATTTTAATGATGGATTTTCCACTTTTAAAACTTATTAAATAACAAATTAATAAAGATAAAACACAATGCCTTACTTTTGATGAAATGCATTGAGCAAACGCGATAATTCCCAATATTTTCTATGGTTATATCTCCACGGCCAATGTTTGCTAACCACTTCCGCTGTTGTTGCCCCTTCAGCTCCCTCTTGTCTTTACCTTCGTTTTTCTGTATCTTCTGGACTCTAAAGTAAGATAACTGTGCCTCACGGTCACCCCGACTGGCACAGTTATTTACAGCTCAAAAACGGGCCGTTTTCGCGGTTTTTAACGGGTGTGAAAGTATGCGTTTCCAGCATCAATAACATGTACCGGAAGTGACGTTTGTACCCCAGTTAAATTTTGCGTCCACGTGAGTGAGGATCTATGATCTAGTGACCTTTCATGAAATCACCCTATACCAAGCCAATTTACCTACAAACCTGTACGTCTTTGGAGCGTGGGAGGAAATTGAAGATCTCAGAGAAAACCCACGCGGTCACGGGGAGAACGTACAAACTCCGTACAGACAGCACCCGTGGTCGGGATCGAACCCGTGTCTCCGGGTAAGGCAGCAACTCTACCGCTGCGCCACCGTGCCGCCCTGTAACTGAATTCATTGTAACTGAATCTTCAATAAACATCTGCCTGTCCACAACTCCATCACCCAGAGAAACTCAATTCCATCTGTAAAGGGGATGCCTCTGTCTGAATAGCTCAGTTACTCCAGCACAACCCATGGATATTCATCGGTTACACAGAAAAGCTGGAGAAACTCAGCGGGTGCAGCAGCATCTATGGAGCGAAGGAAATAGGCAACGTTTCGGGCCGAAACCCTTCTTCAGACTGATCGGGGGTGGGGGTGGGTCGGGACAAGAAAGGGAAAAGGAGGAGTAGCCAGAAGGCTGGAGGGTGGGAGGAGATAGTAGGGGAGCTGAGGAAGGGGAGGAGACAGCAAGGACTAACAGAATTGGGAGAATTCGATGTTCATGCCCCGGGGGTGCAAACTCCCCAAACGGAATATGAGGTGCTGTTCCTCCAATTTCCGGTGCTGCTCGCTGTGGCCATGGAGGAGACCCAGGACAGAGAGGTCGAAATCAATATTCATATCACTGGGATGTAAGCTGCCCAAGTGAAATATTATATAAGATGCTGTTCCTCCAATTTGCTTTTCGCCTCATACGTGCGTATGGCGTGCACAGCCTAAAGTTGTTCTATTTGATCTTATTTGATTGCGCACGCCAGGTTGATTGCATTCATCGAAACAGGGCGGACCACGTGAAGGTTGCAATCTCCCACCCCATTTTGATACACTCAGTGACCCCACTGCCTTCTGTCTATTTACAACATTTGATTTTCAAATATTCTCTTTTTGAACCACCTACAGTTAGAAATAAATTTCCCTTCACAAGTACATGGTAGGTTCACTGTATTACATAGAATAGAGAGCACGGAACAGTACAGCAGGAACAGACCCTTCAGCCCACAATGTTTATGCTGAGCATGATGTAAATATAAATTAATATTATCTCCTGCACATGATCCACATCCCTGCATTCCCAGCAAATCCATGTGCTTATCTGAAAGCCTATTAAACACCTTTATCGTATCGGCCTCCAACACCAACTCTGTAGCATGTTCCAGGCACCCACCACTCTGTAAAAAAAAAAGCCTCACACATCTCCTCTAAATTAGTTAAGTCACCTCCGGATGTGGTTGCAGACACCAGCGACTTCCAAGTAAGTAGGCAAATCGAGTTAGCCACAGGTGAGGTCAGGCTGTTCCTGCACCAGGCAGCAGCCCTCGTTGACATGCAACGTGGCAACAGAATGGGCAGTGAGGTGTAGAGAAGGGGACAGCAGAAGCTGGAAGACAAAAGTGCTGGAGAAACTCAGCGGGTGCAGCAGCATCTATGGAGCGAAGGAAACAGGCAACGTTTCGGGCCGAAACCCTTCTTCAGACTACAGCATCTAACATGCAGAAGCTGATTGTCCAGACAAAGTGTGGGTGAAGGAGAGTGAAGCCATCACTGGAGCTGACTGCAAGACCACCAGGGCCGAGACCCAAACCGTTGACTCACCAAGTTAGAACAAAGAACATCGACAGGAACTGGCCCTGTGGCCCACATACAGTATCTGTGCCGTACATGATGCCAAGTTAAATTATCTCCTCTGCTCGTGATCCACATTCCTCTGTTCACTGCATTTCCATGTTCCTTCCTAAAAGCCTGAGGGCAGTGGGCAGGTGGTATAGACCTGCACGGGAATGTATACGCGTGGGAAGGCAGTCCATCTAGGAGATGGAAAACTCTGATTTAAAACCTCCACTGCCTTGTGGCAATATCCAGTCATGGAAAAGGCTCCTGGAGTAAACCTTAAGAAAATCCGGCATCGGAGCCTCTAAGGCAGTTTGTCGTTGTCTACAACCTCGCTCTGGGACGGCGCTGGTGCCAAACTGTAATGACCCTGCTGTTCCTTTGGATCGATCAGCGACGTGGAAAGGGGGGACGTGCTACATGGGCAACAGCCTGTCCTCCATGTGACATCGCCCAGGCTTGCATCCGACCAGGATGCATTGCCAATGGTCAGTCATGACCGAGAGGGGCCTACTACTACCTAAAAGCCTCTTCAACACCACTATCATATCTGCCTACACCACCAACTCTGGCACCCACTGTGTAAAACACAGTGTGAACACCTCCTTTAAGTCTTTCCCTCTGATCTTAAAGCTATGCCCCCTGTCTTTGACATTTACTCCCTGGGAGAAAGGCTCTGACTTGCAACCTTCCCTGTGCCTCTCATTATATATACATTGGTGAAGTCCTCCCTCAACCTCTGGCTTTCTGGAGAAAACAGATGTTTGTCCAGCCTATTCACATAGTTAATACTCTCTTGGCTCCCCATCAGATTTGTCAGGCATAATTTCCCACACACAAAGCCATGCAGACTATTGCTAATCCATCCTTGCCTTTCCATGTGCTGCCAGATACTGTTCCTCAGAATCCTCTCCAGTAACCTTCCCCCCACTGACGTTAGGCTCGCTGGCCTGTAGTTCCCTGGCTGTAGTAGCCTTTCTGAAGCAAAGACACAACTTTACTTCACCCTCCAGTGTCCCGCTCCTTCCCTCTTGGCTATGGTTGATGCAATCACTCTCTAATGTGTCCTTTCAGTCCCACAATGTCCCAGGATACAATTGATCAGGACACAGGCTTTTATCCACCTGACAAGAGGATAACCGAGGAGAAGGTGTTGCATTTTGGGATGGCTAACAAGGCCAGGATCTGCACAATGAATGGTAGGCCTCTGGGTAGTGTTGTAGTGCAGAGGGATCTAGGATTGCAGGTCCTTGAAGGTCGACTCGCAGGTAGATGAGGTGGTCAAAAAGGCTTTTGGCATATTGGCTTTCATCAGTCAAGAGTATTGAGTATAGAGGTTGGGAGGTCATGTTGCAGTTGTATAAGACGTTGGTGAGTGCATTTAGAGTATTGTGTTCAGTTCAGGGCACCGTGTTCTGGAAAAGGTATTGTCAAGCTTGAACGAGTTCAGAGAAGATTTACAAGGATGTTACCAGGACAAGAGGGTCTGGGCTATAGGGAGAGGTTGAGTAGGCTGGGTTTCTAATGCTTGGAGCACAGAAGGATGAGGGATGATCTTATAGAGGTGTATAAAATCATGAGAGGAATAGATCGGGTAGATGCACAGAATCTCTTGCCCAAAGTAGGGGAATCGAGGACCTGCGGGCATAGGTTCAAGGTGAAGGGGAAAAGATTCTGAGGC